>NW_006399824.1:2854867-2901894 GCF_000299155.1 Elephantulus edwardii | reverse complement strand
GGGGTGGGCGCGGGTGGGGGGGAGGAGAGGCAGTGAACGGCTGTCAGCTTGAAGTGAAGGATTTTGGCCTGACGCCTTTGGAGACGGGTTACAGGGGAGCTGCCAAGCAGGACATCCTGGTCTACTGGGGTTGCCAGATCCTGGGGAAGGGGCATCTGGAGAAGGGGCGGTGCAGAGGGAGGCGCTTGAGCAATGCTTTTCCAAGTACGACCAGGAACTGTTTACCAGTAGCACTGGGATAGAGGTGAGGGGGGTGGAATTGGTCACGGGGCAAAGGGAGCTCAAAGGTTGACTGTCCCTTGACTGGGATGCGCTCCAGAGGGCGGAGGCTAGAGGGCCCGATTGCAAGGCGTTGTTGAAATGAACGGTACTTTAATGTCAGAACTTTACCTTTTTTTTTTTTGGTTCCTCGTGAGAGGACTTTGCTGGTAGCTCTTGCAGGCTAGGGGAGTTTTGAGGTCGTGGCCTAGGACGTTCGCACGGGTTGTACTTGAGTGAGTCCTGCGCAGTTAGGCCTCAGCCATTCCTTGTGCACAACTAGCAAGGCCTCTGGGGAAAGGAGGGCACTTTGCCAACTGAGGGGGTGAAAATCAAGCAGAGAGTTTTATGGATCAGGAGGGTTGGCCACCTTGGAAGTGGCCGAGGCAGGAGAAGTTCGTGGTATTGATGAAGCACTGTTGTGCATAGGGTCGCTAACTGGCACATAACGCCAACAATAACAGCCGCGCAGGGCTGTATTTAAGGAAGTGTTAACTTTGCAGAACTGTAGAGTTCCTGGTGCGATTGTTTATCTCGCTGGTGAAACCTGCCTCCTGGCCTGAACTGTTCAAGAGAAGCCCCTGTGTTTCAGCATGCTGCAACCTTGCTGTTTTTTTTTTTAAATCGTGAAAGATTTTGGCACACCAGAATCCATCCCACACAGAGTTGTCTTGAGACAGGATAGCTCTTTAAAAAAAAATAAAAAATCAGTGTTGTTTTCCAAGGTGATGAAGATTTATAACTTCTTCCAGAATTCTTCGTGCTGTTGTTCAGTAAATTCTTGTGTTCCAGCAGTTCAGAATGCATGGCATAGTGACAACTACACTCAGCTGTCATTTATTTGGGACAGGAATGAGATGTCTGTCTATGTAATTATTGTTTCTCTGAGGGAAAAACCCCAGGAGATCCTTTTGACATATTTCAGGCAGCAGGCTTCCATGCTTTTAAAATAAGAGCATAGTCTGTAAGCATTGCTTTAAAGATAGAAGCCTGCCTCATCATCTTGTTAGTTCTTAAAGTGCTTGGGAAGATTGTGCCGAAAACACTGATTCATTTATCCCTCCTCCAAACACACACATTCAGTGACTGCTGGCTCAAATGTCACCTACCTTGCCTCCAAGTAGTTTATACATACATAGATTTTTTTTGTTTCCGATACAAATACTTGTCATTGTGGTGCATTTATAATTAATGCTGAGCTGTGTAAAATCTTTGGAGTTTTAACACTAGGTATTATGTAAGGTGTTTAAGATAGGGCACTATTGCAGTTGGATTTAATCACTGTTTTATGGCAGTTAATTCAATTTAGAGTGTTCAGTATGAATTTATTTAATTTCTCTGTTGTGTATTACACATACTGATGTATTTATACATTGCATATGCTACCCCCCCATCTTCTTCCCATGTGTGGAATAAAAAAGAAACTTTATTTCCTTAAGCCAAGGTCATATTTTTGTTGACTTCGAGTCATCTAGATGAATGTGATTAGAGATCGTGAGTTCTGTGGGCCTGGTCTTGTACGTATTCAATCCTTTCTCGAAATGGACTTAAATCTTGATGGGAAGACAGGAGATAGGATTTTTAGCCCTAAAATGGTTTATAATCAAGTGTTAATTTACATCTCAGGGTTGAAAATATTTAGGAAAAGGGTAACAGACTTGTACTGGAAATCTCTTATTTAGTGAAAAGAGAGAAATTAGCATTTCCTGCCTCAGACTTCTGAAAACCCTTTGGAATCTCACACACATGAGAGCATTCCAGGGTAACAGTCAGTGTGCTGAATGCCCCAAATGATCAGACAGGGCAGAACATTCACAAAATAGTAAACTTAGGAGGTTGCTTTTCTTGAGAGTCCGTCCTTTATCCCTAGGGATTAGAGGATACAGTTTACCTTTCAATGCTCATTGCTGTCAAGTTGGAACTGAATCCTAGTCGACCCTCCGGTGGCTTTCCTAAGGTGTATATTGCACAGGAGGATATTGCCCATCTTTATCGCATGAAGCTGTTATGATTAGAATTGCCAGAGAAGGGGTGGTTTTTCAATTAGCAACGCAACTTTGTACTCACTAGATGACCAGACCTTCCCTTGAACAGGTTTCCCAAAATTGCCTTCATGTGGTGTGATGGTCCCAGGGTCATGCACATGGTTAATGCACTCAGCTGCTAACCAGAAGATTGCAGGTTTATGGTTTTCAGACAGCTAGGAGAACAAACAAGTTTGTCCTAGAGAGGGTGAGACCAGACTGCTCCTTGGAGGCAAGGATTCTGAAGCTCCATCTGACATACTTTGGACATGTTGCAAGGAGAGACCAGTTCTTGGAGAAGGACGTCATGCTCAGGAGGGTGGAGGGACGGCGCAAGAGAGGAAGACCCTTGATAAGATGGATTGATTCAGTGACTGGGGTAATGGGGATAGATATGTCAGACAATGAGATTGGCATAGGCTAGATAGAGCAGGGTTTAGGGCTGTTGTACATTGGGTCGCTGTGAGTCACGATGGCATAAAACAACAACAACATGTGGCTTTGGCAGGGGAGCTCTAGTGGCAAGAAACTATGCTGCAATTCTGCAGTTTGACTCCACCAGCTGCTCTGCGGGAGGATGGGCAGTCTCCTCCCCTGTAATTAACTGCCTCTGAAAACTTGCCAGAGGATCAGCTATGGGTCAGTTCCAACTCGACAGTACACAACAACTTGTTGCTTTGATGAGTTAGGAAATGGAGAAATAGGTGAAAATAACAATTGTTGTTACTTCTTGAATTTAATGTATTGCTAGAAGGGTCCATTTTCTCATTATTAAGGAAAAAGAAGACTTTAATATTTATGACTAAGTAGAAGTTTACAAAGCGAGTTAATTTTTCATTCAATCATTTATACATATTTCGTTCTGTAACTTTATTGTCAATATTCATAATGTAATTATGCTTTTACCCCCCCCCCCCTTTCCTTTGTAATTTTTATTTCCATTAATCCTTGGAAATAAAGAATTTTTTGCTGACTAAATTCAAGGGCAGGGAGAATACCATGAATTTTGTTTCATTCCCCCCACACACACACACACTTGTGGAGGAGTGGGGATAATATTGAGAAATGTTAAAATAGTATGGGATTGGCGGGCGGTAGGTACCTTAGCTCGGCTTCATCTAATTTCACAAGAGGGAAGGACAGTCCTCTTCAGTATCCTGAAGCCGATTCCTATGAATTCAGACATCATCCTTCTCACTCCAAACCTTTCCTGCCGCCAACTCTACACTATCTATGGTGTCCTGCCTCCCCTTTCTCTGGCAGTACTTCTCTATTGGGCTTGATGTCCACTGCAGTGGCCATGTAACTGACATTATACACAACCATATATTAAGGAAGTAGGTAACAATTCAGGATCGGGACCTCAGGATATGGTTTAGGCAGGAGAGCTTTTAGGCAAACCTCTTTCTCTGGTCTTCAACCTTGAGGCCTTAGTCCCTACCCTGCTTGGTCAAGTATTCCAGAGCTCTTTTAGCTCTTCCGTTTTAAATGCCCACAGAAGCGAGCCTTGGCCTGCAGGGGCCACGCTGCCTGTAAACTTCCTGTCTCACAGACACTCTGCTTTCTCACTCAGGACTGAGGGCCCACAGGGCTTGCTTCTTCACAGTCTCCTTGTTCTGCTGCCTCTGCTTTGTGCCATCTCCTGGGTATTACTGCTCTTTCTCCTGGCAGAATCTTGAGGTCTAGAGGACTTGCTAGACTTCTCATTTTTCTTTCTTGATGGCAATGACTAACTTTTCTGCCTCTGGGGTAGCTCATTTTAAACCTAGAGAGGTGGCAAAGCTGACCAAACTCCACAGTAGAGTTCTGCACACCTTTTTGTATTGTCCCACTGTGAAGGGTGACATACCATATTTTAAATTATTACCAAACTTTCTAAACCCCCTGCTGGGCCATCATATTTCCATAGTCTTGTGCAGTTAAGAGCTTCATCTTGCTTGGATCCACAGTCAGCAACATCAGTACCCTAAAGACTAAGGTGTGCCTGATTCAAACCATGGTCCTTTTAGTAACATGCTATACACCTGAGAGCTGAACAGTAAATACGGATGACAGAAGGATTGATGCCTTTGAGTTGTGGTGTTGGAGAAGAGTGCTGAATATCCCATGTATTGCCAAAAAGAACAAATAGGTCTTGGAGAAAGTACAGCCATTCTCGAGAACTCCTTGGAGGCAAGGATGGTGAAGCTTTGTCTCACATACTTTGGCTAAGTTGTTAAGAAGGCTGTTCTTAGAGTCATCATGCTTGGAAAGGTAGAAGTTGGTGAAGGATAGGAAGACCCTCAACCAGGTGCCTGCAGCAAGGGGAATAGGTATATCAGAAATGATAAGGATGGCACTGGATAAGACAAGGTTTAGGTCTCTTGTTAAGAGGGTCTCTGTGAGTTGTACTTGACTCAACAGTACTTAACTCAGGGATATCAGATGGTGAGGATGGCGCAGCTGATATCCCTGACTGAGTTATCTGTCAATAGGGTTGCTAAGAGTCATAAACAGTCCAGTCATGCAGGAGCTCTTGTGGTGTAGTGGGGAGAGAGTTACACTAATAAGCCCAAAGGTTGTGCCTCTCTGTCAGTTCAAATCCACCAGTGGCACTGAGGGAGAAAAATGGACAAGCTCTCCCTGTGTAATTTACAGCTTCCAAAAGCCTTGGAGAAGACCTCTGAGTAGGTTCTGACTCAACAGCAGTGAATTTTTAGTCTAGACCCTGTTATGTCATGAGAGTTAGAAAGACCAGTAGAAAAGCTATGTTAGTTTTTCACCACTGCAAAAAGTACTTTGAGCTTTAGTGGAAGATAAAGTTACTGTAGTTGCATTGCTTTTATAACTCTAGTTAGCTTGAAAGGACCTAATACATTCGTTCTGGAATTGAGGGAAACTGAGATCCAGAGAAATTAAATAACTCATTAGTATACAACCAGTTCATGTCAGTGGGTAGCCTTGAATGCAGTGTCTGGATTTCTGATGAAGATTTTTTTCTTCCCTCTTTGTCATCTTTATTATCTTACTGGAAAAGGAAGTTTGTGAAAGTTAAAAAGAGACTTTTTAAAAAATTAACCTTCAGAATTCCCTCTTTCATTGCTGTTGAACTTCATCAGATTTTTGCAGGCTACATTGCACTAGAAGAGATGATCCACTTGTCTCCCAGGGAACTGCTAGTGGATTAGAACTGACAGAGAAATGCCACCTTTGGGTTAATGGCACAACTCCCTACAGACTGCACCACTGGAGCTCCCTGGAATGCTAGCTAATGTAATGCCTTCTGCTGATTTCTTTTGTATTTGCTAAACTGTCTCCTTCTGGGAGACTTGTGCCCTAGGGAATAAGTAGAAACATAGAGATCTCTTTTGGCCTTTCTTTTCCTGCATAACATCCTCATCAGCAGTGGAAAACTATGCTGTTGCCATAACAAGAGCAACAGAGGGGAACTAACTATGTTGGTCTAAGATCCTGTTCATACCCTGTTTTCCCTCTGTGGTAGTTGGAAAGTTCCTGTGATTGGGTCACAGGAGCAGAAGGCCGGTAGAAGAATCTAAAGATAAAGAGAAGGCAGGAAGAAAGGGAAGTAACCCACTTTAAGTGAGTTATAAGTCCAAAATAAAAGTATTTTGGATTTTTTATTATTATTCTAGTTCTTTCCTTTGGCGAAAAGGAAGGGCTAACTCACTGACCTCTAATAACAGTCTTTCCTTAATAAATAAAGGAGATTTACATTTAGTTTCACATTTCTGAATTGTCAAAACTGAGGGTGTGCTTTCTCAGTTGTTTGTTTGGGGTTTCCCCCTCCCTCAGTTTTTTTAATAGGTATGTTTTTGCTGGAAAGAAATGGAATTCTGAGTCTAATTTGTTCTTTTAAGTCTTGGGATATGGCAAAACATATCTTTAAAAATAAAAAAAAATACAAACCCTTGTGTCTATGTCTGGCTTTTAATAGATCACAGCGGGGGAGCTGCTCTGCTATGTACGAAATCCCAATCCAGCCAGTGCTGAAAACTTTGATGAGAGCAGACTGCCTCATCATGTTTCCTGGGAAGTGGCTAATGGATTCGAACTGCTTACCTTTTAGTTAGCAGCCCAGCTTATGCCACCAGGGCCCGTAGCTACTAGATTCCTTTTTGAGTGGTTACTGTAGTTCTTATTTTTCAAGACAAAGAAAATGAAAAATTTCTACTTACCTTGTCCTAATTAAATTTAAAATATAGACTATAAGACTCTGTCATACTTAAGCCAGGAATGAATGATTTCCAGCTTTCCCAACTGTTCTTCAAGGACTTGTATGTCCATTCACCAATTGGATGAAGTGCTCTGGCCATATAAAGAGATATTATTCAGCAATAAAAAGTATTAATAAATGCTACAACATGGATGAACTGTGGAGATATTATGTCAAATAACAGAAGCACTGAAAGAATAGTTACCCAGTGTGGGGAGGAAAATGGAAAGTGAGTGTCAATGTGTATGGGGTTACTTTTTGAGATGTTGACAAGTGTTCTGAAATTTTGATGTATATGGTTCTGGGAGTATGTTAAACATCTATTGTACACTTTAAATGGACGACCTTCATATTTCAGTAATGAATTTTTAATGTTTCTCCCTGTGGTGTCAGTTTATTGTTTAAAATTACTTTCCTAGCCATCACTTTGACCTTCACCACATGAGTTGAAATAGGTTGTGTATAAACCCTAACATAGGATTGGTTAATTTTTCCCATCCCACTAAGTTTAAATTGAATAAGCAGTGGTGGGAACCTCACTGTCAGCGAAGAATGGAAAGTAGAGAGTACAGTGAACATGAACATCCTTCAAGACCAGAGATTCTTGTGCCAGCCAGTCCATGGGACCTGCACAAAAGCAGCAATAACCTCAGAGAAGAACCAGAGACTGACATGAGACGGCCCTGGCTTGGAAGTGCTCTCTCATCGAGTCGAGCCAGAGCCGGAAGCCTTCACTCAGGTTTGCTGGAGCACTGAGAGGAGATGCCATAAGTGGCAGGACTAAGGGAACTTTGTAACATGTACTTAAGCCTTGAGGGTGAAAGCCTGGGAGTGTACTTGAGAAACTTCCCTGACTTGAGGAATTGTATCCTGTTGACAACCTAAATTATAACCTATTAATTTCCCTAGTAAACCACAGAACCATTAGTAGGATTCCATGGCCATTGCAACACATTTTATACCTAACAATAGTGCAGTATGATTGTTGTTAGAATTATAAGTAGATATTACTATTTTTAGTGCAAGTTACAACTAACATACATATTAAGGTAAAAAGCTTTCTTATGTGTACTTTTTTTCTCTGCCACCTCTTCCCCAAAGTTCCAGCTTGGTGTACTGCAGAAGTGAGATTAATCTTGTTTGAACAAGTTGAATGTTAATAAGAACATCTCGTGGTGAAACCTCACCCTTCTGAATCTGAGCCATGAACAGAAGTGGAGATGACATAGTAGATAAGCAGAGTCCCTCCAGTAAAGCTAGTCCCCTTTGCTTGTTGAAAAGCCATCAGGTTCCCTTTCAGCCTGATGTATCTCTGTATAAAACTCTTGTTTTATATAGACTTTTAATGAGCAGAGAGCATTGATTTCCAAATCTGACAGATCAGTAGCCCCAAATCAGATAGATATAAAGGATGGAAGCTTGCTTGGGGAAAAGGTAACTCTTTTGACCTTGAAGGAGACAGGAACTATCAAGGGGGTGAGAATGGGACACACATCCTTGGTAATGTGATTTCTGTGCAGTATTAGGAAAATAAATAGCATGAACTGAATATGCCTGAGGCTTTCTAGGTCACAGCATTATATAGTAAATAATTTTCATAATAATGACCCTGATTCATCAAGAAATGGCTGAGTTATTTTCTACGTAAGGTGGTAGAAAGTTTTACATTAATATTAGAAAAATTTCCATCCAAAATAATTCTCATTGTTCACTTTTTTAAAGTTGGACTAAGTTCTGCTACCTAGAATTACTCATTCCTCTTAATTTCCAGATGCCATTTTGAGTTGTTACTATAGTTATTTTCCAAAACAAGGAAAGTGAAGATAAATGTCTACTTTTCTGGTTCTAAAATTATATTTAGAATAGGGTAAGGGACTCTACCATCCTTAAACCAAGACAGTGTTTGAAGGGAAACATGCAAAGTTTTCTATTTTAAGGTTAAGGTTATGGTGTCAAATTTAGTTATAAATGGTTTCCACCATGCTGCATCCTTTAGAGTGGAGATTACCACCTTGTTTTATTACCAGAAGGAGCCATGATGGTGCAGTGGTTTAAACATGACGCTGATCTGAAAGATGGATGCTTTGAACCTTTCAGGGCTCTTCAGGAAAAGATGTGATTCAGTCAGTGGCTCCACAGGAGAAGGGTGGGCAAGCTCCTCTCCTGTGATTACTGTAATCCTGCTAAAGAGTCAGCATTGGGTTGGGTTTGATTCAAGGTACTCAGCTCTCTCCTTTAGTGATGTCTGGTATCCTAGTGGTAAGGCATCGTACTGCCAGCTGAAAGGCACACAGTTCGAATCCACCAGCTACTCTGTAGGAGAAAGGTAGACGTTCTCCCGTGTGGTTTATACCATCTGAAAACCCACTGTAGAGTTAGCTGTGTCAGCTCCGGCTCTGCAGCACATTACGACTCTCCTGCAGGATTGCTGTGCTTCAGCGTTGGCTTGATAGAGGGGGGTACTATTCTGAATGAACTTTTTTGGATTGTAAAAGTTACGCATTTTAAAATTTCATAAATTTTTAAAACTCTTCTTCTCTGCGAAAGAAGATAATGTAAAACTTATCAAATACGTTAAGTACTCAGACCTTCGCAAGCTAAAAGACCAAAACCAAACCACCTCCCTCAATTTCTGAAATAGTATTTCCTGGGCATACCTTTTCAGTCTGTATGCTGAACAGATCATTCCAGAAGCTGGATTCTATGAAGAAGAATATGGCATCAGGATCAGAGGAAGACTTTAATCCGCAGCCTGCATTATGCAGATGACCCAACCTTGCTTGCTGAAAGAGATGAGGACCTGGAGCACTTGCTGCAGAAGATCAAAGACTGCAGTCTTCAACATGGATTACATCTCAACATTAAGAAGACAAAAATCCTCACCACTGGGTCAGTAAGCAGCATCATGGCAAATGAAGAACAATTGAAACGGTCAACAATTTCATCTTACTTGGTCCCACAGTTAACCCCCTTGGTACCAGTAGTCAGGAAGTCAAAAGACACTTTGCCAGTCACTTGCTGTATGCACAGCTGAGAGCTGCACAGTGAATAAGGATGGCAGAAGAATCAATGCCTTTGAATTGTGGTGTGAAACAGTACTGAATATCCTGTGGACAGCAACAAGAAAATGCAGCCAGAGTGCTTCTGGGAAGCAAGGATGGCAAAGCTTTGTCTCATATACTTAGATCATGGTATTAGGAGGTATTCCTTGGAAAAGGGAGCTCAGGTGACATAGTGGTAAGGAGTTGCACTGCAAATCCACCGTCTTCACCTTCCATGCGATTACTGCCTCTGAAAACCAGCTGTAGGGTCAGCAATGAGTCATTTCATGCAGCTGTGAGCTCAGCATGTCAGGGATAATAAAGATCTCACAGGATAGCATAGGATTCAGATCTGTTGTTCATAGGGTTACTGTGAATCATACTCAATGGTATGATGACAGTCATAACAGGAAACTGTAATGTAACTTTCCTGTCCAGTGTAGTTATAAGAGAAATAGTATAATAAATAAATACAATCCATATCTCTCAGAATTGGTTTGAACGCCTTTAAGAGTGTTTTGAAATGCCTTCATGTGCTAAAAGGTGCCCATTTGAGAACATCTTGGATTCATTTCCATCCTGAACAACTAATTTCTGTTGGTGACGGACTTTTTTTTTTTAATTGATTTGCTTACAAAGTTGTATACATTGTGTTTCATACACTCATTCTCATACATGATGTTTTATAAAATTAATCACCATTGGACCTTGCCCATCATTACCTTGTCTTTTTGACCAGATCCTTCCCATTTCCTCTCCTCCCTTCCCCAAATTGTACAAATGCTGACTTTGTAGTACTATGTTGAGATACAGGTTTACTATGTAGTTATAGTTGTTAACACAGAGTTGTGTTATGTGAGAGGAGTGTGTGTGTAGAGACTCTTTTCTTTTGCCATTGATGTGATTCCAACTCATAGCAGCCCTCAGCTAGTATTTTCAAGGCTATAAATACGGGAGCAGACTAGCTCTCTTTTTCCTTCAGAGCAGCAGGTGTGTTTGAACTGCCTACTTGCCTGTTAGCAGTGCAATATATTATGCACTGTGCCACCAGGGCTCCGATTTTCCATCAAGACCAAAAGAAACTAGCATTTGTGCAAAAATAAATGATCTTAAGAAAATGGTTGGGTTTTAATTAATTTAACTTAACGTTGTCATTTCTTCGTTAGGTTGTTAGTCTCTTCTTTGGGAACACTCCAGAGTTTCCTTCCTCTTGCTTTTTCTCCACTTGCTCCCTCATATTTCAAATAGCTTTGTCAGCTGTCCTGTTCCTTTGTTTCCCAGGATATCATCGTCACGTGCTTGAGGAAATATGTCTGCACCAAGCTGTTCTTATAACATGACAGAAGGATTCTTTTTTCCCCACTTGAGAATAGAAATATACAGCATTTTGTGAGCACATATTTAGGTTCTACCTCTTTAAAACGGAGTAGTAGCTTTCTGTGTAGTTTTATATTTTTCTTTTTACTGAGATGCCTAGACCATGATGGCAAATTTTTCTTCTCTGGCTTCAATCCTATTGTAAGCTAGATACTGCCGCACGACTACTCTGCTTTATCATGCAGGACAGCAAATCATTTGGGCTCCCCCCTCCTCTTCAGCCTGGGCCTCTGTTATCTCACATCACTGTGTGGCCTCCACATTCTGTTTTTCTGAGCCAACTAGAGTCCTAGAATCAGCAGAAAACCTCCAAGCTTCTGCTCGATTGTCTAACAGCAGGCATCTCTGAATTGAACTCAGTTCCACGTCTTATTCTTGCCACTGATGCCCTGGAAGACCATGCAGAAGGGATAGATAGCAACAGGTTTGCGTAACTGCTTGCCAGTTATCAGTAATCAGACCTATTTTTTCTAAATTATAATAGCTGTTATTTGAATATCTTATTTGCTATAAGCTATTGTGGCTTAGTGGTAAGGAGTTGTGCTGCCAACCCAAAGGCATGTGGTTTGAATCCAACAGCTGCTCTATGGGAGAAAGATTGGCAGTCTGCTCCAATGCAGTTTGTTGTTGTTGTTGTTGTTGTTGTTGTTGTTGTTGTTAGGCATTGTCCAGTCAAGTACAATTCATAGCGACCCTGTGAACAACAGATCTGAAACCTTGACCTATCCTGTGCCATCCTCGTCATCTCTGACACACCTGATCCCATTGCTGCAGTCACTGTGTCGGTCCACCTGGTTGAGGCTCTACCTCTCTTTGGCTGATGCTTTACCTTTCTAAGCTTTCCAAGGAATAGCAGCACCTCCTAACAATATGGCCCAAACCATCCTTGCTTCTAAGGAGCACTCTGGTTGCACTTTCTCCAAGGCATATGTAACATTCTTCTTGCAGTCCATGAAACGCTCAGTGCTCTTCTCCAATACTACAACTCAAACACATTAATTCTTCTGTCAGCCTTGTTTATTGTCCAGCTCTCAGATGCATAACAAGTGATTGGAAACACTATGGCCTTCTGAATCAGGTGTACCATAGTCTTCAAACTGACAACATTGTTCCTTAGTAATTTGGAGAAAGTCTCTGACTGCAGTCTTTCCTGGTACAATTGTCGCCTGATCACCTGACTGCTGATACCAAGGGTATTGATTGTGGACCCATGTAAGATAAAGTCATTGAAAATTTTAATATTTTCTCCATATGTCATGATGTTGCCCATTAACCCAGTGATGAAGATTTTTGGTTTGATGTTGAAGGCTGTAGTCATTGATCTTTAGCAGCCAGCATTTCAAATCCTCTTAACTTTCTGCAAAGAAGGTTGTTTGATGTGCTGATTGTTATTGAGTCTTCCTCTGATCCTGATGCCACATTCTTCTTTGTGTTTTTTTGTTTGTTTGTTTGTTTGTTTTTTTAATGAAAATATACGGAGACTTAGGGTTTCCGTTCGTTCATTGTTGCAGTTTTCTCCCTGCTCACCACCTCCCCTCCAATTCACTCTTCTCTTTGAAAAATAAAAGAAAAATTATTTCACTGTTATAAAATCCCTCCCCCCAAGTCCACTCCACTGTGCAGCCTTCATTCTGGTCTCCTGTCATGACAATAATACCTAATCATATATCCCTTTTAAACAGTTCGCTCCCTCATCTCTTTCAATGCAGTATACATTATTTATCCCCTCTTTCTCAGTTTTCCTTCAACCCTAATGTCAGTTCCATTTTACAACAATGGCCCTGTGTAATATTTGTCCTTTTGTGACTGAGATATTTCACTCAACATAATGTCCTCCAGGGTCACCCATTTTGTATATTTCATGGGTTCCTTGTTTTTCAGTGCAGCATAGTATTCCATTGTGTGAATATACCAGAGTTTCTCTGTCTATTCATTTGTTGATGGGCACTTGGGCTGTTTCCAGCTCTTTGCTATTGTGAACAAAGCCACAATAAACATGGATGTGCAACCACATTGTTCTTTGTAAAGTACAATTTCTCGAATAATTTGCTCAGCATATGCATCAAATAGGTATGGAGGAAGGATGCCTTGATGCACACCTGCCTTGATTTTAAATCATGCAGTTGGTATTTCTTGCTCTGTTCTTCCTAGTCTAGTTATAGGTTTTGTAAGTGTATAATTAAAAAGTGTTCTGGGATTCCCATTGTTCTTAATGTTAGCCATAATTTTATGCAGTTCACATAGTCAAATGCCTTTGCATAGTTAATGAAACACAAATAGACATTCTTCTAGTATTCATTGCTGTTAGCCAAGATCCATCAGACATCAGCACTGATATCCCTGGTTCTATGGCCTCTTTTAAACCCGTCTTGAATTTCTGGCGGTTCTCTGTCAATGTACTGTTCTAGCTGTACTGTTTGAGGAATCCTATAATGGTGATATATATTAAGATTGAGAATTGGGTGAAATGTTAAAAATATAAAGCAAGTAATAATGGAACTGTATCTTGAAAGAGGATTAGAAATTTAGCAAGAGGAAGAGAAAGGGCATTTCAGATGATGTAGGAGCCTCGCCAGAGGCCATGAGGATAGGACTTGCCTGCTAAATTTTACTTAATTGGTAAATTTTTTTTTTAAGACCAGTCAATTAATTGGTAAAATTTTTTGGGGTTAGAATTAGATGAGATTTAAGCTAAACCCCTGGTAAAATATGTTGGTGACACCTTAATTTGTTTCATACTCTTTGCAACCTTGTTTTCCAGGAACCAGAATCATTTATGATCGAAAGTTTCTGTTGGATCGTCGCAATTCTCCTATGGCTCAGACTCCACCCTGCCATCTGCCCAATATTCCTGGAGTCACCAGCCCTAGCACCTTAATCGAAGACTCCAAAGTAGAAGTAAACAATTTGAACAACTTGAACAATCATGACAGGAAGCATGCAGTTGGTAAGAGATGCTGACTCTGGGCTGTGGAACCCTGGGAATTTGTCGTTCTGCTGTCATTCAGTAAATGTTGCTGCGCCAATGGCAGTGATGTTGAGTTTTTATGTTTCGAGTTTTTCATAGCTCCCTCAACGTATTGATATTCTCTGGAGACTCCCTAAGTTCCCAGTAGTGATCAAATATAATCCACTTATTAGGAGAAGGGGAATCTAAAATCCAGGAACTGTGAAACCTTGCAGGTGACTCCTAGAACCAAGCCTTAAAGCCAGCTAGCTTACTGGATTAAGGATAAAACACAGAAAACAAAACAAAAACCAGAATTTCCATTACCTTCCGTGGACAGACCTTGTTTTCTTACAAAAATAATCTTTTTCTTTTGTTTACTACTTTCAGGGAAAAGTGAGGTAGTTTTTCTCTCCCATTTTGCAGAACTGCCCATAGTGTTTAAATAAGCATTCTTTTCACACACAGACACACGCTTAGTGATACGTTATCGTTACCTCTGAACAGTAGAGTCAAACACTGCTGTCCAGTTGAGTCTGACTCACAACACCCCTCTTTCTGGTTTCTGAGGTTGTAATATTTACAGAGGAGACAGCCTTCTTTTTCCTGCAGAGTGGCTGCTGGATTCTGTCACCTTTCACTTAGCAGCTTGACATGTTAAAAAAGCATCTTGTCACCAGAATGGCTCCTTGGTGTGTGTGGGGTGTTATTGTTAAGTGCAGTCATGTTGAGTTCAACTCATAGTGACCCAGTGAACAATCAGCCTGAACCCTGCCCTATTCTGTGCCGTCCTCACCATCTACAAAATAGTCAAGCCCATTACTGAAGTCACTGTGTCAGTCCGTCTCACTAGAGGTCCTCCTCTCCTTCGCTGACTTCTGTGCCCTGTCTTTCCAAACATGATATCCCTCTCCAAAGAATAGTCTTGCCCAGCAACATGTCTGTAGTATGAAAGATAAAGCTTCACCATCTTTGCCTCCAAAGAGAATATAGAAGAGCAAGGTGGAAATGCTGGCTTCTAAAGTCAAAGGTTTGCATTTGATGACCTCTGTACTTGAGTTTATGAGCCCTAGCTAGTGGCTTAAGACGTATGTGTCTACCACTAGCCCAAAAAAAGATCAGTGGTTCAAATCCACAGGTACCTGAGGGAGAAAGACAGTCTTCTCCCATAAAAATGTACAGCCTTGGAAACCCAAGTTACTGTGAGTCAGAATCAGCTCCATGGCAATGGGTATTGGGTGGGTACTTAAGCTAGCATTCTGCTTCTTAACATTTGCAGTGTTTTTTTAAATGGACAAATAGTGATTTGGAGCACAGCCAAATTGCAAAACCGTGGAAAAGAGTATGCTGACATTATAGATGTAATCGAGCTTCCTAGGAGCTACTGTTTTATTATTTTATTTTATTGTTAAAAATATATAAGAAGAAAACATATATCTATAACTAAATGTTTGCTTTTTTGAAGTATACAGGTGAATGCATTAATGACATTCACCATATTTTGCAGTCACTGTCTGTTTCCCAAAGTTTCATTACTCAAGCTGAAACTCAGTACCTCTTAAATAAGACCTTCCAAGTCCCCCCTCCTCTAGCCCCTGTAACCACCAATGACTTTTGTATCTCCATGCATTAGGTTGTTTCGCATTAGTGGGATTGTACATTATCGATCCTTTTGTGTCTTGATCATTTCACTCTGTGTAATGCTTTCCAGGTTTATTCCTGCGCTGGTAGGCATTACTTGTTTTAAGTCAGCTCAGAATGGAACAGTTTGAATTTTTTTTTTTTAGCCTTCATCTAGAGGTATGACAGTTAACACTGCTTTTCCTTCTTCTGAACCTTCTGTCTCCTCCCTCCTACCTAGGTGATGATGCTCAATTTGAGATGGACATCTGACTGCCCTGCAAGGAGCAGAAGGAAAGCAGCAACACTGATACTGTGTGTCCCTGATTTGGCCAATAGGATCAACAATGCACAGATGAAGAGGCAGTACCAGCGGTCCCTGTCACAATCTCCCACGTTTTCTCCTCCTCCTCTACTTCCTTCTCTTCTTTTGGGTGCCAAATGATGCAAAGATTAACTTTATGTAACAGTTTCTCCTCGCTGTTTCCTGTCCCCCTTCCCTGTTAGACAAATTTGATGGAAATCCCTTAGTATCTTTCTGTAGAACTAAGCAGCCTCAAAGGAAAACCGTAAACTTTGGCTTCCTTGGCCATTTTCTATTGAGAGGAAAAAAATTTCCAAATCAAATTATCACCTTACCTATAGCTGCCTGACTGGGAAGTCTGGAATGGGTTCAGAGGTTTGACGGGTCTCGAATTACTCATGTTCCTTACCCTCTGCCTGTATCCCATCTGAGATCTAGTGTTACCAGAGTCTGAGTTTGGGGTCTTTCAAAACTGTTAGGGGAAAATCATAAAAAGGGAGCTGCATCCCCTTTAACCTTCGGTGTTTGTCCTAAGGGACAGTGTATGGATTTTGCAATTCTGGCAGCATTTCCTTCTGATACTGTTTTGAGGCTGCTTCCCATCGTTCTCTGGGGACACTCTCTTCTGTCTTTTGGTGTTCATCTTTTCTTCCCTTTCCATAGAACATTTGTGCAAAACTTTCTACATCAGAGAGAGCTCTCTGGATCCAACTCTTTCTTCCCCTTTCACGCGTGCTCTTCCCTGCTTACATCTGGCTGCCTGCAGAGTCCACCTGTAGACCCCAGGCACCCTGGTGAATTGGTCAGATCAGACCTTCACCAAGTAAGAGAGGCACTTGGAGCTCCACTTGGTGGTTAAGGCCTGATGTAATACTCAAGTATGGTCTCTTGAAGACCAGTCGGGCACCCAGTCTCAGTAGCCCAGTGACCATTGTTATTTGTCTCAGATTATCATTTCTTATATTTCAAATTGAGAACTGACTTTCAGAATGTTCTCGGGGGCAGGGGACCATTCTGCCTCTGTTGGCCTGCTTTGTCGGGCTGCTGGGATAGATAAGCATGGAGTTACAAATGCGTTCTTCCCAGTTTTCCTCCCTGTATCAGCATGGTCCCTTTTCTTACCCTCCTCCTGTCCCTCCTCTTCTTTTCTCTGACAGGCCATTTTTTAAATTTATATCAACCTCAAATGTTGGTAGCTGATAATATCTGTCACCCTTATCTGAGGGGTGGCTTTTTATTTTTAAAATGACTACAGACCTATTTTTGGATATGTTTTCAGTACGATTTTGAGCAGCAACTTTTTAATTACACATCTTGTGGTGTTTGGGAGATGAGCCGTGACTGCTGTCCCAGGTCCACGTCCTGTGTCTCTCCGGTCTCTGTGCACTCCTCATTCTCTAGTTTTGTGTGTGCGTGTTTTGGAGTTTGTAGTGAGCGGCTTGTAAAACCGGGCCATTGTGCCCTGCTGTGGGTTGTATGAAAGCCTCATTCTTCTGCCACCTTGCTTTCTCCTTCCCCCTCAGCCCTACCCCACTCCCCTGTGACTTCTGTCTTGGCACATTCATTGCGAGAGAGTGACTCTCCTCCTAGAGGGACAGTGAAGTGGCCTCTAGTGTTCTGGGAATTTCCTGTTCAATTCAATATCTGAGACCCTCTTTAGCAGATATCAGATCCCAGGGTGTGAGTAAGCAAGGCAACTGGCTAAGAAAGCAAGCTATTTTCCTTTTGAACTATGAAAAGATCATTTGCGAACACGGTTTTGACAGACGAGAGGAGGACTGTCTAAAGGAACTTTATCTGCTTTCTGCTACAAAATGTGAATAGTTCAAAGATGGCTAATATCTCTTAGGAATAAGCTAAATCTCCGGTTTTGAGTCTCAACATTTGATCATCAGAGAAAGTACTTTTTTTATTTGTTTCATGTATCCCTGTTCCGATTTAAATTAAACTCTAAATTTTGTTTTACATAATCTTAGGACAGCTTAAGTTGCACTGTACTTTTCATAAGAAGCTTGCCCAGGGCCTCTCAGGAGAGAGGGATTTTTTTGTGGGGGCAGGGAATGAAGCGTCATTCTTCATGCCCTGGCTGTGGCATCCTGTGGAATCTGGCCGTAGCTAGCAGCTGATAAACCTATTGGTGAGCAGAGCTATTTGTCCTTCTTGCTCTTCTTTGCTGCAAATGAAAACTTGGCCTCCTCACTGAACATGGGAAATGGATTTCAAATGTGAGAGATTGAGTAGCATCTTGGGGTCTTTGTGCACACACACTCCTAAGCAGAGAAGATATTTCTCGTGTTCCTGGGCGCATGGGCTGTCCTGTCAGATGCCGCAGTTGCAGAGGCCCCTGCCCTTCCCCTGCCCCGCAGGGCTGCTTTACTGCTTGCTTACTCTTCGCTGGGAACCACCACTACTTGGATCTCTGTAAATCAGCGAATTCCACCAGGCAGGGGACAACAGGTGACACCTTTGCTTCATGACTCTTAGAATTGTTTTCAGGGCAAACCAGAATCCAGTAGGTGGTTCTCTTCTGGAAGGACCTTCACAGAGGAATATGAATATTCTGGCTTTTTTCTTAGGGTTTCTTAAAAATCTTAGGGGCTGTTTGTATGCTTTTCTTTTTATGTAGAAAGAACGTTTTCTACGCTTCTAGGGAAAATCTATCTTCGTATGAAGTGATCTTCTCTAAATGCCACCAGGAGGCATGCATTGTCATAATTCCGCTTTGAGTGTAGTTCATCGAGTTCAACTTTCTGCTATTCTGGTTAAATAGATAATAGTGTATGAGAGCACAGATAGAGAGGAATCTCCTTGTATTGTGCTTTCAAGCCAAGAGTTTTTTTTTCTTCATCCTGGATTATTGGTGTGTAACAATTTGTCTCAATTAGTGTATTGAAATGACACACGTTGTGAGATGGTATATTGATTGGAGAACTGAATATGATGGTTCTGGGACAGAGAGTCTTGTGAATTGACAGTCAGCTGGAGTTGGAAGATTGGCTTCCAAGTTCTCTCTTTGCGACTATTAGCAGGGTGGCCCCTTTTCATAGGGCGTCATAGATGCTCTCACCATGGCAGCTGGTGCCTCCAGAGCTAGTGATCCCAGAGAGAGGGCCAGTCGGAAGTTACAGTGCCTTTTATGACATAGCCTCTGAAATCACATGCTGTCACTCCTCCCATTCCATCAGAGCAAACCTCTTAGCCCAGCTTACGCTCATGGGGAAGGGAGTTATACACTAGCTCTTAGATGGAGCAGTATCAAAGGATTGATGGAGATAATATGTTGAGAGAGATGCAACTGAAAACAATTTATATTTTCCTTTCTCTCTTTACCCAAGTCCTCTTTTTGACTGGAGAGAGGTGGTGAGAAATGGAAGTTCCCGGGAGAAGTATAACATCAGTAATACCCTTGCCTGATTACCAGCAGCCCATGGGCACTTATTACAAGTCCTAGGCTTAATGTCTCTTAAGGCTCATTTACCACTTACTCGCTATCTCCCTTAGCCAGGGATTGGCAAAGAAAGGAAATTGGATCCTTCTAGTTAAGCCACTAAAGCTGATGTAATTGGAATCAGCGTTGTTGAGCAAAGAGGGCAAACATGAATTAGATGTTGGGTTATTGGCATAAGGAAAATGGATCCTATTCATGATGAAACAAGATTGGATAACGAAGCCAGGACCCCACTGGAGTCAGTGCTCAGCACCTGGTCTCTCCACGAGCTTAGACAGGTTCAATGTCTTACTGAGGACTTCCCAGTAATAAAGTAGGAAACTTCTGGGGTTATAAATGCCTGTTTGTGCTTGGCTGCTTGTTTGGTCCTGGGCTTCCTAGTGTGTTTTTAAAGAGCCAATTTTATTTTTACCCTTAAAAGAGGGTAGAAGAGCCTTAAATGAGGCTTGTCATGTCAGATTTTTTACTGAATGTCTATGTATTTCTGACACCCGTTCCACCAAGTATTTTGAAATTTCAGACATCTCAAAGATGCAAATCATATTTGGACATAGGCTCTGCATCTTCCCAGTGTTTTCCTGTCTGCAGCTCTGTTTTTGAGTGTAGCTGCAAAAGCGTCATTGCTGCCAGCGCAGCTGTAAGAGGTACTTCTTCCAGAAGTAAGGACTTTACCTTTCATTTTGTTTCCCCTTCTATTGAGGTGGAGTCAAAATAGAACAAAACTGGTGGCTGTTGGTTCGAGTCACACTCAGGCCATGTGTGTATTAGAGTGTCAAAGTAACTATGCTCCTAAGATTTTTCAATGGCTGAGTTTTTAGAGTTAGATCTCCAGACCTTCCTTCCAGTGTGCGTCTGGGTGAACTTGAACCCCTCATCTTTTGGTTAGCAGCCAGGCAAGTTAATCATTTGCACCACCATTTTTGCTGCTTGGCTTACCTGCTTTTAAGAACTCTTCGATTTTTATCTTCCCACATTTGCATTAGAATACAACCTGCTGTTTATGTGGCTTTTAACCAGAGACCATTTTTCAGCCAGTGTATATTGAGCTGCCTGCTTTGAGTCAAGCTAACAAGGTATAGGGCCCAGCTTTTGGCAACAGTATTTGAGAGACTGAGGCTTTTTCCACAGTCTGTATTTTGGAAACAAGCTGCTTGAAGCCAAGGCCCTTATTCCTCTCTGTTGCTCTTTAGAATAGAGGACCCTCTGTCTTGCCCAGAACTTAGCCTTAGCTTGTCCTCTGGACTCCATGCATACAGACTGCTAGTAATCCCAGAAACCTGATCACTTACCCAGGCATTCCCTCTGGGAGGGGCTTGTGTTTGTTTAGAAGAAGCATTGTTTCTTTGGGAGGTCAGTTCCTGTCTAGACTCCCAGGTCTTCATCTCTCTCTTCTTAATAAAATTTATAGACATTTCTTGCTGAAAACTATAAAAATCACTCATACAGAGTAATTTTTCTAACTAATCATTCCCATTTCCCACTCCCTGGGATTTCATCTTCTTTATCTAGGCTGCTCCCGCAAGTTGAGACCAATTGTCAAAGCTTCGATTTAGGGAAGTTCCACCTTTTCAAGTCCCTGTTCAGATGGTCTATGGTTTCCTTTTTGCTTAACCTCTGCTTGCAGCCCTGTCAGACCATGTATGTCATGGTGCCACATGGGAAATCTTACTGAGATGAAACAAAGTTCCCAGGGATCTAAACTCCTGCTCTGCCACCTTTCTAAGGGTAGGAGGCTGGCAGAGATGCTGCACTGCTTGATAATCATTTGGCTAAGTGGACATGTCCAAAGGGAGATCTTACTGGTGCTTAAAACCAAAATTCCTGGATAACCCAAGTTAGAGGGTTCCAGGAATGTGTTGCACGGAATAACCAGTCTAGGCCCAATGTACCCCTCCCTCTCTATTGTAATCTTTTAAGAGAAAAAAAAAGTCTTGAGCCCAGGCCAGGGGTGATTTTTACTTGAAACCATGGAGTGTGTGTGTATGCGTGTGTGTGTGTTGGGGGGGGGGGGAACATGAACGTAGCAGACAAGCTGTGTGAGTGAGCCATCCTGCCCCCAAGGTCGTGTCTGCATCACCAAGCACAGGGAGCCAGTGCCTTCCTTCACCTGAAGATGGCGCCCGTCGTTCCTCTGCTTTCCAAGGGGTTAAACCTTAAAGAAGGTGTCTTAGGGAGCCACAGGATATTTGCAAATTCAGGTGTCTGTTTTAAGCGTCTTTAAACTATTTTGTAAAACACGATGCCCTTTCCCTGTGTTGTTGGTGCCACCAACAGTGCACTCACTCCATTCTGAATGGAAAGCTGAGACTGCTCACACATCCCTTGGTCTCCCCTGTGTCTCCCTGAACCCCTCTCGTTTATGTCACCGTCATGGGTGGATTTCAGAGGCACCGGGAAGTCCTTGAATTACGCAGTCCCGAGTGACTGACTCCACAATCAGTCCTGTGTTTTAACTGTCCTTCAAAACCAGCAGGTGTTTGGAAAGGAAGTGGGGGAAATCACCAATAGTTGCTGTTACAGTTAAATCAATAAAGATCTTGAGTTCAACTTGGCACTTTCTTTAGTTTTTTAAAATTCAGATAAAATCCTGTTGAGAATTCTTTCACACTTTGGGAGTCTTGGCCGATGGGGAGGGGGAAGATGGGCCGAGAGAGTCATCTTCTTTGTTTCACTTCCTGTGGACACTTGGGAGCCCCTGCACGATGCTGTGAGCCTGCTGGAGGAGCAGGGCCTGCGGCCCATGCTTGGGAGCTGGGAGGAGGTGGGTGTGCTGCTGGATCTGTGCACCAGGCGCCTTTCCTCTCTGAAAGGGGGTGGCGTTGCCCCACAGAGCACTAAGACGGCCATCACATCTTAGGTCTCAAAATAGACCGGGTAACCGGAGTATCTGGCTCCTCACCATTGCCAATCCAGCAGGTCTCTCGCGCGCGCGTGTGGGTGTGGGTGTGTGTGTAAGATTTTGTCCTTAAGATTTAATGAGCAAAAGTCCACAAGTAAATCTTAAGAGACTTAAGGATGGAGAAAAACCCCTGTGTATAGGGCTCTGAAGGGAAGCACTGGTGGCCTAGTGGTAAGAAGCTGCTCTGGAATCTCAAAGGCACGCGGTTCAAATCTGTCACCTGCTCTTTGGGAGGACGGGCAATCTCTGGTGTGATTACCTGCATCTGAAAACCTGCTCAAGGGTCAGCTATGGGTCAGTTCCAACTCGATACACAACATGGTACTCTGAAGGTCATGGCCACCTGTGTTTTTCACTTTCTGCTCCCAGTTACATAGAGGAATGTACTCAATTTCCCCTACTCAGCTGTTAGCCCTGCTATAGGAACATGAAACCTCTGTCTTGAATGCAAGTTGAAATAGCTTCATGTTTAAAACCAAAGCCCTTTCCCTGGCCCAAGTTAGGGCAGGGCACACTTCAGAGACAATATTTCCTCCAACTTGTAACACTTCAGCCAGCACTGGACTCCAGCCATGGAGCTGTGCTGCTAGGCATGGGGAGCTGAGCCTCAGCCCCAGAGAGCTCTGGCCAGGTGGCATAATGGCCTTGCTGCTGGCATGTCCAACATGGAGCTTTCATCAGGGGTCTGCAATATGCTTGCTGTTCATGTACTTGGTGCCCAGCACCTTGTGCTTCATGAGGCAATGCCTTGTCACTGGGGAGTGTTGTTCTGAGTCAATAGAGCTGTTGGCTCAAACACACCCACAAGCTGTAGCCACAAATAGATTGACCTTTAGCTTTTCTGGCCCCAGCCGTAGAACTATTTATTGGGGCACCTACTCAGTAAAGATGCTCTAAAAAAGGTTCTGGGAACAAGTATTTACTGCCATGAACTTTTCAGGAGTGAGGTTGGGTTCAGATCGTTGGTTCCAAAGGCTGTGGTTTTGACCCAAAAGCTCTGTGCTATTAAAAGTAGCGAGCTCTGGTGGCTTAGTGATAAGGAACTGCACTGCCAACACAAAGGTACACTGTTCAAATCTGCCAACTACGAGAAAGACGGGGAATCTCATGGAATTAACTGGAAACCTGCTGGAGGGTCAGCTGTGGGTCAGTTCCAACTCATACAACGGAAATGCTATTAAGTGTGCGCCCCCCCACCCAGAATTTAAGTGACTGCTCAGCTCTAAACCCTGTCACTTGTAAAGTGGTCAGGCTGTGGATTCTCTGGGATTTCCGTTTAGAAAGGAGTCAGACCAGCTGACTCCACAAGGCTCCCCTTCCTGTTCTCAAGAGTCGGGTAGGATCCTATTGTGATGCGGAGTGTGGTTAGGGCGGGCCCTGGACCAGGAAATGAGCAGCTGGAATGGTTTCACCGCTGAATGAGGGAATTGAGGCTGCTCAAGCCCAGGCCTGGTTAGCAACTCCAACCCCAGCCTGGACCAGGACTCCCACCTTGAGCCAACTAAGGCTGCCGGTGAGGCCTGTCTGAACTCTGCAGGGCTTCCCACATGACTGGCCTCATTTTCCTAGACTCCAACACAAGTGGATGTGCTTCTTGGGAAAGGAGAGGGGGAGAGTATGTGTATACATTTTTTTCTAGACTCATTCCTAATAGCCTCGCACACCTCAAAAAAGAAACACCTGCAACAAGGCCAGCAGGGAGGAATGGAATTGAGGTCCTTTCATCCAGAAGATAAACTCTGTGCTCATGCCAAGTGGCTGGGCAGTGGAGCTTCCTGCTGCTGTAGAACCTGGAACTTGAGACAGGAAGGAAGGTTGATACTACACCTAAGCCAGCTGGTGTTCACTCTGCTTTATGGTGCCCTCGTGTGTCAGCAGAAACTGGGCTGTAGGGTTTTAATGGTTGTAACTTTTGGAAGCAGATTTGCAAGCCTTTCGTCAGAAGAGCCTCTGGGTGGATTTGAACTGCCAACCTCCTAGTTAGTAGACAAACACATTGTACCACCCAGAAATGTCTGATGATTAAGTAAAAGGGACATCCCTGAGGCAAGCTTTCTAAGCTTTAATAGTAGATGGGGATAGGCCCAGGGGACAGTGTGGCTTAAATCTCGTGGCTCTTCAGAGTCTTGCAGGTGGCATTCACAGGAACACATTAGGATCTATTTCATTTTATAGGAAGAGGCTGAGGTCACTCCCCTGAGGTCATGGTTCTCAGTGGATGAGCTTCAACCATCACCAGCTCTTTTCCCGCCCCCAGTGCAGGACCTTTCCCGTCTGCTAATCAGCAAGCTTGAGGCCTCATTAGCAGTACACACTGAGAGACTGAAGTAAATTATTACCTACTTTAATAGATTGGGTTGTCAACCCAAGAAGACTGACTCAAATACTGAAAGGGTTCCAGCTTCTGTAGTCCAACATGACCCATTCATTCTGAGCTCTTCTGTCCCTTCAAAGGCACCAGCTGGCTTTCACAGTAGCCTACAATGGCTTCATTGTACAACTCAATAGCAGAGAGACTCAGGCCAGGGAGCCTCTGGACAAGGCAGGCAGACTGCTACTGGACAGCCAGAAAGATGGAGGGGCTCCCCAGCCCAGCCTGGGCCAACGAGAGCAGACAGACTTGGCTAAAAGTGATACTTAATCATTTTGGAGGGGATAGGGTTGAGGAGGAGTGTTACCTTAATATATTAAAAGCTATCTCACCTTAAAAAAAATTCACATGTGCCCCAAATTTTACATGCAACCCAAAGTTCAAAAAAAAGAAAAATCCATAGAGTTCTTGCACGAGGACCTTCACTTGTCACTAGCTTCAGTAAAGAGAAAGCCCAGCAGCCCCTTCGCCAGCTTCCTCCTGCCTCTTCCCAGCAGCAGCCCGACTCCAGTGAAGAGAGCTAGGAGGAAGGCTCTGTGGGCTTGCTCCACAAAGCCCTCCATTTGCTGAGTGGGCAGCCCTTCCTCTTCAGTTCTGGTGGACAGAGCAACAGTGTCCCCCAGTTTTTTCCCTCAGTGGATCAGATGGGGATCATGGCTTCCAGCAGCTTTCCAATTCCAGGATTATAAGCATCTCCAGCGTCCCCTCCACGTCCTCTCAAAGGCACCCGCATTCTTCCACTATCATGTCTTTGTGATGATCCAGAAGAACGCGACCGTTTTCCACATAGAGCATGCTCAATGGCTTGGTCTTCACGGGGGCACAGCACAGGGAGGGGACTCTGTGGGGCTGGTAATATTTCAGCAGACTCTGTAGAGGGAAGGAGACGATGTCAATGCCAATGGGAAAGAGTTACTGAGGGCCAACATCAGTTTCTAAAAAAAAAAACCACACCACCCCCCTGTCACTGTTCATGAAGTAATCAGTACACCAACTTACATCAACTCTAAAATAACTTTAGCTACTTTTTGGGACATCTTTCCAAAGTCCGTTTTAAAGTTCCATTTGTCTGAATGGAGCCAACTTTATATAGTCTCCAGTCTAGAATGATAACTATTTAAAAAAAAAAAAATCCCAGAAACTCCCTTTTAGCTCCATAAATATGAAGCCAAGGAAGGAATTATGGGGGAAAAAATTGGATTTGCTTTACGATGCAAAGAAAGGCAAATGAAGTCAACAGATAAAAGCCCCTTGTGCATTTGAGAACTGAGGTAGGTGAGTTGTCCCCATGGCCAGCCATGACTCTAGGTCACTGTCAGAGCTAGCATTGGGACTAGCTGAGTCTCTATGGGTTGTTTTTCTAAGCACGCCGTAGGTGGGCTGGTGAGGGGAATGGAAGCTCAGGAGGGCCCACTGCTCAGGACAGAGCCTCTGAGGCCTGAGGCCCCACCTGTGCAGCCTTGGCAGGAGCTCAGCTCACACGGCCGTGTCCCTCAGGGTCTCTAAGCCAAGCCTGAGGCTTGGTGTTAGAATGCACTGCATATCCAAAAGATGGCTTACCCCAGGATTCAGACCAAGAGAAAAGCATTTGGTCCCATATCATCTTTAAGGGTAGCTCAAAATCACTTAAAACATCAGTATCCCCACAATAAGCTCTTGTCTGTCTCTCCCTTTTTCCTAACTCCCCTACCCTCCTATTCCTCTCCCTCCACCACCTCCAAGACCACACGGTGGTCAACAACACTGGTTGCAGCCTCTGGCCTTGTCCTCTGTGAGATGAGTGGCCAAGGCCTGTTTCAGACATCATAAACATGGCCACCGTTTGAAGAGACTCCTAAGTAGCTTGGTGGGATCTCTTGAAATCCTAGTGATGACCAGGAGCTCTGGTGACCTGGTCCATGGAGAACCATGCTGCTAACCAAAAAGGCAATCAGAATTCACCAGTGGTTCCGTTTCCTTCAAAACCCACTGCTGCCCTGGACTCAAAGGCAATGAGTTTGAATGTTTTCCTAGTAATGATAATTACAAACGTGTCTATTACCCAGCAACAACCGCACATGCTTTATGCCTATCACCTCTTTCAATCCTACAGCAACCCTGTGAAGAGGCAACGGCCGTCTCCATTTGGCAGATGGAGAAACTGAGGCTCAGAAAAGCCACCATTGTTGTTAGGAGGGGCCGGTCCTTGGAAAAGGACATCATGCTTGGAAAAGTTGGAGAGTCAGCAAGATAGGAAGACCCTCAACAAGATAGATTGACACAGTGACACTAACATGTGGATTTGGTATGTCAGAGATAGTCAGGTTGGCACAGGATAGGGAAGGGTTCAGATTCACTGTTCATAAGGTCACTTGTGTTATAGTGGACCCAATGGCATCTAACAACATCAATAGTTAACAGTTACTTCCATCAAATCCTAGATTCTGAACTTCCTGTTCTAGCATGTCAGGGCCAAGGAGGAACTGAGACCTTCTAGTTCAGCCCCTTCATTTTACCAAAGGACAAAGGCTGAAGGAAGCAATGCTTTCAAGGCTCCATACAGGGACAGGACTAGAGACTATTATGATTGGTCCTCGGCCCAGGTGTGGCATGTGTAGATTCCCATTTAACTATGAATGCATGAATGCAGCAATTAGATAGCAAGGGTCATGTTCCCCCTTATTTAGCAGAATGCCTTCATCTTGTCTCCACCCCCCACACCTTACTGCCATCCTTTCCCTCTGGCCCTGGCCTCATACCTGCATGTATGCGTGGTTGGTTGGGAAATACTCCTCCCCAACAGGGATGGGACACTCGCCCTCACAGCGGTAGGCATTGTACTGCTTGGGGTAGATGATCCAGGAGCCCCATCCAATCTGGTTGAAGTCCACCAGGAACTTGACCTTCTGGCACATTTTGTTCTTGTCGGCCTGGTGATGTCGACGGTACCGCCTGCCCCTCTCCCGGGCCAGCTGTCCCTCCTGGGCCCGCCAGGAGCTCTCAGCCTCCCACAGCAGCGTGGAGCCACCTCGCTGCCTCCTCTGCTCCTTGGATAGGTTAGAGTAGAGCATAAGCAGCACGCCAGTGACCGGTGGCTTGGGGGGCCGGTGATGACACTCTCTGGCCTCTGAGGACAGCCACTCCTGCAGCTCCCTAGGGTGCTTCAGCCACTTGGCAAGTGGCCTGGTAACCTCCAGGACCATGCTGCCCGAGGAGAAGGTGACCTGGGTGGGAGTGACAGTGAACAGGTCCATTTGAAGACGCTCCTGGCAGTCAGCTGGGTCCTGCTCTGTGTCCAGCTTTGGCTGGTGGAAAATCTTGATGGAGACAGGAGCCTTGAAGAGAAGGTCCAGGGGGCTGGCCAGCTGCAGCCGGAGCTCGGCCCATTCCAGGTCCTCTTCTTGGCTCAGGAAGGAAAAGTCAAAAGCAAAGGTCCAGTTCTGCCCCTCCATCTCCACATCTGGGCGGGAGGAAACAAGGAAAGAAACAAGGTGAAGATCAAAATCACAAGTCATGTTCAAGCCCTTAGGCCAAATTTACACCTTGATAACGCTGCCCAGTCCAATCTGAAGCTAAAGACATGGACTCAGAGAGGTGAAACTGCTTGCCCTGAGTCATCCTTGGAAGATCCCAGAGTCAAACCGGGATTTGCCTAATTCCAAGGCCCAAACTCTAAGTCACTCTGCCACTCCTCCTCCTGACACTGCTGACAGAAACCAGCAAACATTTGGTGAGCCCCCTCTCACTCTCTGTACTCTCCCTCTCATGCCTACAGTCTGAGGCCAGCACCACCACCACCCCGTGAGCCATCTGACCTAAACTGTGGAGTAAGTCATCTCCTCCATGCTGCTTGCTCATCAGAAAAGGTGGCTGAGTTCCCCAGATGCATGGAAGCTGATTTCACCGACAGGCTTGGGCTCTCAGGATATGCAGGATCAAACACAATCACACCCTCTCTAATGCCAGTTTCCAGTGAAGAAGGCAGAAACTTCAATGTCCCGAAAATCTTTGGTTTCAAAGACATTGTAGGCAAGACTTTGCACAGTGGTCATCGCCTGTGTGTTACATTATGCCCACCGCCTCCTGCCCAAGTCAGTCTCTGTCTCTCTCTCTCTCTCACACACACACACCACCCACCCTTAACTTTTCTTGGGCAAACATCCAGGGATCATGCAAACCCTGGCCCACCTCTGTTCTTCTCATCCAAGATGGCCAAACTCAAACCTGATGAAAAGGGGTGGGAAGCACATTCCGTTTTATTTCGTCCTGGACTAATTTGGTCCAACGTTTGGGAACAGCACATATTTATGGATGTTTCAGGTCACAGAAAAGTGATATTTAAACAGATTCCAAGCCTAGTGTTCTCTTCTTTGCCAACGGGAACAGTTAGATCCTACCCATTTCTATGTTACACTGAGGGCTGAAGGAAATAAAGAGGTTTGGTGGGCAGAGGGAAGGGGTGAAGGAATTAGGAAAGATCCAGTGGGGATCTGAAAAGATAGGGTCATAGTGGGCAATGATGATTCATTTTATAAGAACAATGTATGGGAACGTATTTATGAAATACAATGTGAATGAAGGAATGTGTGAAATACAATGCATATGAATGAGAGAAAAAAAAAACAAAAACACCACCAACCAACCAACCAACCAACCAACTTTTAATGCAAAAAGAGGTTTGAAGGATTTTTTCCATCAAGCGGATTCTGACCCACAGCAACCCTGGGTGTGACAGACCCCCTAGCTCTGCAGAGTTCTCAATGGTTGAGCTGTTATCCATTCCTTAGACAGAGGCCAGGGAGTTTTCTTTAGAAATAAAAGGGATCCTTTTATGGACAGATCCTACAAGTAGTGATGTTTTAGTTGCACTTGGGGAGAACACAAAGCATTTCCCCTTCTTTTGTCTTACAAAGCACCTTGGATCAGCTGTTAGGCTAATTTCACTGGGAAATCCCACTTGCCCTATAAATTGCAATTAAGTCAGCCAGCATCCTCCCTCCACCCCTCAGCTCCTCCCAGCCCAAGCTTGCTGCTCCTCTTCACTTAATTTCCACTTTCCTCCTCATTAGCAAGTTCAGGGCGAATAACAGCCCCCGACTAGCAACCCTTCCCAGAGGTGTGGGGACAGGAGGTGGCTTGATCCCCTGGGAGTACCACCTGGAGGAGGAGGAGGAGCAGAGCGATGAAGGGGGTGGGATGAGGTAGGTCATGAGGTGCTGGGCATGTAACCACATGCCCTAGGAGGCCTGGGGGCAGTGATTTGAAAACCATTTTATCTCAAGTACCTACAAATGGCCTTTTTGAAGCAGGTACTTCAGATCATGGGCTTTGGAATTCTAATGGTGATGGTTACAAGCTTTGGTTTTGTCTCTTCCAGGTGATCTGAGTACTTTTCTTCTCTGAGCCTCAGTATTCCTGTAGCTGGGTCCTAGGAACTACCTCCCAGGTGTGTTATGAGGATTAACTGAGCCCTTGCTAACGGCTCTTACTCTAGGTGACCCCCATGCACAGTGGAACCAAATACTGCCGGGCCCTGGTGTCTTAATCTGGAAACTGTTGGAATTTGTTGAGCTCCATAACTAGGCGTGAGGGTCACAGGTGTGAAACTGAGCCCCCATAGGTGAGAATTCTACCCCTGAACCAACACTGCCTGACATTAACTGAGATAAAGGAGGCGTGTATAAGTGCTTTGCTAACAACCCAAAGTTCAATAAAACCTGGCTGTCACTGACGTTGCCTTATTATTGCCCAGCTCCGAAAGTTAGACGTGCCGAGCGGGCAGTGGCAGACTTGGGTGGGGGGCTGACATCCTCTTGCAGTTTACATGGAGGGGTGGGGGTGAGTGTGTGTGGGGGGCACCGTGTGACTCCTGCTCCCTAGCTAAGAGCTCCCCGGGCTGCAACACTGAGTTTCCCTAGATCTGGCTTGAGTTTATTTCAGGAGTGAAACCTGCTGCGGTTGATTTGAATCTTGACCCTGTTGTTGTTACTCACCCAGTAGAACTGAGCTCCAGAGGGTTATCTCGCTATTAGACTCAGCCTTTCTGCTAAGTCAGGGTGAATCACCTACCTTCTAATTAACCATCTGCACCAGCCAAGGACCTAAGTTAGGAGCTGTTTTGTGCCTTTGAGTTGGAACCAACTCATAGCTGACCCTCCAGCAGGTTCTCAAGAGACAGGGAATTGTGCAGGAGGAGATTGCCTATCCTTTTTTCCATGGAGTAGCAGGGGATTCGAACCTCATGCCTTTGGGATTGCAGCACAACTCCTTACCACAAGGCCACCAGAGTGTTTTGAGAACCAACAATGCCTGATATGAGTTAAGAATGCCTCTACTTTACTTGGATGAGGGCGAGTATGAGAAAAGAGTTATAGACACTGAAATTCACCCAGGTTCTAAGGTACACCTTGATTCACCTCAGTTGGAAGGAAGACTTTTTAGGCTCACATGTTTGGGTTCCCTTCCCTCACCTGATACCTCTTCCACTTAAGGAAGTGAGACTGAGAAAGATGAGGGGTTTCGTGGGAAAGGCTGAGGGTATGAGCCTGAGTGCTTACTTCACATTATTATAACAGGGATTGCCATTAACAGCTTCCCAGGTGCCAAGTATTCCTAGACTTAAATTCCCCTCAGTGTTACCACCATTTGGGTGCTCAAGGTGAAGGTTAGATTAACAGGTGGAGAGTGACTGACAGACAGCGAGGAAGGCTCAGTGTTGCTCCATCCACTCCAAAGCCCATTTCACCCTTTGGTGGTGCAGGTAACAAGTCAGTTCAGCAGAGAAGGGGCAGGTGTAGGACGCCCCTTCTCTGCCGCCCCTCAGGCAGTTCAGCTGGGGTCACAGAGGAGGCTGGAAAAGTAAACCAGGCCCGACGGACACCCATGGGACTGCGAGGTTGAGTGTGAGACATTAGAACCCACTATTTCCGACTCCCAGTCTGTAATAACCACCCGAAAATCCCGAATTTTCTAGGAGGGCTCCCTCCACAGCTTGCCCCATTTCCACTTTCGGCCATTTTCTGGCCAAAAAGCACCAATTCACCATCAACTCTGTCACTGCTCCGCCCCCTTGAGTCCCCGGCCTAGGCTGGTCCCCAGATGACCCTTGCGGAGGGGGTCACCAGGCGCGGCGGGCAGGGTGGTAGAAATCCCCGCCCCCTGACCACGATCAGATTAGCAGATGTGGATTGCGCCCAGCCCGGAGCTGCGTCCCCGGGGAGCCGTCTGGCCCCCGGAGGCAGGGGGCGCGGCCGGCAGGGGTCGCCCCGGAGCGCTGGGATGTGGATTGCGCAAGGACTCGGGGATCTAGGGACAAGCAGCCCCTTCCGAGCTTCCACCTGCGCCCAGGGCCCGGGATGCGCTGCCGGGCCACCACCTGCTCTGACGCACGCGCGCTTCAGTGGGCCCCACCCCGGGACCATCCCACACCTGGGCCCCTCCTCCGTGGACCTTTGGGGTCCATGGTTGCCTCAGCTCTCGATTTCGGGGCACCCATCCGTGATCATGGATGTTACCAGGGCCTGCGGACAGACTCCGGGACCCATTCAGCCTTGCCCCGCAAAACAAAGACTCAAGACAAAAAGGTTGCATTAACAGTAATTGCTGGGGGTAAGACTGAGAAAAACTGGATAAATTATGTTTACTGCATTGAAGCCGATGAGGGAAAGAATAGTTTAAAATTAATATATTTTAGGGCATTATGATTGTCATAAGAGTCTGGAATGAGGGTTGCAGAGTGGAGTATACTTGGGGTGGGAGTGGGGATGTGCGGGGTTGGAGGGGATTGTCTACCAATGAAGGAGTTTTTCTTTTGCTTTTCAGGGAGAGAAGCGAACTGGGGGTGGGGGGAAAAGTGCAACAATGAATGAATGGAATTCCAAAATCTCTGTAGATGTTCATTGAATAATAATAATAATAATAGAATAACTGCTGTTACGGGAGCTCTGGTGGCCTAGTGGCAAGAAGCTGTCCTGCAATTCCTAAGGCACACTGTTCGAATTCACCAGATTCTCGGCTGGAGAGGAGGAGCAAACTCCTCCTGTACCAGTTGGATCCGATTCGGATTTGGTACACAACAGGGGCGGGGGGTGGGAATAACTATTATTGTTGCGTGCCATCCAGTCAGAAAATACCCATTGGTGGGCTTTCAGAGGCAGTTTAATCGCACGGGAGATTGACCATCCTTCTCCCGCATAGCTGCCAGTGGCCTCGAACCACCAGCCTTCGAGATTGCAGCGCTGCTTCTTGCCACTAGGCCACCAGAGCGCCACTGTTATTTGTTGATAGTGCTGGTGGCGTAGTCTGGAGGGAGCTGCGCTGTTAACCCAAAGGACGTGCCTCTCTTGGAGGTTCGAATCCACCATCCGTCAGCTATATAAATAGGATCCATCTCCTGCTGCGATTTGCAGCGATTTCCAAAACCCGAGGGAGGGTCAGCTATGAGTCGGTTCCCACCCGATGATGAAAAGTTTTGAGAAGTGTTAAAACATCCGGTTTAGCTCAAGCATTTTACTTCGACATTTAACCTTTTCAACACTTCGACGGGGGAGGCGCTAATTGTGCCTGTCCTGCAGATGCACAAACTGAGACGATGGGAAGGAAACAAGGTCGCAGGTCAGAACTACGCCATCAGGCTCCCACCTCGGAAGACTGCGACCAAATCGAGACCCCAAGACGTCAGAATCCTCTCCACTACCCCGGCACCCCACCTAGTGGGAAACACCCCCACCCTAGACCCAGACCCTGGAAGCGCCCTACAGTGCAACTGTTCCCCTAGACGGCGGAGCCCCTAACCGAGCTCGGCCCCGCCAGCTCAGGTTGGAGCGCCCCGTGGTGCAGACCTGGGTCCCCCCGGCTGCGACTTGGAGGGCGGCTGGCTACCTACCTTGCGCCTGCAGGCTGCGCACGAAGTCAGCCTTGAGCAGCGGGTCGCTGTAGAGCCTTAGCATATACGCGAGAGAGGAGGGAGATGAGGGTTGCCCCAGGGTCCGCAGCGGCAGGGTGCCTACCCTGTCGGCATCTGCCCGGAGCAGAGCCCACCAGGCGTGCAGAAGGACGTACAGGAGGCGGTGGGCGTTCATGGTGGGCTGGTCAGGCTACTGCGTGCGTCTCGGTCCCTTATATTCCAGGCCTCCCGGGCTGCCCCGCCCCTATCCTGCCCATCGCTGAAAGCTTTAAGATCACATGCTCCCCACCCACCCCCAATCTGGGGTGTGTGGAGAGAGACCCCCTGCTGAAGGCGGGTGAGAACAGACCCTAGCTGAGAGGAGGTCTGCAAAGCTAGGGAAAGCATCAGGTCTTGGGGGGCTCCTGATTTGCTTTCTCTGTGTACCTGAGCTGTCGCCCAGCCACCCTACTCCACAGTTTGAGGGATGAGAGAGACAGAGCAGGATTTTCACAGACAAACTGCTAAATCAAAATTGTAGCTTCCCAGTCTTGGCCTGGCCTGGGACCCCGGGCCCTTTCTCTCTTTCTTTGGCTTTCTAATCAGGGGCAGATGGGGTATAGGACATGCATGCCTGGTGAATCCCTCCCTTACACAGTCCACATGGCCTCTGGAGCACCCCTGACCTGGAGGGTCAGCCTTAGGAAAGATTGAATCCTGGGAGGATGCGGGATGAAGGTGAGCCCCAGTGCAAGGCCCTGGATTGGGTTTAACAACATGCTGCGGTGGTGAGTTCTTTGCTGCGGGGTCTCCATCTGAAAGCGCAGCCCAGCTGGAAAGGGGAAGTGGAGTACCATTAACACGAGGGACGAACCTGGCCCCCAGGTGCAGAGCTGGGTTATCCAACCAGCAGGTTGTTTTACTAATCCGTACTGATGTGAAATCGTTCACTCCAGATTAGTCAATGAGCACCAGAAAACCCATTCTCACTTTGCTTACTGGATAACTCACCCCTGACCAGGTGTGAGCTGGGTCCATCCCCTCCCAGGTACCCATCCCCTCCAGGGGCTCAGAAAAGTTGTTGCTTATAGTCTGCAGTCTCAGTCTGTCCACTGTGGAAGGATCATGGAAGACCTGGCCAGCAAAGTGAACCTCCACCTCTCTAGGCTTCATTTTCCTCATTTGCACAACAGTGAATCTTGCCTTCTTCCCTTCCAGGTGCAAAATCTGGGCAGGGCTGGAATTACCTTTAAAGAAATGTAAATCGGTTCCTGAGCTCTGGCTGATCGGTTTTCCTCCAAACAGCAGAACTCTTTCTCTACCCCCCCCCCCCCCCCCGTGCTCTTTCATAACAAACGTGCATTCTTGAGTCCACTCCAATTCACAGTCCTATAAAACAGCATAGACCTGCCCCATAGGCCTTTCTAGGTTGTAGTGTTTCTTTACTGAAAATATTTTTACTGTAATCTTTCTTTACTGGTCCTTTTCTCCCTTAGAGTGGCTGGCTAGCGGGTTTGAACTGGTGATCTTTTGGTTTGCCGCCCAGTGTTTAACAACTGTCACCAGAACTCCCTGACAAGCCCGTTAGTAGCTGGTTATCATTTATGAAGCCCTTATTTTGTGCTAAGTGCTATAGACATCAACTCCTTTTATATCATGTTCCAAAGAACCACAGGCAGGTGTTAGAAAATGGAAGGAGTCCCAACAGGCTTAACCAGACCCATGTCCGTCCCACCTACAGCCCCAAGGAGAATCTGTTAGTCTACAGACTATTAGCTCCCCAAAGCTGCAGACTATCTTCTTCATCCTGAGCTCCCTGTGGTCCATATCATAGCTGAGACCCAAAGAATCTTAATCATGTAAATAGATCAGTAAATGGCACTATTTCCGGACTTATCTAAAGATAGCATCCCCTGAGATGTTTTGTTAAACTATTGATTCCTAAATCCCAAGCAACCCAGACTTTCGGAATTAGCGTTTGAAGAAAGGGCTTGGTAGTGGAATATGTAACAAGCACCCTAGTGATTCTTATCAGACAACTCTGGGAACCTGGGTAGACTTGGGCTGTACTCAAAATTTGTGTACCACTTTTCTAGGCCAGTTTATTCTCCTGTAAAACATAGTTAAGGGAGCTCTAGTGGCCTAGTGGGTGGGGAGTCTTACCACAAGGCACAGGCTCCATCTCCCGGGCAGTGTGAATTCATTCCCCTCCCCGCCCCCACACACCCCCTGCTCCACAGGAGGAAGACGGGCCATCTTCTCCCGTTGATCTACAGCTGTGAGTCGCCTCCTACTTGATGGCAATGAGTCTTTGTGTTTGAAGACATGGTTGGAATGGTTGCAAGTAAGATGGATGTAATACCACCGAATTGTACACGTAAATAAAAATTGAAATGGCCAATGTTTTGTTATTTCTATTTACCACCAAATAAAACAAACAAACATGGCTGCAGCCACCTCATCCATGCAGATGAAATTAAGGTTAAAATTGCTTTGCAAACTCTCCAGTGTTACTTAATTGTAAACCATTATGGAGGGAAAAATGGTTTCTGTCAAGTTAATTCTGGATCATGGCAACCCTGTGTGTGTAGGGTGGCTCTGTGCTCCACAGAGTTTTCAAAGGCTGTTTTTCAAAATAAGTAGATTGCCAGCCCTTTCTTCCACATGTCTCTGGATAGACTTGAACTGTCAACCTCTCTGTTCTAGCTACTCAGGAACACCAGGCATTATGTGTATAGGTATTATAAGGGGTGTCCCATGTTTGTCATCTAACACCCCCAGCCTGGGGGTTTGCTGCCTAGAAGTCTCAATCTCTGACTCCAGCATCAGACCCACCTACAGAGACCGGAGGCATCCTCCCTCAGGGTGTACTTACAGAAAAATAAAACAAGGATAGGTTGTAGTTAGGGGGCTCTGGTGGCCCAGTGACAAGAAACTGTGCTGCAGTCCTGAAGGCATGCAGATTGAGACCACCAGTTGCTCTGCGGGAGAAGGATGGGCAATCTCCTTCCATGCAATTAAAACCTCTCAAAACCTATGTCAGCGATGGGTCATTTCTGACTCAAAGGTACACAACAACAACAACAGGTTGTAGTTAGTGCTATGGGGGACCTTGGCAAGGACAAGGATGGCAGCACAAGTGCAGACAGCTCAAGAGAATCAGCCCATATGGGGTCAAGTCCACAACCCAGATCTCCCCAAAGCCCAAGTTCTCAGAAGCCCAGTGACTCCAGTTTAAACAGAGCAGCCTGTCCACCAAGAGGCAGGAGTGGAGGTGGGGCAAGAAAGAGAAATCAATTTTTCGTATTAGACCAGAATTTATTGAGATTAAATTTAAAGTTTTATTCACCCTTTGTCCCTTGAGCAACAATGGCTCAAGTAGGTGTTCAATAAATATAAAATTGAGGCAAGTGATAGTCAGAACAGCCAACATTTATCAAACAATGTGATGCATTAGCCACTCACTTGGCATTCACTATGTTATCGTCACTCTTCAGAGATGTGAAAACAGAGGCTTAGAGGCAAGAACAAGGCGACTTGCTCAAGGCCATGGATTTGTTTTCTTGGACAAATGGAAACAGCCAGTATATGCAGGGCAGGTCTGCGGGTCACCCTGACCCTTCCACATAGATGAAGGGGTGAAAGGGTGACGCTTGTGCTAAGACTTCAACTCTCTCACATAAAAACCCTGCCTTTCCTAAGGTTGGTGACTGCAGACAGCTTTTTGCGGATGTGTATTGGCCCATTACTGAGTGGAGGCCTGGAAGGACTCTCAGGCTACAGGAGCAAGACTAACAGAGTCTGCTCATTTCTGGAGAACTTTTCCAACTCCAGAATTCTGGGCAAACAGGATTCTCTCTCACTTCTTCAGAACAAAGACAAATAGTCGTCCTCATATTCTAAAACCATTTGTTAGTCTAAGATTTGCTTCCTGCAAGGACTTAGAAAAGTCCTCTTGCCAAGGGGCTAGCACCTCCCAGCTTTCCCTGCCCCAGACAGACTGACCGACAGATTACCTGACCTGGGAGATAACCTCTGAGGGCCAGCCATCCCGGCTGGTTAGAGTTGGGGGGAGGCAAAGTCCCTCTCAGCTCCTCATTGCTTTCTATAGGCCATTTGAATGTCGCCCAGATGTGAGTAGCAAACATGGGGTCCGGTTAAGTCCTTGGAGTCTGTGGTCCGTCTGGGAGGCAGAATTTGGATCCTTTGTATTTCCCATCTTGAAATGTCTGCTTCCTCTGTTATAAAGCGGAAACACATGGGATGTACTTGGCAGGGATGTAAGTAGTAGCTGTATTTGAAGAGACAAGTGCGTGAAGCATCTTTTGTTCATTCATGAGCAAACTTACATCCCTAGTGAGTGTCTATCTATAGAGAGCTAGTTCTCAAAGGGAAGAAGGCATTTCAACCGCGTGCACATTTGATGAGCGGTTCTTATGTGCCAGGCATCACACTGGCAGTCTTCCTGTGTTAGCTTCTGTACCCTATTTACCTCTAAGAAGTTTACGAGGCATATCAGAGAAGAGGAATCTCAAAGGCACAGAAACAAAACAACAAAAGCAAAAGCGTTGTGAGAGCAAAGGGCATCGCTTTTGCCATACCCCTCCAATGCATGGCGGTACTGATGGTTCACTGGCAGGAATCTCAGCTTCTAGACGATAGACTGGGTCTGATTGCTGGTCAGGGACCTCACTGCAGCCACCACTCGTCCACAGTGGAGGGTAGTGTGTTACTGTGGTGCTTAAGGGCATCCAGCAGAACCTTAGACTAGGGTGGCTAGGAAAAAAGGCCTGGTAATCTGCTTCTGAAAACCAGCCACTGAAAGCCATCCGGGTCACAACAGTTTGGTCTTCAATTCATCACGGAGATGGCATAGGACCAGGCAGCATCTGGGTCCCTCATTCCTGGGGTCACCAGGTCACCATGAATTGGGGGACTGACTTAATGGTACCCACAATCAGAACTTAGCACAGTGCCTGAGACAACTCTCAAAAAGTAGCAAGTGGCTTAGAGAGCCCATGTTATCATGTACCATCAATAAAGTAAGCTGTACTCAGCCCCCCAAAAAAAAAGTAGCAAGTGACTGTGTGAACTTCACATTCCTAGTGTTTTCATGTACCTTCTAGTCAGAACTCACTCATAACTGACCATCCAGCGGGTTTTTAGGATCAGTAAATCATGTGTCAGGAGGTAGGAGACTGCTCATCCTATTCCCCAGAGCAGCTGGTGGATTCGAACTGCCTTTCTTTGGGTTGCTGACACTACTCCTTACCACTAGAACACCAGACTTTCAAAAGTTGTTTCCAAGTATACACTTGGTTTTCACACTGTCTTTCCTCTGTCTGCAGCCTCCTGTTATTTTCCATTTTCTCCCCCATAAATTTTAATTCATCTATTAAGACACAGTTTAAAAGTCATCTCCTTTATAAGCTTGTCACTAAAGCCTCCAATAATTTAGCACAACTTTGTTCTGAGAAAAGTTCCCTTGAGCAGTGAGCAGTGGTCCCCACTAGCTTCAACACCCATCACACACTGCACTGGGAACTCCATGGAGGCAGGATGACCCTGGCTGATTTTTCTTGCTCTTTCTTGCAGCCTCAGTGAATGAATCTGATCCTGTAAATGTTAGATGCAGGTCTCAGCCAAGGCGTGCTGCTTCTACTCTCCACACCTGCTTTCCCATCTCTCACCCTGCCTGTGCTGCTGGACTTGGAGTCTGGCATGTTGTTTAAGTTGCCAATGATGAAAATTCTTGAGACTTTGCATAATTTTTTCCTTCAGTTGAGAAATGGAAATGTATGGACTCATTGTTATATGCCATCGAGTTGCCTGCGACTCATAGCGACCCTATGTACAACAGCGCTGAAACCTGCTCTATCTTAAGCCAATTTCATTTTCTCTGACACATCTACCCCCATTATCCCAGTTACTGAGTCAATCCATCTCATCCAGGGTCTTCCTCTCTTGCGCTGTCCCTCTACCCTTCCAAGCATGATATTCTTCTCCAAGGACTGGTTCCTCCTAGCACATGCCCACAATGTCAGATGGAGCTTCAAAATCCTTGACAGCTGGGAGCAGCCTGGTTTCACCACCTCCAGGACAAACCTGTTTGTTCTCTTAGCAGTCTATGGTATGTTCAGTACTCTTTTCCAGCACCAGCTCAAAGGCACAAATTCTTCTTCTATCACCCTTAGTCCCTGTTCAGCTCTCTAATGCATAGCAAGTAATTGTGAAGACTATTGCCTGTATCAGGTGCATCTTAGTCTCCAGACTGACACTGTTGCTTTCAGTACTCTGGAGACGCCCCTGACAGCAGATTTTCCCAATGCAATCCATTTTTTCATTTCCTAGCTGCTTATTACAATGTGCCAAATGTTCCCAAATCCAAATAGTAGCCATCTCCTTGAAATACTCTAAAATGTGGCATTGTCCCCTCTGCTCCTTAATTCATGACACCCAGTTTCCAGTTCTTAGCCACAGATGCGTTTGAGATCCTGCTGGGTGTTGGACTGGAGAAGGGTGCTCTGGAATCCCTTAAGAAATACACCGTTGAGAGTGTTTGAGTGGGGGCCACTTCGTTGTTGTTCCCTAGGAACTAACCCTTGGACTTTGAATCCCTGGGTGGTGCAGGAAATGCTCTTGGCTGCTGACCAAAAGGCTGGAGGTTTGAATCCATCCAGAGGCGCCTTGGAAATAAAACCTGACGAACTCCTAAAAAAAATATCAGGGAGAGGAGCAAACGGGGGGGGGGGGTGTAAGGTGGGATGGGCAGGGAGAAGGGTGCAACAATGAATGAATGGAATTTCAAAATCTCTGTAGAGGTTCATTGAAATAAAAAATAAATACATTAAAATATTAAAAATAAATCAGCTATTGAAAACCCTGTGGCATGCAGTTCTGCTCTGGCACACCAAGGTTGTAATGAGTTGTAGTACACTCAGCAGCAACTGGCTTGTCTGGGTACCTGGGCCAGAATAGAAAAAGCAGAGGTAGACAGTCATTTAATATGTGTCTGCCATAACACACGTGGTTTCATTTACCATTCCCATCAATCCTAAGAAAGCAGGTTCAGTGTTGGCTTTTGACTTACAAGTGAAGAAACCGAGACTCAGGAGGTCAGGCAGCTTGCCCACTGTGGAGTACCCAGGGAGTGGCGAGCTCGCACAATCCAAAGTCATCCTGACTTCAGCACTGGGTAGACACTGCCATGTCTGACACCATCATTGTTCCTTGAGGCCTTTTCTTAAAAATAAACAACAAACCAACAAACAACACGAACTCTTTGCTATCAAGCTGGTTTTGAGTCATCAGGTTTCCAAGGCTGTAAATCACAAAGGGAGGAGCTGCCTGTCATTCTCCTGAAGAGTTGTTGGTGGATTCGAACTGCCTCATGTAAGCAGCCTTTGTGTTAGCAGCAACTCGCTTTTACACCAGCAGGGCTCCCTCTTCCAACCTGTTGTTATGTGCCATCAAGTCACCTGCAACTCATAGCAACCCTATGTACAACAGCTGTGAACCCTGTTCTATACTGAGCCAACCTCATTGTCTTTGACACTTACTCCCATTATTCCAGTCACTGAGTCAATCCATCTAATTGAGGGTTTTCCTCTCCTGCGCTGTCCCTCCACTCTCCCAAGCATGACATCCCTCTCCAAGGACTGGTCTCTTCTTGCAACATGCCCAAAGTATGTCAGGTGGAGTTTCATAATCCAACCTACTCTGTCTAAATTGACGTCCTGGCTTTCTCATATCAGCTTGTTCATTTCCTCCATACTTCTGCTGTTGGAAATGAACTTGCTTTATTTAGTATTGACCTGTGTGCATGTCTGTGTATGTCCCTATGTCTGTCTGTCTGTCTCTCTCTCTCTGTGTGTGTGTGTGTGTGTGTGTGTCCCTTCTCCCCTGCACTACATTATAAACCAGATTCTCTGTCTGTCTGGCTCGCCATTGTACCTTAGCACATGCAGGTACTCAGTAAATATTCACTGAATAAGCATATTTAACCCAATCTCTGAACCAGCAGACTCAGGGGAAAGATATTTACATATTTCTTGGGCCCCGGGCCTCCCCAAAAGGTTGTCAGTCTTTGAGTCACCAGCTTTTAGTTTCAAGGCGTATGTTGGGTACTGATTAGATGATAGGTGTCTGGATTGTTTGCTGTCTTAGTGCTTCTGGTTCCTTATGAACATGACCCATGCTGTTGTACCTTCTGTGTGTTCACTTTTTTGGAAAGTTTAAAGAAATTTTTTTATATTGATTTGCCTACAAAGTTTGTTTCCTTTATTTTTCTACACAATCTTCATTCACCTTGTGTTTCATACAATCATTCCCAAGTCACTCTATTTTATAAAATTAATCAATACCGAAATCTGCCTACCATTGCCCTGTCTTTCCAGATTCCTGCTGGATCTTTCCCATTTCCTTTACTCATCCCTCCCTCCTCCATCAAACTATGTGACCTAATAATTCCCCCCCTTCCCATTCTCACCCATCTGCTCCGACCCTCCCCCCCTTGGATCTTCATACACGTTTTAGTAGTTCTCATACAGTATTTGTCCTTATGAGACTGGTTCACTTAGCATGGTACTCTCCAATCCCTCCCATGTTATGTAATAATTTTTTAAATCATTGCTCCTGGGTGCTACATGGTATTCTATTGTGTGAATGTACCACAATTTCTCAATCCATTTGATTGTGGTTGGACATTTGGGCTGTTTCCATGTTCTTGAGATGGCGAACAACGCTGTTATGAACATTAGTGTAGAAATCTCCGTTTGTGTCTCAGTTCTAACTTTCTCGGGGTATATTCCAAGCAGTGGAATAGCTGGGTAATATGGAATTTCTATACTCAGCTTTTTAAGGAATTGCCAAACTGCCTTCCAGAGTGGTTGTACTGTGTATTCACTTATATTGCCCTCCACTCCCAGTCTTTCCCATGGTCCTTTAGGGCCATGTGACCGAAGCCAACTTGCTGTCATCCTCAGGCAGGAAGTGGTTTAAGCAGCGTCCTCTGACTCCCTGCTCATGCTGCCTCTAGTTTCTCTCTCATCCCAGCCCCCCTGTGTGGAACCCAGGCCCCAGCTTGCTCAGCTTCCCACAGGGTCAGGAGGTGAAGGCTCAGCCCACCTGGAACCCTGCGGAATGGGAGAGTCTTGTGAAACAAACAAAAGAGACCACCAGGAGGGTGCCCTCTCCTTCCACCCCAAAGCTGCTCAGAGGTTCTCACAGCACAGCCACATTTGCCTCCCACTTGTCCATTTCCCATCCACCAGGGATCACTGCTGCTGAACTTGACCTGCATTTTAATGACCCAACTGAGCCTGAGATTGAGAGGAGGACACAAGCTCATGCACACAAGGGAATGTGTGCTTAGATATTTATATGTGGTATCTTCTTAGTAGGGAGCTCTGGTGGCCTAGTCGATAAGGAGTTGTGCTACCAAGCCAAAGGTACATGGTTCAAATCCACCAGCTGCTCCTCTGAAGAAAGATTAGCTAAAGATAGGTAATCTCCTCACAATTTACGGCCTTTGGAAATTGGCTGGAGGGTCAGCTCTGAGTGAGTTCCTGCTCGTCACTCATCAATACATAACAACAACATGAGCTCAACATCTTCCAAAGCTACTTGATCATCATAATCATCCAGGCTTTTTATGAAAAGTGGTGTCTCCTATGAGGACTTCGAGTTTCTACCAATGATGTTGCTCTGTGCCGTCTAGTCAACTATCACTCATAGTGAGCCAACCTCACTGCTTCCAACACTCCTGCCCCCATTGACTCAGTCACTGTGCCGAATCACCTTAGCAAAGTCTTCCCTTCTTGCACTGGCCTATCCTAAACATGGTGCCCTTTTGCAAGAACTGGCCCCTCCTGATAACATGTCCAAAGTCACTGAATTAATTGTACATGTAAAATTTCTTGAATTGCCAAATGTTTCATTATATGTATATTTTTTCTGGTCTCCTTTTTATTGAGATCCCCCTTTTTTATTATTAATTTCAATGAAAATTTACAGAGACTTTAGATTTCCATTCATTCATTGTTGCACTTTTCTCCCCTCCCAACCCTCCCCCCTAGTTCACTACCCTCTTGGAAAAGTAAAAAAAAAAATTCTTTCATTGTTTTACAAACCCTTCCCCAGGTCCACTCCACTATGCAGCCTTCGCTCTGGACTCCTGTCATGACAAAAATACCTAATCACATATCCCTTTTAAACAGTTTTCTCCCTCATCTGTTTCAATGCAGTATACATTATTGAATCCATCTTTCTCAGTATCCCCCTAACCCCGATGTCAATCCTGTTTTACAACAGTGGCACCATGCAGTATTTGTCCTTTTGTGACTGAGATACTTCACTCAGCATTATGTCCTCCAGAGTCACCCATTTTGAATAATATTGCATGAGTTCCTTGTTTTTCAATGCAGCGTAGTATTCCATTGTGTGAATATACCACAGCTTCTCTATCCATTCGTTTGTTGATGGGCACTTAGGTTGTTTCCAACTCCTTGCTATTGTGAGCAAAGCCACAATAAACATGGGTGTGCATTTTTTTAATTGAGATTATGAAAGTTTCTAGAGAACCTGAATTTCTATTCATTCGTTGTTGCACATTTACCTCCCTGCTCAACCCCCTGCCCCTCCAGTTTGCTTTTCTCTTAAAAAAAAAAATCTTTAATTGTTGTACAATTCCACCTCTCAAGTCCACTTTACTATGCAGCTCTTATTCTGAGCTATTATCATGCAAATAACAGCTAATCATATCCCTTTAAACAGTTTTCCCCCTCATCTGTTTCAATGCCATGTACATTATTTATCCCCTCTTTTCTTAGTTCCCCCCAACCCTATGTCAGTCCTGTTTTATAACAGTGGCAGTATTCAGCATTTGTCCTTTTGTGACTGAGATATTTCACTCAGCATAATGTCCTCCAGGATCACCCATTTTGCATAATATTTCATGAGATCCTTGTTTTTCAGTGCTGCATAGTATTCCATTGTGTGACTATACCACAACTTCTCTGTCCATTTCTTTTTTGGTGGACACTTGGGTTGTTTCCATCTCTTTGCTATTGTGAATAATGCAGCAATAAATGTGTGTGTGTGTGTGTGTGTGTGTATTTTATCACAATAAAAAAAAATCATACTTAGGGAACTCTGGTGGCTTAATGGTGAGGAATAGTGCTGCCAACCCAAACACACGATTCGAAACTACCAGCTGCTCCACAGGAGAAAGGCGGGCAGTCTCCTCCTCTGTGATTTACAGCCTCTGAAAACACCATAAGGGTCAACTATGTATGGGTCGCTTCTAACTGAACACAACCTAACGTCTGCATTAGAGAAGTACACAAAACAGTTTTATATAAAATAAGTGAAATGAAAAGATGTTTGGGACATGTGCGAAGAACTCTTCTAAGAAGTCCTGGTGCCTCAGTGATTAAAGTGCTTTGATGCTAACGGTAATGTTGGTGGTTAAAGACCAGCCGTTTCTTTCGACCCCCTGGGGCCATTCGTTTCCCAGGCTTGACTGGGTCTAGACTGTTCGCTGCCTCCAAGGATTGTCTGGCAATGACTTGTATTGGCCACCAACTGTAGCTGTATATATGGTGCCCTTCAGATGCTAAGACTCCAGACCTTCTGTTTTTGTTTTGTTTATTTGGCTTTGCTTTTTCTGATTTTATACCAACTGTGTGGACTAAGATGCATTAAAATAAACACCAGAGTAACTAAAAAAAAAAAAAAAAGACCAGCCATGTCTTGGGAGAAAGCTGTGATAGAATGCTTCTATAAGGATTTACAGCATTGGAAACCCAAAGGTAGTGATTCTATTCTGTCTTTACAGGGTTGCTACAAGTTAGCATTCCCTTGATGATAATGTTGTTGTTGTTGTCCGGTGCCATCAAGTCAAGTGCAACTCGCAGCAACCCAGCAAACAGCTGACCTGCGTGCCCTATCCTGTGTCATCTCCATCATCTCTGACAACATAGAGCCCATTGCTGAAGTCAATAGGTTTGATTTTCAAGACTCTATCTTCTTCTCTATCCCAAGTGCAGGGGCAAGAAAAGAAGAACACAAACAATAACAAAAAATAAGCAATATTTTCCTAAAAGGGAAATAATGAAATTCATAAGATCATACTCTGCTGCTGAGATTGTATTAGAAAAACTTTAAGTGCTCTTGCATTTGTTGTGGGTTTTTTTTTAATGTCTTTCAAGTCATAAGGTCACTTTTATGATAATTTAAGCTTTAGTAACTTCAGAAGTATAAAGTTATGGAAATTTACAAAAATTATTTGAAAAAAATTATTTGAAAGCTTGCTTATTTCATTTTCTATGCTTAAATAGTTTTATACAACTTAAATAATACTTTTTTCATTTCTGCCAACCCTTGTCATCTTCAAAAAACACTGCAATTAAAATGTACTGTTCCAAATAAAAACAACCCAAATTTTCATCAACAGGTGAGAATGGGTAACAGAAATATTATTTGGAGATAAAATGAACAAACATGGAACAAAGATGAATATAAAAATAATGATGCTACTTAAAGAAGCCTGATTCCCCTCCCCCCATCTCAAAAAGTATGTTGTGTGATTTTAAACAAAATTCAGAAAACACAAACCAAGGTGTAGAGACAGAAAGCAGATCAGTGGCTGCCCAGGGGCAGAGGGAGAGATTTCAAAGGGGGGTGAGGAAGGTATAGGGGTGATAAATGCTTCAGTTATCTTTGTTTTGGTGATGGCATTTACATTTATCAAAGCTGACCACATTGTCTACTTAAACAATTTGTAGTTACTAAATTTGTGGCATGGTCCAGAGGGAGTTGCACAGTTGTGGTTTGAATCGAGTAGCTCTGCAGGAGAAAGATGGGCAATCTCCTCCCATGTGATTTATAGCCTCGGAAACCCAATGGAGGGTTGGCTGTGAGTCAGTTCTGATTCAGAAACAGTGAGTGGGTGTTGTTCTTGTTATGTGCCATCCATTGCATGGGAGCAGACTTGTAGCTGGCCTCCAGTGGGTTTTCAGAAGCTATTTGTCTTCCAAGGAGCAGCTAGTGGATTTGAACTGGGTTCCTTTGTTTGGGTAGCACAACTCTTACTTCTAAGCCACCAGAGTTCCTTATATAGTAACTACAGATATAGTTACTAGAGATAGCTCTGTAAGTGGGTTACTATATAATAACTATAGTTATATTAATTAGTATATTAACAAAGCAAGGGAACACAGCAAGGTTTAAAATCAAGAAAGGTGTGCATCAGGGCTGCGTTCTTTCTTCATACTTGTTCAATCTTTATGCTGAGTAAATCATTTGAGGAGGTGAACTTTATGAGGAAGAATGTGGCATCAGAATCAGCGGAAGACTCATCAACAAACTGTGTTGTGCAGATGACACAGCATTGCTTGCTGAAACTAGGGAGGACCTGAAGCATTTGCTGCTGCCAAGTAAATGCCAAGCAGTTCAAAGACTGCAACTTTCAGTATGAATTACATCCCAACATGAAGAAGACAAAAATCCTCTACTGGGCTTATAGACATCATAATAATTGTTTTGTTGTTGTTATGTGCCATCAAGTCGCTTGCGACTCATAGCGACCCTATGTACAACAGCCCTAAACTCCACTCTGTCCTGTGCCAATCGCACTGTCTCTGACACTCCCATCCCAATTAT
>NW_006399824.1:2829772-2853295 GCF_000299155.1 Elephantulus edwardii | reverse complement strand
AGTTCCTTGAGCTTAAGATATGCTGAGTGAGTCCGGCCCTTTTGATTTTCTGACTCCAACTCCTTCCACATTTCATTGTAATATTTTGCTCTGTCATCTCGTGCTGCCTTTTGAATCATAATGATAGATGGAGAAAATATTGAAGTTGTCAATGATTTCATCTTACTTGAAGCCACAAACAACAAACTTGGTACCAGCAGTCAGGAAATAAAAAAGCTGGCAATCAGGGATCTTTCCAAAATCCTGAAGAGCAAGGATATCACTTTAAAGACTAAGGTGTACACGATCCAAGCCATGATCTTTTCAAATCACTAGCTATGCATCTGAGAGTTGGATAGTGAATAAAGATGACAGAAGAAGAATTGATATCTTTGAGTTGTCATGCTGGAGAAGAGTGTTGAGCATACCATCTTTCTCTTGAGGAGCAACTGGTGAGCTTAAACTGACAGTCTTCCAGATAGCTGCCTGATAGGTTATGCTATATGCCACCAGGTTCTTTAAATAAGCATGAGAGATAATGAAATAACCAAACATTGGTATTCATTGTATGCTTGTAGTATTTATAGTTCTGAAATAAAACTATATTTAATAGAACATATAAAGGTGAAGAATGACGCTGCCAATCTAAGGTAGGCAATTTGAATCTACCAGCTGCTCCATGGGAGAAACATGACACTCTCCTTTTGAGCGATTTACGGTCTCTGAAAACTTTCTGGATGACAGTTATAAATCTGTTCTGACTCAAGGACAAACAACAACAATCTCCAGTAAACCTTCAAATGCACCAAGACTTTGGGGACCTTCTATATGTATAGACTTGGTGACCTGGAATGAAACCCAGGAATGTGTATTTTCAGTAGCTCCTCATCCCCAACCTTTTAGGAATATTATATTATTATTGTTGTTGTTAAGTGCTATCAAGTCAAGCTCAACTCACAGTGACCCTACTAACAAAAGATCTGGACCCTGTTCTATAACTATCATCATTACTCTAATGTTCATAGATTTTCCAAAGGCATGTTGTTTAGGAAGTGGATGCCAATCTTGTTTCCAAACCAGTCTTAATCTGGAAGCTCCACCAAACACTGTCCACTATGGGTAAACAGTATGACATTTGAACACCAGTGGCACAACGTTCAACATCACAGCAACCTCAAGTTACCTAAGTACAGCAAACTGACAGACTAGTGCTATATCACTTATCCTTAGGTAAAATATCTGTGTTTCAGTGCCTATTCAAAGACATTTGACTGTGTAGATCACAAAAAATTGTGGCTAACATTGAGAAGAATGGAAATCCCAGAACACTTAATTGTGCTCATGCCAAACCTATACTTGGAACAGGAAGCAGTCCCCTGAACAGAGCAAGGAAACACTGCATGGTTCAAAATCAGAATGCATCCTATTGCCATACCTTTTCAATCTATATGCAGAACAGATCATTCAGGCGGCTGGACTTTATAAGTTAGAATGTAGCATCAGGATTGGAGGAAGACTCATCAATAAACTACAATATGCAGATGACACAAACTTGTATGCTGAATCTGAGGAGAGACTGAGGCATTTGTTGCAGAAGGTCAAGCACTGTGGTCTTCAATATATTCAAACCTCAACATCAAGAAAACAACAATTCTCACAATTGGACCAATTGGCAGCATCATGATAGATGGAGAAGAGATTGAGATTTTTTAAAGGATCAGCTTGTTTTCACAATCAACATTTGTGGTACCAGCAATCAGTAAGTCAGAAGACAAATTGCACTGGGAAAAATCTATTGTCAGACATTTCCAGAGTGCTGAAGAGCAACAACATCAGTCTAGAGATGAAGGTGTGCCTGATCTAGGCCATGATTTTTGCAATTACTTGCTATGCACTAGAGATCTGGACAATGACTAAGGATGATAGAAGAATCAATGTCTTTGAGCTGTGGTGCTAGAGAAGAGTACTGAATATACACCATGGACTGCCAAGAGAAAAAAGTAGGTCTGTCTTAAAGAGAGTGAAACCAAGCTGCTCTTTGGAGGCAAGAACTTTGAAGCTCCATTTCACATACTTTAGGCATGTTGCCAGGAGAGACCAGTTCTTGGAGAAGGACATCATGTTTGAAAGGTGGAGGGACAGTGCAGAAGCAGAAGACCCCGGATGAGACAGATTGACACAGTAATTGGAGTAATGAGGGTTGGTGTGTTAGAGACAATGAGACTGGCTCAAGCTTCAGAGTTGTTGTACATAGGGTCACTATGAGTTGCAGGCAACTCTACGGCATATAACAACGACAACAGCAGCATCAAAACGGAAAGCACACAGTGTAATCTCTCTCTTTTTCCATCTCTCTCTGGCTTTCAACAAACCCATAAGGAAGATGTTTCTGTGATCTTTTTTCAGTAGGAGGGATCTGAGGTGCAGAGAGGATGGGCAAGTTGTCCGAGGTCACCCAGTAAGTTACCACCAGTGCTGAAATATGAGCCCAGGCAATCTGACTCTAATGCCTATGCTTGGGATAAGTGGGAGATGTGGACTGGCGGCTTGATCCAGCAGACTGTCAAGCTCTGTGTTCTTCTGTCCTTGACACAGGCTGCTTTCAGGATCCCCAGGCTGAAGCACCCCTATTCACATCAAAAGACCCCAGACTTCAAAGGCAGCTCTGAGGGAGGGATGCACATACCAGCCTGGCTATGGAAGGAAGCCTGGAGAAGCTAATAAGATTAACTCAATGGGGCAGGAAGTGACTCCAGTGAGCAGCTAATTCACTGGAAATGACTTGAATGAATTCTCACCCACTACCCACCCTTTGGAACCTCTGGGCACCTGGAAACTGGAAATCACGTGGGGGCCATGCTAAATGTGTGCTCATTTCACAGACAGAAAAACCTGAAATGAAACCTGAATATCAGTTTTGTGCCGGTCACAGTGTTGTGTGCTTTAGATAATCTGATTTACTGTTGTCAAGTTGATTCTGCGACATTACAGGACAGAGTGAGACGGCCACATAGGACTTCCAAGGCTGCACATCCTTATTGAAATGGACTGATCCTTGTGGAAAGGGACTGCCACATCTTTCTGCCTTGCAGTGGTTAGTGGGTTTGAACTGCTGACCCTTTAATAAGCAGCTGAGCGCCTTAACCAATGTACTACAATGCTTCCTTTGCTTTACTGCACATGCCTCATTTTCATCCTGAAACTACAAAGCTACTACAATGTGGCACAACTCCAAAGAGGCAACTTTCACACTGTGTTCCACAGGCATAAGTATTTTCATTTTACTGATATAAAAGTTGAGGCTCAAATTGCTCAAGTACTTGCCCAAGATCAAGTTGACACGAGGTGATGTACCTGGAATCGGAGGGCAAGTTTTTTCCCCCACTCTAACTTTTACTCCCATTTGTCATTCAGGAGGGGGAAAACCAGGTAGGATCCCAGGGTTCCCTTCTTGGCTTTTTCCTTAACATTGACCATGAGGAATAGCAAGCCCAGGAGGTAGCTCTATGTCTGTATCCATCTGCCCACATAGCACAAATACGTGTGTCACTGGGGAATAGAAAATGGACAATCTAAGGCCACAATAATATCTCCATGATTGGAGATGTTATAAAAACTCAAGGCCGCCCATCAACAAGCGAATAGATAGAGAAGCTGGGGTATATTCACACAATGGAATACTATGCTGCACTGAAAAACAAGGAACTAATGAAATATCACACAAAATGGGTGACCCTAGAGGGACATTATACTGAGTGAAATATCTCAGTCACAAAAGGACAAATACTGCATAGTGCCACTGTTGTAAAATGGGACTGACGTCGGGGTTGAGGGGAGCCTAAGAAAAGAGGGAATAAATAATGTATACTGCATTGAAACAGATGAGGGAGAGAACTGCTTAAAAGGAATATATGATTAGGTATTATTTTCATGACAAAATTCCAGAAAAAGAGATGTTTAGTAAAGTGGACTGTGGACTTGGTGGGCATTGTATAACAATGAAAGAATTTTTTTTCTTTTCAAAGAGAAAGGTGAACTGGGGGGTAGGGTGGGCAGGGAGGAAAATGTACAACAATGAATGAATTGGGGAAAATTAAATAGGAAGAATATGCTGTAAAAATTATTAAAAAGCCATAAAAAGACCTATGTAGAAGTTCTATTCTGATGTATATAGGGTCATTATTGGAATTGACAGAACAGTAATTAATTTTTGTTTTATTTTGCTCCATTTTTAACCTTTGTGCAGATTTTCATAGCATCTACCAACAACTTGCCTCTGTATTGTCAATCACTGCATAATAAAAGACAATATAAATTTGGAATAAAAAAAAACACACAAGGACCACTCCATATCCATCCCCTTCTACTCCAATCATTTTTCCACCAACTCACACCCCCAACATTTCACTGATTAAGGCTGGTGTTTCATAGCCAGAGAGGACAGACCTTATGGTGTCTGAGAGCGGCCTAAGCTCTGGTCTATAACCCTCGGCTTCAGTCTTGGCCAAACTGACTTTCTCCTCTTTTCTAACAAATCCACAGCTCCCAAGATGCTAGCCTTCCCGTTACCCTTACCTCCCTTTTTTCTGTCCTTCCTTCAGACCCTTCCAAATTGACTTCCCAGCTGTTAAAATCTAAGATCTCTGGACACTCTCTGTTTGGACCTACCTCAGTTCCTAAGAGGCCCCCGTGGGGCTAGAGGGACTAAGAGTAGAAATTTGGAAAGACCCAGGGCTCTGGTGGGGAAAACCCTCCTTGCTGGGGCATCCAGCCAGGGAAACTCCCTGAAGGGAGGGTGTGTGTGTGTGTGTGTGTGTGTGTGTGTGTGTGTGATGTGTATGTGTTTGTGGTGTGTATGTGTGTGTGTATGAATCAGCACCAGGTCTGTGGTCACCTTAGTCCCTGTTCACATTATGCTGGCAAAGCCATCTGCCTTTGTTCAGCCTTGTTTCTGCTTATTTGACAATCGCCAGTGCTGTCGTTTTGCTTAGCCTACTATTGTTGTTTACCATCAAGTCAGAACCAACCCATAGCTGACCCTCCAGCGGGTTTTCAGAGGAAGTTTAATCGCATGGGAGGAGATTGCACATCTTTCTCCAATGGAACGCTAGTGGAATTGAACTGCATGCCTTTGGGATTGCAGCACAGGCACTTGTCAGTAGGCCACCAGCGGTAACATGGCTGTTTAAGAATAGTGGGCTATTTAAGACCAATATTCCCAAAACCATTAAGTCCCAGTCACATAAACTTAGCAGCTTTTCCACTTCTACTTATTGATGAAATGCAACCAATTCTTTTCCCTAGTGCTTTTCTGAGTACAAAATGAAGACTCATTCACTTATAGAAAATCTGGAAACTACACAAAAGTACACAGAAGAATAAAACAATCTTCTCTCACCCTAGTATTTTGCTGCAGCTGCGGTTATTATTTGAGGAACATCTTCCCCTGTTTTTCAGTAGGTAATTTTGTGCCCATTTGTGTTTTACTGGGAAGAATTACACTGTGTGACCTGCTCTGTAAACTGCTTCTTAATATAATGCAAAGGCCTCTGCTGGCCAATAAACACAGTCTCCACTGTCATTTGATATAAATGCTGCTTATTCTTAAGGTGAGTAGCCGTGGTGGCACAGTGGTTAAGTACTCAGCTCCCAATGGTCAATGACTGGAATCATTGATTGGGTCAATAACTAGAATTCACAGAGGAAAGATGTTTCCGTTTGCTTCCTAAAGATTTATAGCCCTGGAGATCCTGCATGCTGTAAAGTTTTTGTGAGTGGTAATTTACTCGTGCTGTTGTGTACCGTTGAGTGGAAACCACATCTGACCCTCGGGCACATTTTCAGAGGCAGTAAATCACTTGGGAGATTTCCCATCCTTCTCTTGTGGAGCAGCAGGTGGATCTGAACTGCGTGCTTTTGGGATTACAGCACAGCTTCTTGCCACTAGGCCACCAGTGCTCTCTAGCTGGCTCATAGCAATACATTTTTATTCTTAAGCCTTCTTCTTCCAGGAAGCCGGCTTCACTTTCCTCAGCCCCATACAACTACTTGTAGCGACCCAATAGGGTTTTTTAGGCTATAATCTTTATGACAGGACATCCCCTGATTTTCCTTCAGAGGAGCTTCTGGGTGGGTGCAAACCAATATGGCTGAAATCTCAAAATTGTGAAGACAGAAATCTTCACCACTGGGCCAATAGACAACATCATGCTAGATGGATAAAGATTGAAATTGTTAATGATTTCATTTTACTTGGATCCATATCAGCACCATCAGTACCAGCAGTCAAGAAATCAGGAGACATTTTGCACTGGGCAAGTCCACTGTCAGGAACCTCTCCAAAGTCTTGAGGAGCGATGATGTCAGTTTAAAGGCTAAGATACAAAAAAAAAAGAAAGAAAGAAAGAAAAGAAAAAGAAGACTAAGGTGCATCTGATACAGGCTATCATCTTTTCAATCACTTGTTATGTATTTAAGAGCTGGACAATGAATAAGGAATACAAAAGAATTGATGCCTTTGATTTGTGGTGTAGGAGAAAAATTATGAATATCCCATAGGCTACCAAAAGAACAAACAGATATGTCTTGGAGAAAATGCAGCCAGAATGATGCATAGCAAATGATCGGAAAGATGATGGCCTGAATCAGACATAGCTTAGTTCTCAAACTGACATTATTACTCTTCAATAATTTGGAGAGGTCCCTAACTGCAGATTCTCCTTATTTCCTGACTGCTGGTAACAAGGGTGTTAATTGTGGATCCAAGCAAGATGAAGCTGTTGACAGTTTCAATCTCCTCTCCATCTATTGTAATGTTGCTTGTTGGTCCAGTAGTAAGAATCTTCGTTTTCCTGATACCGAGTTGCAATTCCTATTAAAGGTAGCATTTCTTGATCTTCTTCTGCAAGAAGCACTTTAAGTCCTCCTTACTCTCAGCAAGCAAGAGCATGTTGTTAGGGGATGCTATTCCTTGGCAAGAGACATCATGCTTGGGAAGAAGGAGGGTCAGAGAAAGAAAGGAAGATCCTCAAGGAGATGGACTGGAACAGTGACTGCAGCAATGGGGTCAAAGTGTGTCAGAGATGCTGAGATTGGCATAGGATATTCGGACAGGGTTCAGCTCTGTTGTTCACAGGGTCGCTATGAGTTGTACTTGACTCAAAAGCACCTGACAACCACCACCACCTTTCTGTTAGTAGTTGGGTACTTAACAATTGCACTACCAGCGTTCCTGTGTACACAGTTATTGTGCACCACTCAGCCAGAACTGACCCGTAGCTTCAGCGTGTTTTCAGTGGCTTGAAACCGCTTGCGAGGAGACCGTCTATTTTCCCCCCGCAGAGCAACTGGTGGGTTTGAACTTTATGCCTTTGGGATGGCAGTGCAGCTCTTTACTACTAGGCCACCAGAGCGCCACGTGGGTGCTTAATAAATGAAGCAGAAAAGATTTCTTTTCAGAGTTGGTTTCCCCCAGGAGAGCCACTATGGGGAGGTGGCCCAGGACAGGAAAGGCGCCTTGGACTGGAAGTCAAAGTTGCACGCTCTCAGTTTTTGCTTTTGTAGGGAAAGCAGTGTGGGCCTTCCCAGCCTCGTGGAATGTGTGTGGGGCGGCGCTGGTCCCGCCCGCCTGGCACGCCGGGGCTCTGTCGAGTTTGCGGAACCCCGGGCCTGGGCCCGGGCCTGGGAGGGAGCGCGCGGCGCGCCCCGTGGGAACGCGCGCGCAGGGCACTGGTCAGGAGGCGCAAGCAGAGCCTGCTGCAGAGCGAGAGACCGAGACTGAAGGGTCCGAGACGGCGGTGAGTGTCGCCAGGTCGGCCGGTGACGTTGTCGCGGTTCTTTAGCGCGGCGGGGGAGCGCACGACAATCCTGGGCGCCACCCTCGTCCTCTCCCAGCCCCTGCCTGAGCGCGCGGCCCGCGGTGCCTACAGCGTCTGCTGCGCGCACGAACCGGGACGCTCCTGAGCAGCTCCGCACCTGGCGGGTCGCGCCCCCGAATCCTAAAATAGGGAACCAAGGTTCACCGAGGTGGGTCAGCAGGTTGAGGCGGGGTAGGTGTTACCAAAGGCTCTGTAGTCCGCGGAATATGCCCATCCCTCCTGCCAGACTTCCTCTCGGGCCTCAGTGGACCCAAATGTTGAACTGCTGCTGGCGGAGAGAGAGAGGTAGGTTGGAGCACTCCCACTGTTCATGCAAATCGCTGTGCTTGGCAAAGGTGGACACGGTAGGGTTGCGTGACTGGACTCCTGGGCTCACGAAGCGGCAGCTTAAGGGGCAGCTTTGCAGCGTTTGTCCCCATCTACCTCCGGAGAGCCCAGTGTACACACCAACGGCTGGACAACCCACACAGCGCCGCCTGGGAGCCAGAGCATGGTAAACACTGTGCTCAGTTACCTCATTTCGGGCTCAAACAAATGGGTCCGGTTACTGCTCTCGTTTTACAGCAGAGCAGCCAGAGGTGGTGTCACCCCGAGGCTGAGAAAGACGAAGTTTCAGCCTGCCAAGGCCCCTGCGCTGACCTTTGTCATATTTTCCTTAAAAAGTCCTCCCTCTCAGCAATATGTCTCAGGCTCCACCAAAAGTGGATTCCCCAGAGTCTGACGGTGGACTCCGCCTTTCTGCTCTAGGTCAAAGTGGGGGCTGCTGGGCGAGGCGATGCAGGCCTGGTAGGGAGGGCACACAGACCCGTCCAAAGGGTCCACGGGGTTTTGGCTCACTTCTTGGCTTCTCATGACTTCAAATAGCCTGGCTCTCCACCTCCCCCCTTTGCTGGCTGTGGATGAGCTAGCTCAGGCAGGGCCCTGGTGTGACCTCGGGACCTGCTGCTCCAGGCTCAGTTTCCCTTATCTGAGGAAGGGGTGGCTTTTTGCAGGAGTGACTGCAGAAACCAGGGTGAAGGGGAGGGAAGCAGAATAGAGGCTGCAGCCCTGGCTAAGCCCCCTAACCCTGTCCTGACTGAACCCTTCCCTACAATGGCATCGCCTGATCCCTCATGGTTATACCACTCCACATGCCCTTCTATCTGTAGATGGTGTTGTCGGCACACTTTCAGCTCCCTTTCCCTCTTCACCCTAATTCTGTATGCCTCCCACCCCTGCTCCCCCATGGATTCTATTCTGCCTAGAGTTGATGGTGACCAGGCATTGTTGAATTGTTTCTAGTACTGCTGACCTCACAGCATCCTTTGACATGGTTTAAATACTCCCCTCCTGACCCCTTGCCTTTGGGTCACCATGTTTCCCTTCCAGCTCCCTGGCTACTGTTTGGACAATCTTCCCCACCAGTGATTTACTGCCTCTGAAAACCGACTGGAGTGGTCAACTATGAGGGTTCTGACTCCATGGCACACAACAACTTTGTCCTTTGGATCTCCACTCCTTGTTCTGAAGGTTTCTCCCCTCCTGGACCCTCCTCCCTCCCTGAACCTTCCCTGCCTTCTGGACCATCTCTCTGGCAGGGGTGGGGGGTACAGTGGGGGTGGTCAGCTCTGACTTGACAGTACATAAAAACAGTGGGTTTTCAGAGCCTGTAAGTTGCACAGGAAGAGATTGCACATCCTTCTTCTGGGAAACAACTGGTGAATTTGAACCATGTAGCTTTGTGTTGTACATCAAACAGATTTGTCCTGGAAAGGGTTAAACCGGGTGGCTCCTTGGAGGCAAGGATTCTGAGGCTCCGTCTAACATACTTTGGACATGTTATGAGGAGAGACTGGTCCTTAGAGAGGGACATCATGCTTGGGAGGGTGGAGGGACAGCGCAGGAGAGGAAGGCCCTCTATGAGGTGGATTGATTCAGTGACTGGGATAATTGGGATGGGAGTGTCAGAGACAGTGCGATTGGCACAGGACAGAGCGGAGTTTAGGGCTGTTGTACATAGGGTCGCTATGAGTCACAAGCGACTCAACGGCACATAACAACAACAACACTGGTTGTGTTAACAGTTTTAGTTTACTTGGCTCCATAGTCAAGTTGCTCTTGGTAACAGTAGCCAGGAAATCAAGAGACGAATTGCATTGGGAAAGTCAACTGTGAAGGACCTCTCAAGAGTACTGAAGAGCAACGACGTCAGGCTGGAGACTAAGGTGCGCCTGATCCGGGCTATAGTCTTCGCAATTACCTGCTATGCATCAGATAGTTGGACAGCGAATAGGGATGACAGAAAGAATGCCTTTGAGCTGTGGTGCTGGAGAATAGTATTGAATATACCATGGACAGCTATGAGAACAAACAGGTTTGTCCTGGAGAGGGTGAAGCCAGAATGCTCCTTGGAGTCAAGGATTCTGAAGCTTCATCTGACATACTTTGGGCATGTTGCAAGGAGGAACTGGTCCTTGGAGAGAGCCATCATGTTTGGGAGAGTGGAGGGATGGTGCAGGAGAGGAAGACCCTCGATGAGATGGATCGATTCTGTGACTGGAGTGGTGGGAATGAGTGCGTTTGAGATGGCTAGGTTGGCACAGGATAGAATGGCATTTAGAGCTCTTGTACACAGGGTCACTATGAGTTGCAAGCATTATGTGTTATGTGTTATGGCACAGAACAACAACTACAACAACAACCACCTTTGTGTTGGCAGCATAACTCCTTACCACTAAGCCACCAGAGCTTCCTGGATCTTACAGATATTATACATAATAGGAAGCTCCTTGGAGGTGAAAAGGGGTAAGATGCTTGCCTGCTAACTGGAAGGTTAGAAGTTTGAGTCTGCCCAGAGGTATCTCAGATGAAAAGCCTCGTGATCTACTTCTGAAAGCCCAGCCACTGAAAACCCTAGAGAACACAGAGTACTCACATATAGGGATAAACCAGCTGGCAGTTGGCCTTACATAATATATTGTTATGCTGTTAGTATGGGTTTTCAGAGGCAGTTAATCACATGGGAGGAGATTGCCCAGCCTTCTCCCGTGGAGCAGTTGGCAGACTTGAACTGTGTGCCTTTGGGATTGCAGCACAATTTCTTACTACTAGGCCACCAGAGCTCCCATTATAGGTATGTTGTTGTTTGCCATCAAGTTGAGCACGACTCATAGTGATCCTATGAACAAAAGGTCAGAAGCCTTTCTATAATTATCGTCATTTTTCAAAGTTCAGAGTTTCTAGAGGCATTTGGTTTAGGAAGTGGATGCCATTCCTGCTTCCAAAATTATAGGTATACATATATTATAATGCAAATAAAAAAAACAGTTGGGGGGAAACCCCACACCAACCCACATCAAAACAAAACTTAAAAAACAAAAGCAAAAACAAAAACCAAATCATCCAGACTTCCCATGGGCACTGGGATGAAAATACCCCTGATGCATGAGCCTTACGTCACAGCTGTAGCAGCCGTCTTTGGGTTCTGGAATTTGGCATGCTTGCTTTCCACTCAGAGTCCTTGTCCTTGCTGGCCCCTCTGCGTGGGATGCCCTTTCTGTCATTCCTTACCTGAGCTGTAAGTGAGCACTCCTGTTTTAGAGAAGCCTTTTCTCGGGTAACCTCTCCCCACACTGTCTCACTTCTAAAAAATGCTCTCTCTGAGCTCCCCATGATTCTCTTTCAGATTCCTATTGTTAGCTGTAACTACATCTTTGTGTGGTAGTTGTGTGTTGGTGACTATGTCCCTGGGAGATGCAAATGGTTAGCATAGTTGGCTAATCAGAGGTACCTCAGAAGAAAGGCCTGGCTATCTATGTCCATCAACTCAGCTGTCGACACCCCTGTGGAGCACGGTTCTACTCTGACACACGCAGTGAGCCTGCTTGATGGCAGCTCTTTGTGAGCTCCAAGAGGGTGGGCTGGGTTACCACCTAGGCTGTTTTGTGACCCCACAGCCCTGCACATGTCAAGCGTGGGTGCACAGAAATCTGAATTTTGAGAGACAAGAATGGAGGCTGTCTGCTGAGGCTGTTGCTGCTGTCGTTAGTCCAGCAGGGGGCACCCTAGGACTGCAGAAGTTTGTCTCCTGAGCTGCTTGGGCACCTGAGTCCCTATGTTCCTGAACTACTCCAGCTCCAAGTCCCTAAGTCCCAGGCGCGAGCCCGGATGCTGTCCTTGGCTTCCTATCCCAGAGAGCCTTCTGCACTTTTCTTGCTTCTTAGACCTCTGCGTTGTGATTATATACCTGAGTCACTGCGGGGGTGCTGATAGCAAGGTGGAGTCTTTTTCTTCCTTTTGTGTACTGAGCTCAGAAAAGGGAACGGCGAGTGGGTCTCTTGGGGATCCTGTGCAGTGTGAGGACTTTGGAGCTCAGTGTCACAAGGTAGATTCAGGTGTGTGGACTGTACTGGCTGACCTGGCAGAGGGTGACACCAAAATGACTCGTTTTAAATTCCTGTGCAGTGTTACAGCAGAAACGTATTATTTATTTTATTATTATTTTTTTTTTAAACATTGTTGTTACTTATAAGGGAGCTCTGGTGGCCTGGCTGTAAGAAGCTACGCTGCAATCCAAATTTGAATCCACCAGCTGTTCCACGGGAGAATGATGTGCAATCTCCTCCTGTGTGATTAACTGTCTCTGAAAACCCGCCGGAGGGTCCGCTAAGGGTCGATTCTGACTCGATGGTACACAACAACAACAATTATAACAACACAAAAATTTTCCAGAAGACTGCTTTACATGTAGTATACCTACAAGGCTAAAACTGCACACTAATTCACTTTTTGAACCTGCTAATGAGTTTGGGTCAAAGCTGTCATTATTACCCAATTACAGCGACACTTGGAATCGAGTGCTCTTTGTCTGCACTCATTACAAGCATGCACTGCTGTTTGCACTGCTCTTGTGTGCTTAGAGAGGTTGATTTTGTCAAATGTTCTACTGTTTCAGCCGCAATTATTGCAGAGAGTAGTGTTTGTGATCCTGTGGCTGTAAGTTTCTTCAGCACAAAGTGACCCTTGAAGGATGAGAAGGAGAAAAATCAAGCCAGGCTGCTGTTTGAGTTACTAAGTGTTGACACTTGTTCTGTCGCAATAGAGTGTACAAAGGGCAAAACAAATTGCTGTTCATATTCACATAATCTAAGAGCGATTTTATCTAAGCAATTTACAGCTTGGTTCTAACTCAATGGTAAGGAGAGGAAAATTCTGTGCGGTGTGATATGGGAGGGCTCCTGGGAGGCGGGAGAGTGATGCCTACTCTGGTGACACCTCTGTTTTCGGGTCTTGGTGCCTGGCTTCGAAGACTGACTAATGCTTACTAGCTGTGAGACATTAGGCCAGTAACTCAAGGATTCTCTTCCTTAGTTTCTTTGCCTATAAAGTGAGAAAGAGACTTGTCTCATAGGGTAGGTGTATGCAATGCCCTGGAAGTACTGACTTGCATTTTATTTTGGGAACTCTGGTGGCCTCCAGCAGGTAGCCGCTCTGCTAACCCAAAGACCAGGCCTCTCTAGTGGTTTGCATCTACCAGGTGCTCTGAGGGAGAAAGATGGGTAGTCTTCCCCGGTCTGATTTTGAGCCTCCTGAAAACTCACAGCAGGGTCACCACAGTCGTACATGCTTCCTCGTACACATGTATACACAAGCGGAAGGGCAGCAAATGGCTCTCCCAGCTACAGCTCAGGTGACCACAGTGCCTCCCTCCTCAGGGCAGGGGAGCCTGGCAGATGCCCTGTCACATCCTAGGCACCGTGCTTTCCCCACTCCGTGCTGTTGGCTTGACTGGACAGGTTGCCATGGCAGGAGGTGATCAGATGTGTAGGCAGGGGCAGTAACTGTGATCTGTGGGTAACTCCCCCAGCTTTTCAGAAGAGGGTGGTGCCCTGTGAAGACACAGGTCCCCCTGCACAGACATTCAGCTGTCTGGACAACCACAGCTACACCAGAGCCTATCTCGGGCTCCTGTGCTGGGAACTGGGATGCTGGGCTAGCTGCCCAATTGTTCCCCTGAATGGGCATGCATCCCTCTGCCCACTCCTCACCCACTCTTCATCCTCCAGGAGGCTGGCATTGTGTGGCCTTTATCTCCATGGCCTCTTGAGCTCCTTGGGAGTCTAGATTTCAGCTTGCACACAGCAGGCCTCTTGTAAATGGTGGAAGGAATGATGAAGAAATAGGAAATTAATTTCATCTCACCACCTTGAAAATATTCTTCAAGAAAGGTGTTCACTCCATAGATATTTATTGAGTACCGACTGTGCAGTGAGATTGGCACAGGATAGAGCAGGGTTTAGGGCTGTTGTACATAGAGTAGCTATGGGTCACAGGCAACTTGACAACACATAACAACAACAATAACAATAACAACAACAACAACAACTGTGTACCCGATGTATGCTGCTCAAATCCTTCAGCTGCTGTGAAGGAGGAAGACAGACAATCAATCGCCTCCTGCGCAATTTACAGCCCCTGAAAACCCACTGGAGGGTCAGCTATGCCTCGAGTCTGACTTGATGGCACATAACGACAACAACTGCCTACTCAGACATTGTTGCAGGTGGAGTGGGATTTGAACTTCAGTATGTTCAGATTCTTCACCTTCCTGCCCTTCTGGAACTGACATCCTCCCACAGGAAGACAAACAAGCAAACCAACTGTCACTATCTAGGAAGGTCAGTGTTGTGCTGAGTATCGTGGGGGTCACTTGTAGGAGCAAGGGGGACATCTCAGAGTTAGCAAAGACCTAGTGAATGAAAGAGAAAGAACATTCCAGGAAGGGGCTCTAGGTGTTCAGGCTCCGAGGAGTGTCAGACTATGCATCGAGCCAGGCAAGTTTAGGCTTATTTACCAACTTGCAGTTCCATTTAATGGCAGTGGATTTTCTAGGATACATAAAGGCCTCCACAGGGAGTGTATCATTTACCACAGTTCTTGAAATAACCCTGTCAGGCTCTGCTGGCGCAGTCTATGCGAAGTAACACTCTTAACCGAAAGGCTGAGGCTCTCTGGTTGTTAAAGTCCACCTGCAGCTTCATGGGCGAAAGATGAGTAATCCCCTCCTGAGAGGTCCCTAACAGAGGGTCGGCCAGGAGCCTGTTCAGATTTGAGGGCAAGGCGCTGAGCTGTGTTGATTTTCACTTCACAGCTGATAACCCAAGACTAAGAAACACTTGTTGTGTGCTGTCAGAATTGACTCATGGCTGACCATCCTGCGAGTTTTCAGAGGTTTTCACAGGAAGAAAGTGCCCATCTTTCCCCAAGTGGATTCGAACTGCATGCATTAGGATTGTCAGCACAGCTCTTTATCACCCTGTCTCTATGGCTCTCTTAGGAAACACAGGGGAAGCGTTGAGACTTGGGTGACTCAGCTTGACCCCTACTCGGACATCATGGTGTTGTCCAGGGATGGCTGCAGAGCCTGTGCATGGAGCAAGGAGAAACAGGAGGGGCTCCTCAAAACAATCACAGCAGGGGGAGAGATCCAGAGCACCCCAATCTAAAGTCCTTACAGACCTCCACAGACCTGCATTTCCCCTCAGAAGGCTGCTCAGGGGTGGGTCAGCTCATGAGGCCATAGGCACCAATTTCATCGTTAACTTGCTGTGTGACCTAGAATCAGACATGCCACTGGCCTCTCTGGCCCTGAGCTGTGCTGGGACTGGGACTGGGACTGAGGGTCCCTTGACCTTCATAGATCTGACCAGTGAAGGCGCCTGGCCCCAGGGCTGATCATCTGAGGGGCTGGGTGGGATCTTAGCCCCCTACATGGCCTTTGTCCTCCACAGCAGAGCTCAGGCTCACTGCGGAATGCTGGCAGGCTTTTTAAATAGAGGCTTTGGGAAAGGAGTGGGAAGTGGCCTCCCTGAGTAATGTGGGGGAGACTGTGAAAGGAAGTGACAGAATACGGAACCATCTGGAGAGAAAAGGCGGGAATTGGGAGGGAGAAACTCGTGCTCAGCATGTTTAGCTCCAGCCCCTGCTGGGGGCTTTCCTGTCCTGGCCTTCCACTTCCTTCCCACCCCCCATCCTGGCTTCTTACCCCCAGCAGAACAGTGGGCATTTTAACTACTTCACTGCCTCCTTCAAGTAGCAGCTCAGGACTGTACTCCTCAGAGACCTAAGGTGGGGGTGATGGCCTGGGAGGTACAGTGGGGGTCCCAGAAGAGAGCTTGTCCACAGTTTCTAATGGACCTGCCAGCTGGGTGTGAAGGCAGATCCCAGGGACAAGCTTCCTTGGGGGGTATGGGAAGAGGGCAGTGAAAGAAGAGAAAGAAGGGCTCCATTCTTCTCTGAGCTCCCCTAGGGAGAGAGTCCCTGAGGCACTTGGGGGGTGAGAAGAACAATGTAGGTCTCTTCTACTCCAGAGGTTCCCACCAGCCTTTGGAGGCCTGGGGTGTTTAGCTGAAGAAGTCACTGAGGGTGGGGCAGAAGGCATTTTCCAAGTAATTGAAGGGTGGGTGGCCCCTGAGAAGGAGGTACCTGTCCCCTGGTGGTCCCAGTGCAGGAGTGGACAGCACCAGCTGGGCACTGAGGGGAATGACTGAACGTGTGCAGACTGACATGTGAGGAAAAGAAAGTCCCAAAGAATGCCCAGTGCCCTTCTGCAGGAGGTGGCTGCCTCCTGAGACAGAGAGCACCTGTCCCTGGGAGGACTGAGGTCAGCAGGGGTGGATCACCCAATAAACGAGAACCTTTGCTTTCTGGGCCCTCTGTCCTGTCCACGTGAGGGACTGCATTGGAGAAGTTGCTCTGGGATTGGGAGATAGATGCCAGCTATACCTGTAAGCAGAATCTTTGATGTGGTGAAAAAAATTAGATTTTATTTATCATAGATTAGTAACAAGCACTAAGACAAAGATTAGTAAATAAATTTGAGAGCTCTGGTGGCATAGCCTTTAAGATGTGCTGCTAACCCAAAGCTCAATCCTCTCTGGGGTTCAAATCTCCTCAATTTACCTTTTCTTTCTCATCCTTTGAGACATGAGTGCAGGTGTGTGTACATAATACACCGTTTCTACACGTCCTCTTGACTAGAACATTAGAGAGTCTGTTCTGTCATTTCCTCTCCTCCCTCTTGTTCTCTTGCCTACTTCCATTTTTCTGTCTTTCTGCTTAAGGTTAGAAGGCAAAACAAAGAATCTCAAGAACATAATTGAGCAAACGTCTTTCTGTAATCTCTATTTTATTACCACCAACACATAGGATGTTTTTCTTGTTTTATTTCCCCGTCAATCTGTTCCTTTCCCTCAGAGGTACCTTGTTTGATTAATGCTCTTATGTAGTGTCACTCTCGTCATTGAGTTGGAACTGACTCATAGTAGACATTCCATTTGGTTTCTGAGGCTGTAAATCTCAGAGCTGCTAGTGGATTCGAACCACCAGAGAGACGAGGCCTTTGAACTCTAAACACTAATCCTTACAGACTATCAGCTCCCCTTACTTAATGTATGCATCGTTGGAAGAGACTTGAGATTGTTCTGTGTCTCTGTGTTTGTCACTGACATTATTATACTGCTAAACTCTGGTGGCCTAGTGGTATGAAGCTGTGCAGCATTCCCAAAGGCACATGTTCGAATCTAACAGCTGCTTCGCAGGAGAAAGATGGGTAGTCTTCTCCCGTGCAATTAATTGCCTCTGAAAACCTGCTGGAGGGTCAACTATGGGTCGGTTCCGACTCGAGGCCACACAACAACGCAATTAGGTCTGGGGAACTCTGGTGGCTTAGTGCTAAGAAGCTGCACTGGCAACCCAAGGGTGCGTGGTTTGAATCCACCAGTTGTTCTGAGGGAGAAAGATGAGCAATCTCCTTTCATACGATTAATTGCCTCTGAAAACCTGCTGGAGGGTCATCTATGACTCTAGGGCACACACAACAATAAACAACAACACAACAATCTAGGTCTCTTTATTTGCTTTTATTCCTGGGTACTGCCATTTCCAAGCTCTGCTTTTTCTGTGTGGACATGGATTATTGAGTGTGGACAAGAGTCCATGGCTGGCATTCACGTGACTTACCTGTTCCCCAGGGATGGTCCTTGGAGTTGCCACCAGCGTCAGCCTGTCATGGACAGCACTGTCCTGAGGGTCCTTGTCCACGTCCACATCTAGTCCTGACCCTCTCCTCCTCCAGAGACACCTCCCATCAGCAGGTATGTATGTTGCACGGCTTTCTATTTCTGGAATGTTCCGTGGCCGAGCAAGCCAGTCACCGCTCAGCTGACAGACCTTTAGGTTCTTTTCAGGCTTCACCGTCCTTCATGAACTGTGACTAACTTTGCCCATTTGTCTGTTTTCGCCCGAGTACTATATCTTTGGACTAAATTCCTAGAAAAGGAATTGCTGAGGCAAACGGTCTGTGCATTTGTCATTTGTATGTTCTTGTTGTTATTAGGTGCGGCCAAGTTGACTGTGATCCTGAGTGAGGTTATGAACGAGAGCTCTGAACCTTGCACATCCTGAGCCAATCCCACTATCTCCAACATGCTTCAGCCCGTTGTTACTGTCACTGTGTCAGTCCATCTTGTTGAGAGTCTTCCTTTCTTTTTTTTGACCCTCCACTTTTCCCGCATGATCTCTGTTTTCAAGCCCTGGCCCCTCCTGACCCCACGCCCAAAGTATGTGAGGTGAAGTTTCACCATCCTTGCCTCCAAGGAGCATCCTGGCTGCACTCCCTGCAAGATGGACTTGTTTGCTCCTTTTTTTATATATTTTTTTATTTTGTGTGCGTGTACCGTCAAATCGGATCTGACCGGTACAGGAGGAGATTGTCCCTCCCTTTCCAGCAGAGCATCTGGTGGATTTGAACTGCATGCCTCTGGGATTGCAATACAGCTTCTTGCCACTAGGCCACCAGAGCTCCCTTGTTTGCTCCTTTTGTAGACGCTGCCACCTGTGTGAGAGAGTCTCTTTATCATCCCCTCATCAGAACTACCATCTAACATTAAGGTTCATGAAGCTCAGAGACGCTTGGTGATTCGACCAGAACAAGGGGCTTCCTCTGAGTCTGGGGTTCTAGCTTCTCTCTGAACGCTCTGGGGAGCAAGCATGCACCCTGGCCACTGGCCTTTGAGATTCAGATCTGGAGCTGAGTGTCTGGGGATGGGGAAGCCAGCACAGGAATGTTCCTGGGGGCCAGGAGGAGGTGGAGCTCCCTGACACTCCTCCCCACCCCCACCTCCCTCAGCATCTTCATAAATGGCCCTGTCGGAGTGAGACATCCCTGAACGCCTGAGTGGTGTTGCTTGGAGACAACTGGGCAACAGGTCTGGGGTATTCAGAGGAGAGAAAGGGTGGGAGGAAAGGGTGACAGCCTATTTATTCAGGGATGGATGGTCTCTCTGCTGCAGGGCTTGGCAGTTTCCCCAGCCCCCTTTATTTCTAGTGTCCAGGGCCTGGGATTTGGCAGTGGGGGTGGGGCACTATAAAGTGCTTGCTGGGGGAGGGAGGAGGCGAAGACAGAGGCCTGTGGCCTCTAAGGGCATCTCTGATGATGACATTAGTCACCACCACTGTTAGCATAGACTGAGCCTCTTCCTGACCAGTCTGTTAGGGGCTTTCCGTTTATTCATTTAATCTCAAAACTCTTTCAAGGTAAGTGTGACTAAGCCCACTTCTTAGAGGTGGAAATAGAGGCTTAGAGGGATTAAGTGGTCCCACAGCTAATATGCGGCAGAATCAGAATTACAACTTAGGTCTGTCTGACACTGAAGGTGCACTCGACAGGGTAGGCAGAGCCCTGGGGGCATACACTTTCACCCTGAGCTGACCTTCCCAAAGGAGGGTCATGTGTCTGCATGGCTGGGTGTCCCCGTCCCAGTTCCCCCAGCACCCTGAGCCCACCTCCGCCTGTAGCAGACAGTGCTCTGAAATGATCACTTTACTTGACTCACTTTCCTATGGAGCTGTGAGGACCTGAGGATAGGGTGGGGTCTTGCTAAACTTCTGTCCCCTGAGCCCAGGTTCAGGCAAAGAATGACTAATAAGAGTGATGTTGTTGGGTTCAGGCGCCACTGGAACGCCTCTGAGATGGGGGTCAGTACTCTGGCTGGGGGTCCTCAATCTCCCCAGAGCCTTTCAGGGACCAGAAGATGGCATCTTGGCATCCTGCCCCTTCAGCCTTTTCTGCTTCAGGTGGACAGCCCAACCTTTTAACCTAATCCCAGGTGATAGGGTTCAGATTTGTAACCCTGTTGTTGCTTTGCTGGAAAATCAGAACCTGTGATCTGCTGGAAGTCCACTGATGCTGGAGGAATAGAATAGAGTCGGGTGGCGAAGGCCATTGAGGTGTGGGAGCATGGGGCAGCTGTCCTGCATTTTTTTAGCTACCTCACAAGAAATAGGTAAGCTCTTTACTGCTTCAGCCTGCTGTCCCCTCTAGGCTGGGCTGCAGGAGAAGGATTAGCCAGAACACTCTTGCAGGCCAGGCTGGGCTTCCTATCAGGGTCCTGGGCTTGTCTATAGTCAGGACTGTCCCCTCACAGGGAGCGTGGGGGTAGGTCCTGAGCCCTTTGGTTCCTGAAATCCAATAAACTATCACTACTACCCATTTCCAGAAGCTTTTCATCACCCCCCAATAACCCCAATAGAAACTTAGTACCCTTTAGACAATAAGTATGGAAGATAGAAGCCATACAAAGAACAGCCCTGCTGCTAACTATGTTGCCAGTTATGGAGCAAGTATTCTTTGCTGGGCTGAAGGTGGCAGGGCAGTGAGAGGGGCTGAATAAGTTGTGGGTCGCTGGGCCTGGGTGGTACAGACAGTTAATGTGCTTGTCTGTTAACTGAAAGGTTGGAGCTGTCAGTCTGCCTAGAGGTGCCTCAGAAGAAAGGCCTGGCAACCTACTTCCCAAATCATCAGCAACGGCAAACCCCATCCATGGAGCACAGTTCTATTCTGAAACAGGTATAGGGTCACCAGTGTTAGTTTTAAATTTATGACAGCTGGTGTGGCTGAGTCCTAGAAGGGGAGCAGTGGGTCTGAAAGGCTGATGGGCAGAAAAGGCGACCGGGAGGGGAGAATTGCCTGAGATGGGATTCTGGCACCATTGGTAAGTTACTTGAGGTTCACATACCTCCAGACTCAAGGGAAGATTTCTGGTCCCACGATACCCACCCACTAGGAGCCCTGTAGATCCCTGTTTGGAGGAAGGCCAGGGTGGTTCCCTGTCCTGATGTTGTCCGTTTCACAGCTGGACTCAGCCTGTGGCAGCTGAGAACAAGAAACAGAGGAGAGCAGCGGGGACCAGCTCCTTATCTTTTGTAGAGTCTCCTCTTTGCTGGTTCAAGATATCCAGCCCCTTTGCCTTCCAGCCAGTTATTTATGCCTGTCAGGAAATAATCCATGGCATTAAGTGTTGCTATAGGAACTGGAGTTCCCACTGCCCTGTTTCTATGCAGGGACTCACTTAGGAGCTCTTTCCCTGGGAGCAGGACTTCACTTGGGCAAGGAGGCTGCAGAGGACCACAGGCGATTCAGAAAGCATTGAGTAATGGGCTTACTCATTGGTCTTTGAGGCGGCAGCTCCTGTGGTTTGGACAGTGGTGGGTCGGCGCATGTGTCCATGTGTGGTGCACATAACCTACATATCCACACACGCTCACTTGCCCATCTGTGCTCTCACCTAGCTGCCCGGACATCTGCACAAACATGTACACTCTTCTTTATGCTCCTGCAAAGAGGAGTTCACGTACATGTGCACACACGTGTGTGCTCACACACCAGCATACATTTGCACAGGCCACCCACAGACATCTTCCACTGTGAGACAACAAAGTGGTGTTTTGGGTGCTTGTATGTGGGATGAGGGATGCTGCTGGTGCAGGCAGGGAGCATGGGGTGAGTAGGGGCAGGTCCTGAGGTCCAGTTCTGGGGCCAAAGCTCTTCCTCAGGGGGCTTTGGATTTCTGCTCTAAGCTCCAGACTTTTCAAGGAGTCTCTGCTGCAGCTTTGGCAGCCCCATAGACTCTGCCTGGGACAGGCAAGAGAGGGCAGAGTGCTTCCTGGGTGTGCCCAGGGCTGCTCTGTGTCCCTTTCCTGTTCTCTCCCTCCATGTTCAGTCCCCTTCTCCCTCCCAGGCTTAGGCTTGGGAAGATCTGGTTCTCAAGGTGTCTTATTGTTGGGGGGACCCCTAGGACCAGGCTGGCAGGCAGCCAGGGCTTGCAGCTCTGAGCAGGAACTTGGCAGACCTGCTGTGAGGCTGGGAAGTAGACTATAAGGCTGAGGACTATAGTTTGTGTGCAGTCTGTGACCCCTTCCTGAAACACTCCCAGCCCCTGGCTTCTCCTTCTGGGGTCTACCAGATGGGGGCCCGAGGCTGCCTGCTGGTGCTAGAAAGGCCCTGAGGGCAAACTGTCCTGAGGATAATTCTGTTGTTAGCTCACAAGAGCCCGTAGTACATACGGTGCATCCAAATGAATGAAGATGTGCCAGCCACTGCACTGGGGGCCAAAGGGCAGTTCAGACCTGGCTCTTGTCCTCTAGGAGCTCCATCTAGATAGGCAGACAATCAAGGATGCAGCAGACAAGCAAGGATGCAGCATCTGCTGGCATGTGGAAGGGTGAGGGGACTAGATGCAGTGTGTGTGTGTGTGTGTGTGTGTGTGTGTGTGTGGCCTCTAACCTTGTCTGGATAATCAAGGGGGCATTATCCTGGAATGCAGCGTTCTCTGGATGGCAGGGGCATTGGCTGGAAAATATAGTGGGTATGGGCCGGCCGGTGGAACATAGGGATAGAGCCCCTACAGTGTGCTTTGTGCTAGATGTGGCCATCCCATGCCACACTTTACCAGTTCTACATATACCTCTTTGGAGGATATTTCAGGGACGAGGAAGTTGAAGATCAGGGAGGCTATGCCATCTGTTTGTACACAAACAGATTACAGTGGGAAAGTCTGCTGTCAAGGACCTTTCTAGAGTACTGAAGAGTAACGATGTCAATCTGGAGACTAAGGTGTGTCTGATACAGGCCATAGTCTTCACAATTACTTGCTATGTATCAGAGATCTGGACAATAACTAAGGATGATAGAAGAAGAATCTATGCCTTTACGTTGTGGTGTTGGAGAAGAGTGCTGAACATACCGTGGACCACCAGAACAAACAGGTCAGTTCTGCAGAGGGTGAAACCAAGCTGCTCCCTGGAAGCAAGGATTTTGAAGCTCTGTCTCACATACTTTGGGCACATGGCCAGGAGGGACAAGTCCTTGGAGAAGGACATCATGCTCGGAAGGTAGAGGGACAGTGCAAGAAAGGAAGACCCTGCATGAGATGGATTGACTCAGTGACTGGAGAAATGAGATTAGGTCTGGCAGGGACGATAAGATTGGCTCAGGATAGTGCAGGGTTCAGAGCTGTTGTACATAGGGCCGCTATGAGTAGCAGGCTACTCCATGGCACATCACAACAACAACAAAACCGAACAGCAACAACATGTCACATAGCCAGTAAGTTTTTAGCTGACTACTCTTAGCTTTGCTGGACTCTAAAGGTGGAGTCAGCTTCCCAAGGCCAAGCTTGGAGCCTCTCTGCTCCTCCCTTCCTTAGACAGATTGGATGGGGCAGGAGATGCCTGGAGTCCGAGGGCACTTCAGTTTTCTCATCCATAAAATGGGGATAATGAAATTACTGGGCTTATAAATGAATTTGGTGAAGCTCTTAAAGCAGTGCACTACAAATGGGAGTCACTG
>NW_006399824.1:2718386-2829636 GCF_000299155.1 Elephantulus edwardii | reverse complement strand
GGCCCAGAGTGTAGCTCCAGCTCTGACTTCCGGGACTTGGGAGCCAGAGGAAGGCAGATACTAGCAGGTGAGGAAGGATTTCCAGAATGTGGAACGTAGGGAGGAAGTGACTCACCATACAACAAAGCCCGTCTCCTCGCAAGGAAGCAGCAGGGTGAGCGCATGGGGTACCCGAGGGGCGCGCAGGAGCACCAGGTGGGCGCCTGCCTCACTCCGCGTGGGAGGCGGGACAGGCCTGGGGGAGGTTGAGGATGTCACCGCCAGGAGCCGTGAGGGTGGCAGCTAGGGGCTCCCTGGAGTTCCGCTCTCCCGTTCCCTTTACGCTCCTGAAGTCGTGGAGGGGCGTGTGTTTCCCTGCGTGTCCGGATAAATCCGAGTCCAGGCTTGGGAGAAGTCCAGTTTGTTGTACAGTGTTTGCAGGCCCAGAGAGGGCAGCCGTATGGCTCAGGTCACACAGCACATGGGTTGAGGCCTGAGCTAATGGCCAGGGAAAAGAACTGCCTTCCCCGGCACAGACTGCCCCCACCACAAACTTTTGCTCCAGGCCGGGGAGGGGCTTGGGGGCGGGCAGAGGCTAGAGGAGCAGCGGGGGAGGTGGGTCGTCCTCCTTCTGCCCTGCCAATCCGGCCCGGGCTTGGGTGAATGTGTCTTTAAATCCGAGCCCCCCGCCCACCGCGGCTGGGCTGGGACTCGGTGGGCCGGGCGGAGGCGGCGGGCGCGGTGATTGGCGGCCAGCCGGACCGCCCTTTGGCGTGGGGGACGCGGGGGAGCCGCGCGGTGCGCCCGAGCCAGGCGCGCACTCCCAGCGGCTGAGAACGCGGGTTCAGGTGGGTCTGCGCCCTGGTGGCCTCGCCTGTCTGGCCTGACCGCCTCCAGAGAGCCGCTGCCCACGGATGGGCTGGGGACGTGGGGAGGAGCGAACCGGAGCCCGCGCCGGGCGCGCCCCAACGCCGTTTGACTCGGCGCCCACCGTTCGAGCGCCGCGCGTTGTCCGCAGGAGCGCGGATGCCTCCTGGAGCCGAGGACAGCCAGGTACCGACGAGATGGGCCCCGGGGTGGGCGAGGGGAGGGCAGATCAGCAGTCCTCAGTACACTCCCAGCCAGGCTGCCCCGATGCCCGCGCCCCCACCTGCTCCCCACCCTTCGAACCCGGTATCTCCGAGTTTTCCGAGTGCTTCTGGTCCCTGTCCCTCACCGCTCTGCACCGCGCGGGATCGGAGTCCGGGAGAGAAGCAGGATCTCGGCTGTTAAACAGCGAGCAGTTAAGGAGTCGTTTTGTGTATTGGACTCTGGGCTGCTCCGCCTGCCTCCCACCAGGGTAGGGCCGGAAGGCAGGCACGTTTGCTTATCCCTGAACCATCAGTGCTGATTGGGGTGCACAGGACTGGCGAGCCCTTGGCTGCATTGCAAGGCCTGAGCGCATGGCAAAGCTCCTTGCAAAGTTTCCTTATCCAGAGGGATGCTCTCCATGGGATTTGGGGTCTGTGAAGGGAGCGGAGGCCAGAGGTTTCACTGGGTCAGTTGTATGTCCCATCTGGTCCCCTATTGCTGTCAGCCTGAGTCTCCTGGGAGAATGCCTTTTCAACTTAAGAGGGGGCAGTGACCTGCCAGGAAGCAGAGGGGGGTGTAAGCACCGGTCTGGTTAAAGTGGCCGGATGATTAGAACTGAGAGTCAACTAATGCAGAAAAGGCTTCCTGCCCCCAGGAGGTTTCAGTACGCACTCCTCCAGCCCAAGGTGCAGCACAATTGCTTGGAATCCTTGGGACCCTGTAACCAAGCATTGCTTAAATACCAGGCACTGGTTCTGCCTGGGGAGGGTGTGGGTTGTGGGAAGTTGGTGGTAGGTGGGGTCTGTCCTCACTTGGCTTAGCCGCTGAGGTAAACAAGACAAACACAGAAAGCTTAATAGAAGTTTCTTTGCCAGTTCTGGACAAGGCTGGTGGAAATGCCAAGAGGCTACACATGATTAATCGCTAAATGAGCTGTATGGACAGCGATTGCTTGCAGAGGGAGCTGGCCTCCAGCTCTCCCACCACCATGCAGATTGTTTTGGCTCAGTCCCTACCCCACCTCGGGCACTCTCCTTATCCCTTCCATGGAAGGAAGCTAGGAGGGATGGGGGGATGCTTCTGTGGAGCTAGGAGGGATGGGAGGATGCTTCTGTGGCGTTAGGAGGAGTTGGGGGAATGTTTCTGTGTGTATGACTCCACCCTCCAGGTTGTGCTTTTCAGCTGGTGGATGAGTCTGCATATGGGACTCTCCCAGCTGCCTTGAGGGTCCTGAGATTTGAGGTTCAGAGGCAAGTAGGAGGAAGTCCTCACTTCCTTTCTGAAGAGTCTCTGCGGCTGTGGGCTGGGGGTGAGGCTGGGAGGCAGTGGGCCAGACACGGTTTCCTGTGAGTGCAGACAGCCTCCCAGGCTGAGTCTCTCTCTCCAAGAGTGTCCCCCTCCCCTCTCCCCTCTCATCCCTGGGTGGTTTCTGCTTTTCTGGAGCATTCTGTGTAGGTGGCAGTGTGCTCTGCGCACAACCTTGGGCACTGGCCTGCTCTGGTTGTGAGAGTTGCTGAGCTCGCCTGCAGCCCTTGGCTAGCTCTGTGAGAACTTGGGTGGACACACCCACTGGCCTTCAGACAGGTGGTTCGCACTGGTCCACTTCACCCAGGCACAGATGATGGGGGATAGCCAGCCTTGGCTAGCATTGTTAGAACTGGCGTGCACGTGCCCACCTGCCGCCGGACAGGTGGCACACGTTGGCCCAGTTCACCCAGGCACAGGTGGGCTGTGCTTGTGTCAGCAGAGAGAGAGAGTGCACACTCAGGCTTACAGATAGATGCGTGGGAGAGACGTAGAGGAGCTGGGTACAGGCAGGTCTGGGTGGTAGGTAGTACAGGAATCCAGGGACACAGATGGACAGACAGACATGTGCAGGGGCAGACATACATTAACATGTGTATATGTACCACGCTTGGGACCCAGACACATGCACACCTGTTGGGCACCTGGCCACTGTGGCCAAGGATGTGCAGTGCAGCCCGGCACAACGTCTGGGATTCCATTGCTTGGTTGCCACTGTTCGTTTCCATGACAGCAGTCTCTGGAAATAGTTCTTTGGCCCTGGTGGAGGTATCTGTGGTGTGGCCTCGCATTGTGAAGCCCTATCTGAAGATGGGGCCTCACTCCATTTGGCCTCCCACTTTCTGCGTTCCAGATTGAAAAGACATAATTTTCCAGTGAGCTCTACTTTTTGGCCTCCCAATGGATTTCGTAGTAGACTATACTCTGTAAGGCCTTTAATGGCTATAGTCTTCATCTTGGTGAGAGTTACTATTATTTTAATCTTACTGGAGCAGGTCACCAGGCCAGTCTTCAGCTCTCGTAAGTGGGTTTGAACTAGCAACCTTTTAGTTAATAAACTAAAAGCAACCACTGCTTTCCAGTTGATTCTGATTCATAGAGACCCTCCATTGGGTTTCTGAGGCTGTCTTCAATATGGATTGAAGCTCGACATCAAGAAGACAAAGATTCTCACCACTGGGTCAATTGACAGCACGATGATGGATGGAGAAGAGATTGAGGTTGACAATTAAGCTTGTTTGGCTCCACTATCAACACTTTTTGCACCAGCGGTTAGGAAATTAAAAGGTGAAGCATTAGGTAAATCTGCTGTCAGGGACCTCTCCAGAGTACTGAGAAGCATTGATGTCAGTCTAGAGACTAAGGTGCGCTTGATCCAGTCCATGGTCTTTGCAGTTATTGCTATGCATCAGAGAGCTGGATAATGACTAAGGAAGGTAGAAGAAAAATTGATGCCTTTGAGTTGTGGTGGAGGGACAGAGTAGGAGAAGATGACCTTGGATGAGATGGATTGATACAGTAACTAGGACGGTGGGGGTTGGAGTGTTAGTCAGTGAGGCTGTCTCAGGACAGGGCAAGCTTCAGAGCTGTTGTACTTAGGGTCTCTGCGTCACAGGCACCTTGAAGGCACATAACAACAACAACAACAACAACAAATCTCAGTGGGAGGAGACTGGTGACCTTTCTTCCTTGGAGAAAATTGCCTTGGTGGAATTGAACCACCATCCTGTAGACTAGCAGACCAACATGTAACATACTGTACCACCAGAGCTCTTTTATCTTGTTAGTGGTTGAGTGCAGATTTGTGCTGTGTAGAATTCAAGCAGGGGGCTCCTTACACTCCTGATTGTCATCTCCCTGGGTGTCGGGAGGTTCCCTGAAGTGAGAATACGCAGAATACTTTCTTAATTTCCCCATCACTAACACTAGGGCCAGATCTCCTACCCTTGGGATGTGGTGAGGGTTAAGTGCAGGATAATGGGGGGAAGGCATGTGGCCTCAGGTGGCCTGCTGGAGAGTGAGCCCCTAGGGCTTGGATGAGGGGCCCTCATCTGGCCAGACTTTCCCTGAGCTGCTTCAGCAGCCAGGTGCATGGCCCTGAGCCTGGGGCCTGGGTGGAGGCTCTTGTCTGTCTTGAAGCCTGGCCAAGCTGGCCAGTGGCAGGGCTGTGGAGGCTGGACAGGCCCGCTTCTCCTGTGACAGCTGAGGGTTTTGTCCCCACCCTTGCTCACTAACCAGTCCCCTCCTCAGCCTGGCGGTGCTCTGTTCTCAGGTCCAGGAAATGGTAGGCAGGGTGTGGAAGTGCTGGCGTGCGCCTGCCAGGCCTCTGGGAGGGGAGCCAGTGGTTTGCTAAGAATAGCCCCAAATCATGGCTCTTGCCTCTCAGCGGCCAGCCGTGCACCTCCACCCAGGCCCAGGCGCTTGCTGACAGGCCTTTTATGTTTCCTGTAAGTGGCACGGGGCACAGGGATGGACCTGGGAGCAGCCATGCTGGCCTCACAGGGCAGTCACAGCTGGGTGAACCCGAGGGGACGCTTTGCTCTCTATTGGCCTTTGTTGGGGCCTGGGGCCAGAGAAGGCCTGGGAGCTCTGGACTTCACACTCTCTTGAGTTCCTCTTTATGAGGGGCTTGGGGTTTGAAGATCAGGGCTCCCTATCCTGTTATATTCAGAGGTGATTTGGCTTGATCAGTTTATCTAGACGTCTCCTTAATGAAAGAACCAGTCCACCAGGGCCTGAATTTGGAGCCTTTCCTCACTAGCTGTGTGCCCCTGCTCAACTCACTCAACCTCTCTGTGCCTCATTCCTATATGTAGCAGAGTTAGTAATAGTGAACAAACAAGAGACCTCGCCGTTGCTGTTGAGTGGGTTCTGACTGAGAGCGACCCTGTAGGATGGACTAGGACTGCCCCATCTCTTTACAGAAGTGCGCTGCTATGTCTTTCTCCTGTAGAGCGGCTGGTGGGTTTACACTGCTGACCTTTTGGTTAGCGGCTGAGTGCTTAATTGTTGCATCACCACTCCCTTATAAAAGTATTTAGAGACTGAAAGATGGTGCATGAGGGCCAGTAGAGTAGAGGTTTGTCTCCTGAGTGAGTGCTCGATGTTCACTGACGCCTCTCATTGCACGGTCCTGTGAAGTTGGTACCTGACCGGGGCTGCCCCTCCAGCAGGTTTTCAGAGGTAGTAAACCGCATGGGAGGAGACTTCCTGTCTTTCTCCCACAGAGCAGCTGGTGGATTTGGGTTGACATCGCCACTTCTTCTCACTAGGCCACTCGAGCCCTCTGGCTCCTCTTCCTGGTATGCAGTGGGGGAGTCCCAGGAGGCCAGGCTGCTTGTACAGTGCTACATGGGGACAAGGCACCAGATGGCATCCTGATCTGGGTTCCTGGCCTTTCCTGACTCATGGGTTTAGCTTGAGGTGCAGGGAACCTCACAGGTGAATTGACTCACTCCTGCCAGGAGATGAGAGAGGGACATGCGTTATATCCCATCCCACTGCTGACTGGGCTTGGATTCAGACGGAGCAATGTCTGATGAGGTACAAGGGAGATGTTATAGGTGGGTTTTATAGGATAGCCTAGAGTTTACAAGAAGGGAAGTTGTCTCAAGCTGAGAGAGTGGTGTGTGCTGAGAGGTGGAGGTGTGACAACTTGTGTGTTTCAGGAGCAAGAGCAGATTTGTGGTCTGGGGAGGGGACCAGGATCGGTCAGGAAGGAGGACCCTGCATGCTGGGCCCATTGATCCCTCCCACTCTGGTGGAACACAGGAGCTGGAGGCCCTGGGCTTCTGGGCCTCACACTTTGTTGTTTCAGAATCATATATTGATGTCCCCCTCTCATTCTCCAGAGGACCCTCCTACCTTTGTAGGACTCCTGCCTGGAGTCCCTTTCTGAGCTGGGAGCTGCAGACTGTCCTGCTCCAGGGTCAACCTGCCTATTGTTTGCTCTTAGCTAAGATTCCCTTACATTACTGGACACTGCTCCTCTGGAATGCTCTTGAACAGAAACCTTTGTAGTCATTCCCAAGAAGTGAGTGTCTAACGGTGGAATTCCTGGACTTCGGGGTGTGTTTTATCTTTCCTGTAATTGGTAGAGAACTGGATTTGGCTCCAGGGGCTATATCTTCCTGCACACTTAGGGACCTTCAGGGCCTGGGGCTACCCACACCTCTGAAGCAGACATTGTAGAGAATGTCTCATTCCCCTGGAGGGTCTCAGTCTTTAGGTCCTGGGTGTGTGGCCCCAGCTGACCCTGCAGGATTCCCTGCAGGAACGTGGATGTTCGGAAATTCCAGGAGGAGGGAGGGTGTGGTGCTGAGAGGGCTGTGGGGCCACACTGGCTTCCGGTCCGCGCCCATGAAAGGGCCTCTGCCAAGAGACTGAGCTGAGGGCTGTGCTTGGGCAGAGGTGGGCACCCTCAGATGCCTCGGGACCTGTGCTGGCTTCTGGTGCTGCTGAGCCCCATGCCCTGATTAATGGGGCTTCTGTCTGGTCCTCCCACTGTGGGGGACAGGGACACTGGGACATCTTTTGAAGGTTCTTTTTAGAAAGCACATAGGGGAAGTTCCACCTCTTTCTTTTCTCCTGAAACCAGAGGATGCCATGAAGAGTTAAACCCCTTTCCTGCTGGCCTCTGGGTGGCTTCTTTGACTAGTGCCCTCTGGGACCCCAGGACTGGTGTTGCCCCCTTAACTTCCCAAGGCCAGCTCCCTGTTTGAGCCCTGAATTATCTTTGGCAGGGTTTAAAAGACCTCTTTTCTTTGTGTGATGGGGGGCCCTTCTCTCCCTGCACCCCTGCCCAGCCCTGGTTCAGCTGTAGATTGAATGCTGTCTTGATGGGGCAGCCCCTCTGTGGCGACGAAGCCTGTAGGTGTGACTCCACATGGCAGACCCCAGACCTGATTGGAAGTTCTAGATTCTGTGTGTTCTAGAAAGAAAGTCTCACTGGAGAGCAGGCCCCATGTGCAGAACCCTCGGGAGTCCTGGAGGGAGTCCTGGTGCTGCAGTGTGTAATGTGTTGGGCTGTTGTTGTATATCATGAAGTCAGCTGACTCCCAGTTGACTTTCTGGCGGGTTTTCAGAGGTAGTTAATCACACTGGAGGAGATCCCATCCTTCTTCTGCACAGCGGCTGGTGGATTTGGGATTGCAATGCAACTTCTTGGCACCAGGCCACCAGAACTCTGCAAATATTGGGCTACTAACCAAAGAGTTAAAGGTTCAAATCTCCTTGTTGCTCCTTGGGAGGAAAATGAATAGTCTTCTCCTGGAAAGATTGATGGTCTTGGAACCCATTTGTTCTCCTTCCATAAAGATGTGTGTATAGCTGTGGAAACCCTCTAAGAGTGTAAGGGTTTGGAACAAGCTGGACAGCAGAGAATAGACTGAGGAACTTGGAGACTCAGGTGAATAAGCCCTGGCTGGGCAGTTGACAGCCCTTCTCAACTCATTTTTCTCATTGGTAAAATGGTTATAATGATTTTTTTCCTGCTTTACTTTAAAAAAACCTGGAAAATAAAAAAACCCCAAAACAAAAGCAGAAAATAAATTCACATGAAGTAAATGAATCATTTTAAAGTATACAAGCCAGTGACATTCCATATACTCACTGTGTTGTGTGAGCACCACCTCTATTAAGTTTCTAGACATTTTGTATCACACCAAGAGAAAACGTTTGTCCTCATCAAGCATTTACTCCTAAGTCCTTTCATCCACTTCTCTTAAACAAAACAAAACAAAACAAAACAAAACAAAACAAAACAAAACACACAAACCAACCACAAACCACTTTAAGGGAGATGTAATTTGCAAGCCGTGAAACTTTGATCATTCTAACTGTGCTAGAATATAAAGAAGCCAAAACAAAGGGAAGAAATGCTGCAGTAAAAGAGATGAATAGAAGATTCCGAAGGGGAGCTCCTGAAGACAAAGCAAAGTATTTAAACGAAATGTACCAAGAGCTGGAGTTAGAAATAAAAAAGGAAGAACTTGCTTGGTATTGCTCAAGCTGAGCGAATGGAAAAACAAATTTAAGCCTCTAGTTGCAATACTGAGATGCAATGAGCAAAGTCTTGTATGATCCAAGAAGCATCAAAATAAGATTGAGGGGTTATACTGAGTCACAAAAAGAATTATTGGCTGACTGGAGCCATTTTAGAAAGTAGCATATGATCAAGAACCAGTGGTAATAATGGAAAAAGTTAAAGCTGCACTGAATGCACTGGCAAAAATATATGGCCTCAGGAATTGATGGAATATCAATTGCCATGTTCCAGCAAACAGATGTGGCCCTGGCTGTGCTCACCAGGCTGTGCCAAGAAATCTGGAAGACAGCTCCCTGGCCAACTGACTGGGAGAGTTCCATATTTGTTCTCATTCATAAGAAATGTGATCCAACAGGACGGAAATTATTGAACAATATCATTAATATCACATGCAAATAAAACCTTGCTGAAGGTTATTTAAAAAATGCTGGGAAGAAAAATGCTGGAATAGTAGGACTATTGAGACAAAACTTCCAGAAATTTAAGGTGGATTTTGAAGATACCATGGCACCAGGGATATCTTGCTGATGTCAGTCAGGTGGATCTTGGCCGAAAGCAGAGAATTTGTGTTTTATTGACTGTGCAAAGGCCTTCACCTGTGTGGATCACAACAAATTAAAGCTGTTATTGAGAAAAATGAGTATCCCAAAACATTTGATTATGCTCATGCCGAATCTGTACCTATACCAAGAGGCTATTGTCCCAACAGCGTAAGAAAACACTGCATGGTTTAAAAGAAAAAAAAAAGCTGTGTGTCAGGGCTGTATTCTTTTTCCATACCTATTTAATCTGTATTCTGAGCAAATCATTTCAGAAACTGGATTTTATAAAGAGAAATATGGCATCAAGGTTAGAAGAAGACTCATCAACAACCTGCATTATGCAGATGACACAATCTTGTTTGAAGAAAATACAAAGGACTTGAAACACTTGCTGCAGAAGATCAAATACTACACCCTTTGATATGGATTACAGCTCTATATCAAGAAGGCAAAAATCCTCACCATGGGGCCACTGGGCAATAGATATTGAAAGACTTAAGGTTCTCAACAATTTCTTCTTTCTTTTCTTTTTTTTTAATTTCTTCTTTCTTGAATCCACAGTCAGCATCCTTGGTACCAGTGGCCAAGAAATCAGTAGATGTGTTGCATTGGGGAAAATCTGTTGTCAGGGACCTCTCCAAAGTGCTAAAGAGCAAGGTGTCAGTTTAATGACTAAAGTGTGCCTGATTGAAGCCATAGTCTTCTCAGTCACTTGCTATGCATCTGAAAGTTGAACAATGACTAAGGACAACTAAAGAAGACTTGATGCCTTTGAGTTGTGGTGTTGGAGAAGAGAACAGAAATCTCATGGAATACCAAATAGACAAGTAGATATGTCTTGGAGAAAGTATGACTAAGGCATTCCTTGGAGGCAAGGATGATAAAGCTTTGTCTCACATAGTTTTAGCATTTTATGGGCATGTTGTTAGGGACTAGTTCTTGGAAAAGGACATGATCCTAGGAAAAGTGGAGGGAGACCCACAGATTGACACAGTGACTACAGCAATGGGGTCAAGTATATCAGAGATGAAGATGTCATGGGATAGGACAGGGTTCAGATTCATCATTCTAGGATAGCTGACACATATACAACAACAAGAACAAGTGTACAATTTGATGAGTGTTGGTAAAAGTATATGGTCTCATTCCCCCCCCCCCACAATTAAGTGTTAGATCACTTCTGTCACCCCAAAAAGTCCTCTTGTGCCAGTCTTGGTCCCAGGCCCACGTACTTACGTTCTGTCACTGTTGTGTTTTTAAACTTTTCCCCTAGAATTTCATGCAAATGGAATTGTATTCTATGTTGTCTTCTGTTCCCCCCTTCTTTTACTCAGAATGCTGTTTGTCCGATTCACCCACGCTGTTGTGGGTAATTCGTCCTTCTTTTGTTGCTGTGGAATGCCAGGGTATGAATGTAGTAAGCTTGTTTATTGATTTACCAGATGATGGAGGTCTACTCTACTTTTAAAGAATTTGAAATAAAAAGAAAACAGTCCTCTCTACAAAAGTGACAAGCAGAAGCTTCATAGAAGGGGAAAGTAGCACAGAAAAGCTCTCCTTCTCAGTTTGAACTCCCTCTTTGCCCAGAGCTCACTGCACTTTGCTGGGTTAACTAACTTCTTGACTTGCCTGTGGGTGGACTTGTGTCCTTTTTAATTTTGGGGTATAAAAATGATCACACCTGGTGCATGACACTGGGGCTTCACTCTTTGTCCTGGAGTGAGGACATTGATGGGTCAGTGGTAGAGTTCTTGCACATGGGAGACCCAGGTTTGAGTCTTTGCCAGTGCACCTCACAGGTGCACTGCCATGACACATTCACCATTGGAGTCTTGTGGCCTTTTTGACACTGTGCAGCTTTTAGTATAACATCTAGACAAGGAGGAATGACTGTATCCACTTCCAAAAATCTGCCAGTGGGAGTTTTATGGAGCATAATGGAATATTGTCCACACAGGCCTGGGCGCTGTTTTGTTTCGTTGTGCATGGGGTCATCATGAGTGGGGACTCGCGCAGCGGAGCTAGGAAGAATGACAAACGAGGAGGGTGACATGTCACTAGCTGTGCTGGTCCTCCTGAGCCGAGGGGAGACAGAAAGAAAGCTTCTTGGAGGTGGTAAATATAGAGCAAGAGGAAGAGGGTGGTATTAGAACAAGAGCCTTCAGTCTACTCAAAATATCCTTTGTGGACACCCGTCCCTGGGCAGACGGCTTGGTGGCCAGGAGTCTGGGCTGTGGGTGAACTTAGTTGCATTCTCGCTCCCAACCACAGCCAGACAGTAAGGCTTCCTCTTTCTGGCTCAGTCATGTATGGCAGGAGGAATAGGCCCTGGGAAGGTGGTGTGTCCATGTCAGATGGATTTTCCTCATGGGCACAGTGTTTTTGATTTCTCTGGTAATCCTCACCTGGGTGGTGTGTGTGTGTGTGTGTGTGTGTGTGTGTGTGTGTGTGTGTGTGTGTGTAAGGGGATGTCTGCAGCCTCCTGAAGGTCTGCTCAGATCAGATTTTCATGCTCCTGGTTCTATGCCAGGAAGCTCTGGTCGCTCATAGGAAGTAGTACTTAATCCAAAGGTGGCACCTCTCTGGTGGTTTCAAGCTGCCAGTAGCTCCGTTAGAGAAAGATGGCTGTGGTTCACAGCCTTGGAAAACCTGCTGGAGGATCATCTATGGGTTGGTTCCAGCTTGACAACAGTGAGGGTTTTGGTGTGGGTTTTTCCTTTAAGGCTTAACCCCAACCCTATTGCAGTCTATCTTTTGATGTCTTGATTGCTGGTATGGATAGTGTTGACTGTAGATCCAAGTAAGATGAAATCATTGACAAGTTCAGTCTTCTCTCCATGTATCATGATGTTGCCTATGGACCCAGTGGTGAGGATCTTTGTTTTCTTGATGTTGGGATATAATAATCAAAAGCTGTATAGCACTGGGAAAGTGTGCTGTGAGGAGACTCTCCAAACTACTGAAGAGCAATGATGTCAGCTAAAGAATGGTGTGTGCGTGATTCAAGTCACCGTCATTTCAGTCACCTGTTATGTATGCCTCCGGAGAGCTAGACAATGAGTAAGGATGACAAAGATTGATGCCTTTGGGTTGTGGTGTTGGAGAAGAGTACTGAATATCCTGTGGGTTGCCAAAAGAACAAACAGATGTGGCTTGGAAAAAGTGCAGACTGAGTGCTCCTTGGAGGCAAAGATGGTGAAACTTCATCTCCCTTACTTTGAGCAAGTTGTTAGGAGAGGCTATTCCTTGGAAACGGATGTCATGCTCGGAAAGGTGGAGAGTATGTGTAAGAGAAAAAGACCTCAGTGAGATGGATTAACATTCTGTCTGAAGCAGTGGACTCAGGTGCATCAGGGATGATTTGGATGGCCCAGGATAGGACAGGATTCAGTTCTCTTGTTCACAGGGTCAGTTGTTCTCAACTCCAGGACACTTAACAGCAATAACCCCAACCTCAGCCCCAACTCCAGCCAGTTAGATCACTGAGATGCAGAACTTAACATTGTCAGCATTCTCTCCTTGACACTACCGTCTAGGAATTAGTGAATCCGTGGCTGTTTTAAATTTCTCCCATTTTAGTATTTCAAGGTGCAGGCATACTTTGGAGATACTGAGGATTCGGTTCCAGACCATAATAACATGAACCACACAGTTTTTGGTGGCCTAGTGGCAAAAAACTGCACTGCCATCCTGAAGGCACGCGGTTCAAGGCCACTGACAATCTTCTCCCATGGGATTAACTGCCTCTGAAAACCTGCCAGAGGGTCAATATGGATCGGTTCTGAAGTGACAAGGTACACAACAACAGTAAGTGAATATAAAGCAGCAGCATTTAAGGTGATGCAGTCATCAGGGAGTGGGGCTCCTAACCCCAAGGCCTGCCTCTCTGGTGGTTCGAATCCACTCGTGGCTTCTTGCAAAAAAGACTGGCTCTCTCCTCTCATGTGATGTACAGCCTCAGAAACCCAGTGGAGGGACAGCTCCGCGTTGACTCTAACTCGACAGAAATGACAGAGAAAGAATATAAAGTTATGTTATACTATAGTCTACTACGGCTGTTCTGGTCCATAATCAGGCTAAGTGTTGGGCTGCTAGCTGGAAGTTCAGCAGTTCAAACCCACTTGCTGCTCAGTGGGGGAAGATAAGCAGTCTCTTTCTGTGAAGATTTAAAGCCTCAGAAATGTGATAGAAGGTCGCCATGAGTTAGAATTGCCTGGACGGCTGTGAGCTTGATTTGAATAGTTTATTAAGTGTACAATAACGTTATGAAGATACTGAAATATGGTGAGGATTATCAGAAAGTGACCCAGAGACACAAAGTGAGCATGTGCTTTAGGAAAAATGGTACCAGCAGACTTGCTTTATATTCACAGTCACCACAGACCTTTAATTTGTAAAAAAGTTCACTTGTCTGTGAAGTATACAATAAGGTGAAATGCATTGAAGTGAAGCTTGTCGATAGTGTTTTCATTGTGCTAATTGGGGTCTGGGGCAGAACTGTCTTGTGTTGTCTTATGGTACTGTCTTGTGACAATGCAGGGCAGCCACCAGCTCACCCAGCAAAGGGAGTAGTTGTGACATAGAGATGCCCTTGGCTCAGCCTCAGGGGAAGAGGTGAGAGTGGGAGGGAGTAGGCTTATGGCTCCACTGATGTGTGAAGGGCCATGAGGTGAATCCCAGCTTGTCGTGACCCTGTGTACAGTGGAACAGGATGGAACATTGTGGGGTCTGCACCATCATCTTAGTCGTTGCTATGTCTGAGTCCATTTGTTAAGGTCTCCCTCTTTTCTGCTCACCCTCCACTTTACCAAGCACGACGGCTTTCTCCAGGGACTGTTCCTTCTCTTCTGGGAGTCATAGGTTTGTTGAGGTAGGTTTCATATGTTGTACAGAGCACTGATGTGTTTCTTTTCTGAACCAGTTTTTAAAATTGTGGTTTGAATGAATGTTTACCAAATCATTAATTTTTTCTTTGAGCATTCACACACATTTTGTTCTGTAACGTTGATACCAGTACCCACAGTGTAGCTGCACTTTCCCTACGTCCTTCCTATTATTCTCATATCTGTTAGTCTTTCTGTACCTCTCTGTGCCCTTGCCTTTCATTAGTGATTGTGTGTGGATCATCCTCTCATTAGATACTGCCTTTCCCTTTGCCAGGTCACTGATATAAACTAATAGTTCATTAACTTTCAGTCTCTCTACAAAGTTGACATCCATTCCCACAGTCACTGTTAGAGTATTTTAATCACCCAGAAAGATAACGCATGACCCTTCCAGCTTACTAATAGATCTCCGTCTCTGTAGGTGTTCTATTCTGGGTATATCTTATAAATGGTGGTCTTTTGTGGACCCCCTTTTAAAGGAGGAAGTATGGGAGAAAACTTACATGGGTTTCCCTTGTTGATTTATTTATATTCTTTAGAATTGACCTTAAGTGTATACAGACATAAAATTAGATATAAATGGCTTTGTAAAAAAAAAAAATTGTGATTTGAATGCAAGTTTACTAAGAAATTGATTTTTCATTCACTCAGTTGATACAAATTCCTTGTATGAACAGGTAACAGGACAGCCTGAAGGCCAGGCCTCTCTGGTGGTTTGAATTTACCATCTGTTATGAGAGAGAAAGACGGACAATCTCCTTCGGTGCGATTTCTATCCCAGGATGCCCACTGGCAGGCCAGATAGGAGTTGGTTCCAACTTCAGGGCAATAATTTGATTTAATAGGTTTTGTGTAACTGTGACACAAAAATCCGTTACTGGTAAGGACAGAAGCCGTGTTAGCCGTGTGGGCGGAAATGGGCTGGTGTTGGTGTTTTGTAGCTGCTGGGTTTCAGTGTTGGGCAGTAGGAACGCGTGAGCCCCAGGCCCCTCTGTGTTTGTTTTTCCCCTTGTGCATGGGGTGTGCTCACTGCCAAGGCTGCTGCACATTTATCCCTAGTCCCCCATGAGTGCTCTACTCTGATTTGTAGGGTCCCGGCGAGTCAGAATCCTGCTTGGTGTTAGCAGTTTTCTAGCTAGTGAGGAGTCCTTTATACCTGTTTTGGTAAGACATTGCTTGCTAACTGACAAGCAGTCTTGTTTGTTCAGTAGAACGATGGGATGGTGTCATGTTAGACTCGAAAGACCTGTTGCCAAATCGATTCTGACCCATAGCATCCGATAGGACAGAATAGTACAGCCCCATAGCATTTCCGGGGGTATGAATTTGATAAAAGCAGATTGCCGTCTTTCTCCTGAGGAGCAACTGGTGGATTCAAACCTCTGACTTTGAATAGCAGCTGAGTGATTTAACCACCAAGTCACCAAAACAAAACCTCACTAGCATTGAGTCAGGTCTGACTCAGAGCAACCCACACTGGATTTCTGCACATCTTTCTTGCACAGATTGGTGGTGGATTTGAACCATTGCCCTTTGGCCTAGCAGCCAGACATGTGATACACTGTCCTTTCACTCAGTCACTCGTTTATTGCCGTCGAGTTGGAACTAACTCGTAAGATGACTTTCGGCTGGATTTTCAGAGGCTGTAAATTGCATAGGAGGAGAGTTGCCCATTTTTCTCTTCGGGAGCAACTAGCTTGTGGATTTGAACTGTCTTCCTTTGAGTTGACGTCCCAAGTCCTTGGTGGTGGTGTTACTGTGAGGTGCAGTCGAGTTGAGTAGGACTCAGCAGCCCTGTGAACGATAGATCCGAACCCTGTCTTATCCTGTGCCATCCTCAGCATCTCTGACACGTTTGAGCTGATTGTTGGTCACTAGGTCAGTCCATCTCATTGAGGGTCTTCCTTTCTTTTGCTAACCTTCCACCTTTTCTACTTTGATGTCCCTTTGCAAGGACTGCACCTGCCCTCCACTTCTAGCATTATGCCCAAAGTAAATGAGACAAAGCTTCACCATCCTCACCCCTAAGGAGCCCTCTCCTCTGATTGTACTTTCTCCATGACATATCTGTTTGTTTTTTAGACAGTCCATGAGATAGTTCTTTTCTCACAACTCAAAGGCATTGATTCTTCTTCTCTCATCCTTTTTCATTGTCCACCTTTCAGATATGTAGCAAGTGATTGAAAAGACCATGGCCTAAATCAGGTGTACCTGAGTCTTCAAATTGACCTCATTGCTCTTCAGTACTTTGGCGAAGTCCCTGACAGCAGTCTTTCCTAATGCAGGTTGTCTCTTGATTTCTCGACTGCTGGTGCCAAGGGTGTTGATTATGGATCCAAGTAAGACGAAATGTTGACATTTCAATCTTCTCTCCATCTTCCATGATGTCAGCTATTGGCCCAGTGGTGAGGATTTTAGTTTTCTTGATGTGGAGATGTAATCCATATTGAAGGCTGTAGTTTTGCTCTTCTTCAGCAAGCACCTCAATTCCTCCTCAGTTTCATCAAGCAAGGTTGAATTGTCTGCATAATGCAAGGTGTTGATGAATCTTAGAGTCCAGCTTCTCAAATGATTTGTTCAATGTACAGACTGAATAGATATGGAGAAAGGTTATAGTCCTGACACATAACTGTCTTGATTTTAAACCATGCATCGTTTGCCCTGTTCAACAGCAGTCACGTGGTCTAGGTCTAGGATTCTCATGAGCATGATTAAATGTTCTGGGATATCTGTTTTTCTCAATGTTAATCATTGTTTGTTGTGTTCCACACAGTCAGATGCCTTTGCATAGTTAATAAGCACACATAGATATTCTCCTGATATTCCCTGCTTTCAATCAAGATCCACCTGACATCAGCAATAATAGCCCTGGTGCCGTAGCCTCTTCTAATCTGCATGTTGTTATTAAGTACGTTGAGTTGAGTATGACTCATAGCGACCCTATGAACAAAAGATCTGAACCATGTTCTATAACCATCATTGTTTCTCTAATGTTCATAGAGTTTCCAAAGGCCTGATGTTTAAGAAGTAGATATCAATCCTGCTTCCAAGTCTGTCTTAAGTTGGGAGCTCTACCAAACTCTGTCCACCATGGGTAATCATTATGGCATTTGACACACCGTGGCACAGCATTCAGTATTACAGCACCCCTGAATTATCTCAGTACAGCAAACTGACAGACCACTGCTGTACCACTTAGAACGATGTTCTTTCCAAACACGGTAAATGCTAGGCCTGAGGGCCTGACAGATTTTTAAATACAAAGGCCTGCCCACCAGGTCCTGATAGACTTAAACAAAAGGCATATAGCGGGGGAACTCTGGTGGCCTGGTGGCGGGAAGCTGTACTGCAATCCCAGAGGTGTGCAGCTCAAATCCACCAGATGCTCTGCTGGAAAAGGAGGGGCAATCTCCTGTACCTGTCAGATCCAATTTAACGGTACACACACAAAATAATAAAAAATAAAAAAAAATTTTTTAAAAAGAGAGGCATGTAGTGGGTATTAATCCCATCTTTTGTGGAAATCAGGAAGTTGACACAAACAGATAAGTTTGCTCAGTTCACACAGATTTTCAGTGTGAATGTGGCCTCCATTACTCAGAGGCTGCGCTTTTGAAATCCGCACGCCCTGGCTGCCATGGACGAGGGGTGGGGTGGCTTGGTCCTTCCCCTCCTTTTTGTCTGTGGGAACCACATCCTTTCTTTTTGTTGTGTGTGGTGATGTCGGCTGGCTTCCATGGAGAAGAACCTGAATGATAAACACTGGAGCCAACTTGAGCCCCAAATGGCATGGCTGTGCTTGTGTAGGAGCTAACCATTCACCTGTTCTCATTTTTACAAAAAGACTCCTGTAGAATAGCCAAACAAAATTATCTGCACTAAAATACAGCAGTGCTGCTGGGTGGTGAATCTGGGCTGTGTGTGTACAGGTGTGGCTGACTCAATTTCCTGAAGTTTTCCTGGTATGTCGTTGGGGGGAAAGAGTCTGTGTAAAAAGCTCATGGAAAGTTTGGTAGTTTCTAAAAAATTAACATGCTCCACTTCTAGATCTATACCCGTAAGAAAGGAAAACACACCTCCACCCAAAATACTGGTACATAAAAATTCATAGCAGTAATAAAAATGGAAACACCCCAAATGTCCGTGAACTGATGAATGGATAAATGAAAGGTGGGGCATGATGAATCTTGAAAGTATTAAGTGAAAGGGACTGTGTGTTGTAGGATCCCATTCATGTGCTCTTTCTAGAATAGTAAATCCCTAGAGAAGGAAACTGGATTTGTGGTGGCCAGGGACTGCAGAAGGGGAGATGAGAAGTTACTTCTGATGAGTAAGGAGTTTCCTTTGGGGTAATAATGAAAATGTTCTGGAATGAGATAGCAGTGATGGCAAATTTGTGACTGTACTAAAATGAATTGTATACTTTGTATGCCCCTCCCCCAATGAATATCCTTGTTGTTGAGGATCTGCTCAACAAAACTGACACCAGTTCAGCCATTTCTGTGTATATTACCAGTGAAACGGTCACATCCTTTGTGCTGTGCAACCATCCTTTGCTTCTTTGCTAAGGTGTTACTCTCGTGTTAAACACTCAGTGTACCTTAAAGAGCCTCTCCCGTCTGTCTTTTGAATTGCTTTTATCACCTTTATCTCGTTTAGATAGCTCTTAGGAGAGCATACTGCCATGGTAGACATATTTTACTTTTGTTAAACTACCCTTTGGTTCTAAGAAGACTTAAGGGAATATTTTTTTGTTTTGAGTTTGATTATTATCACAGAGCAATGGTTTCAGGAATTTATCCATCCTCTCCGTCTCCAGAGAGTGTGGTGGTTGGTAGGTGTGGTTGAGTTGACTACAACTCACAGCATCCCTTTGAACATTGAATCTGAACCTGACCTTATCATGTGCCATCCTCACCGTCTTCAATATACTTGAGCCTATTATTATAGTCACTGTGTCAGTCTGTTTGTTAAAGGTCTTCTCTTTCGCTAACCCTCCACCTTTCCAAGCAATGATGTTTTTCTTCAAGGACTGGTCCCTCCTGAAAAAAGTGCCCAAAGTAGGTGAGACAAAGTTTCACCATCCTTGCCCCCTCCCTCAAGGTCACACTTTCTCTAAGACAGACTTGTTCTTTTGGCAGTCCATGGGATACTCAGTATTCTTTTGTGCATCACAACTCAAAGGCATAGCTTCTTTTTTCTTGTCTTTAATCATTGTCCAACTTTCAGAGGCATTGAAAATAATTGAAAAAGACTATGGCTTGGATCAGGCCCACTTTAGTCTTCAAGCTGACATCATTACTCCTCAGTTCTTTGGCGCGGTCCCGGACAGAACATTTTCTCAATGTGATAGGTCTTTTGATTCTTGACAGCTCGTACCAAGGATATTTGATTGTGGATCCAAGTAAAATGAAATTGTGGACAGTTTCAGTCTTTTCTCCGTCTACCATGATGTTGCCTGTTGACCCACTGGTGAGGAGTTTTGTTTTCTTGATGTTGAAATGCAATTCATATTGGAGGCTTTAGTTTTTGATCTCCTGCAGCAAGCACTTTCTCCTCACTTGTAGGAAGCAAGATTGTGTCATCTGCATGATGCGGTTGTTGATGAGTCTTCCTCAAATCCTGATAGCACATTTTTTTTTCATAAAGTTTAGCTTCTTGAATGAGTTGCTCAGCATACATTTTAAATAAGTATGGAGAAAGGATACAGCCCTGATGTGTGGAGTCCATGAGAATTTGATTTTCTGTTCTGCATGTCTCGCTTTTGGATAATTTTCAGCAGAATCTTGCTTGCATTTGATATTAGTAATATTGTTTGATACTTTCCACACTCTGTTGGATGACTTTTTTTGGAATGGTAACAAATAGAGATCTCTTCCAGTCAGTTGGCCAGGTGGTTGTCCTCCAGATTTCTTGGCACAACTTGGTGAGCACATCTAGGGCAGCATCTCTTTGTTGAAATATGTCAATTGATATGCCGTCAATTCCTGGAGCCTGTTTCCCCCCCAATTCCTTCAGAGCACCTTGAACATCTTCATTTATATGTTGTTTTATGAAATTCTTCTGTGCCAGCCATTCTTTTTGGTGTGGTGACTCTGTAAACTCCTTCCATCTTCTTTTAGTGCTTCCTGGATCATTTAATATTCTGCCCAAAGCATAGCAACTCGAGGCTTGAATGTGTTCTTCATTCCTTCAGCTTACCAAGCAAGTTCAGTCCTTTTGATTTTCTGACTCCAGCTCTTCACACATTTTATTATAATACTTTGCTTTGTCTTCCCATGCTGCCCTTTGAAATCGTCTGTTCAGTTTCTTAATTCCTGATTTCTTCCTTTTGTTTTGGCTTCTCAGTGCTCTAGTGTAATATTCAGAGTCTCATCTGATACCATTTCGATCTTTTCTTCCTCTTCTGTCTTTGTAATGACCTTTTTGCATTCTTCATGGATGATGTTCTTTATATCCTCCCACAGCTCATCTGGTCTTCTTTCATTAGTGTTCAGCACCTCAAATTTGTTCCTTAGATGGTTTTGAAATTCAGGTGGGATAGACTCGAGGTCAAATTTTTATTCTTGTGGATTTATTTTAACATTCTATAGCTTCATCTTGAACTTGAATATAAGTAGTTTATGGTTAGCACCTGGCCTAGTTTTCACAGCTGATATTGCGCTTCTCCAGAAATTCTTTCCAAAGATGTAATTGATCTGATTCTTATGCATACCAGCAGGTGAAATGCATGTGTATAGCCTGCATTTATGTTTCTTATAAAAAGTTATTTGCAGTGAATAAATCATTGATTGTACAGAATTCTGTCATTCTATCTCCAACATCATTTCTGTCACTAAGCCCATGTTTTCTGATTACTGATGTCCAGGTTGGGTTTAGAAGAGGCCACAGTACTGGGGATATTATAGCTAATATTAGATGGATTTTGCCTGAGAGCAGAGAGCACCAGAGAAATGTTTATCTGTGTTTCATTGACTGTGCAGGGACATTTAATATATGGATCACAACAAATTGTGGCTAACTCTTAGAAGAATGGGAATCCCAGAACACTTGATTGTGTTTATGTGAAACCCATGCTTGGACCAGGAGGCAGTTGTCAGAACAGAGCAAGGAGACACTGCGTGGTTCAAAATCGGCATGGATGATGTACACCAGGGATGTGTCCTATCTCCCTACCTTTTCAACCTATATGTGGAACATATCATCTGGGAGGCTGGGCTCCATAAGGAGAAATGTTGCATCAGGATTGGAGGAAGACTCCTGAACAAACTGTGTTATGCAGATGATACAACCTTGCTTGCTGAAACTGAGGAGGACCTGAAGTGCTTGCTGCAGGTCACAGTCTAAAGTCTTCAGTATGGATTGAAGCTCAACATCAAGAAAACAGATTCTCACCACTGGGCTGATTGGCAGCATCAAAGTAGATGGTGAAGAGATTGAGATTGTTAACAGCTTCAGTTTGTTTGGCTCCACAATCAACACTCTTGGCACCAGCAGCCAGGAGATGAAAAGACAAATTGCACTGGCAATGTATGCTGTCAAGGACCTCTCCAAAGTACTGAAGAGCAACAGTGTCAGTTTGGAGACCAAGGTGTGCTTGATCCAGGCCATGGGCTTAGTAATTACGTGGTATCCATCAGAAAATTAGACAATGAATAGAGATGATAGAAGGATAATTGATGCCTTTGAGCTGTGGTGCTGGAGAAGAGTATTGAATATACCATGGACTGCTAGGAGAACAAACAGGTTCATCCTGGAGAGGGTGAGACCAGGTTGCTCCTTGGAGGCAAGGATTCTGAAGCTTTGTCTGACATACATTGGGCATATTACCAGGAGGGACCAGTCCTTGGAGAGGGACATCATGCTTGGGAGGGTGGAGGGACAGCGTAACAAGGGAAGACCCTTTATGATATGGATTGATTCAGTGACTGGAGTTATGGGGTTAGGTGTGTCAGAGACAATAAGGTTGGCTCAGGATAGAGCAGGGTTCAGAGATGTTGTACATAGGGCCGCTATGAGTCGCAAGCAGCTTGATCGTCCCTAACAATGACAACATGTCCGTTTCCCTTTTGTTCAGGATTCTGTTATAGAATCTTTTATCATATGGAATCTTTTATGATCAATGATGGTGGCTGAACACCACCTAGTTGTGGTCTCATGGTGAAGGAGGCAGTTGTTTATAAAATAATTACATACATATATCCTCCTCCTGTTTGAATTTCCTTTCTCTTCCATTCGTCCACATGCATAGAGACTGACTTTGTCTTGGATGACTATCTGCAGTCTTTCAAGATCCCAGACGCTATGCATTGAATAAGGACATAGAACAGAAATGCTCAGCATGTTAGTAGGCAAGGCAACTGGGATGTCCTGTGAAACTATGAACCCAGATCTTCAAGAAACAGTGTCCCAGAGGGATTTTGCTAGCACATACACAGGTTCAGTAACTACTCTTTTATTTTTTTTTTATTTTTGTGGTTAATAAATATACCTGTCACACAACTTTTACCAGTTTTTATAGGTGTACAACTCACTGACAGCACTCGCACAGTGTGCATTTTAGATGGGTGAAGTTTGTGGTCTGTGAGTTAGAGCTCCCTTCTAGAAAGCTCTCAGTAGATCTGGAAGCGGATGCCGAGTCTCTGTGTCACTTCTTGGGGTTCAGGGAATGTTATAAATGAGTGAAATGCTGGGGCTCAGCTTCTTAGTCCATTTTTAGGGATGATAGGCAGCAGCGAAAGGAACTAAAGTAGCTGACTCGCTGCTCCTACTGTAGGGAGCTGTGATTGGAGCCAACCTGAAGGCTTGCAGTTCAAATCCACCAGCTGCTCTATTGATGAAAGATGGGCGTTCTCCTCCTGTGTGATTTACAGCTTCTGAAAACCCATTGAAAGGTCAGCTGTGAGTCACTTCCAGCTTGACAATACACAACAACAGCAGCAGCATTCCCCTACCTCGTACATTTGACTTCTTTTGGATTCTTTATGTTGTTGTGGTACCAAACCGTGTGCCTTCTGGATTGCAGCGCAGCTTCTTACCACTAGGCTACCAGAACTCCCTGGTTTCTTTATAAGAGGTGCTTATTGCAAGACTTGCCATGGGAGGTGCCAGCAGTTAATGCACTTGGCTGTTCACCGAAAGTTGGGGGGTTTGAGGCCACTCAGAGGTGCCTCAGAAGAAAGGCCTGACTGTCTGCAATGACAAAAAGCTGCCACTGGAACCCTGTGGGGTACAGCTCTCCTCCTGGAGCCACCACGAGTCAGTGTTGACTCCTCAGTAACGGTTTTGGCTTTGGTTTTGCCATGGAGCTTTGTTGCCTCAGTTTCCCCACCTGGAAGGTGGGCCTGTGAGCCTGTGGTGGGTCTCAGGTGCTGTGCTGCCTTCTTCTCAGTCTCTGCTTGTCTTTGCTATGCCTTTGGTGTTGCTGTAGGGCGTGGTACGTTAGACTGCTGACCAGTGGTTCACATTCACCGGTGACCCCCTGGGGAAATGATAGTCATTCTCCTCCTGGAAGACTTGCAGCCTCTGTAGCCCAGCGAATCTCCTGTCTCTGTGGCTGTGGGTTTTGCTTCCGCTCTTTGGTGCTGGTTTTCAGAGTTCCTCTTCCTCCTGAGATGAGAGTAGGGGTGGGGATGCGCCCCCCAGCCAGACTCTGACCTCCTGTCCCCTTATGTAATCCTTGCCTCATCCTTGCTTTGAGCCTGCCCCATCTCAGTCAGTGGCTGGGTTCGAGTCACTTCCTCCTCTCAGTATCTCTGTCTCTAGGAACAACTGTGTTAAACCTTCTTAGGAAGTTCTTTTTATTGGCGGGAGGGACAGCGCAGGAGAGGAAGGCCCTCTATGAGGTGGATTGATTCAGTGACTGGGATAATTGGGATGGGAGTGTCAGAGACAGTGCGATTGGCACAGGACAGAGCAGAGTTTAGGGCTGTTGTACATAGGGTCGCTATGAGTTGCAAGTGACTCGATAGCACATAACAACAACAACAACAACTTACGGAATCACTGGCTTCTGTTGTAGAAATGATGGTGTTAGCCGCCTTCCCCACTTGCTGTGTGCTTGCTTTGGGCTAGCCAGTTAGATAAAGCTGCCAGTGATTTCATCTTGCTTGGATCAACAACCAACAACTTTGGTACCAGCAGTCAGGACATCAGGAGATGGTGTCGGGCAAGAATGCTGTCAGAGACCTCTCTAAAATGATGAAGAGAAATAATGTCAGTTTGAAGACTAAGGTGTGCCTGACTCAAGCCACAATCTTCTCAGTCACCTGCTGCACATCAGAGAGCCGGATAAATAGGGATGACAGAAGAATTGATGCCTTTGGGTTGTGGTGTTGGAGGAGAATACAGAACATTCTGTGAACTGCCAAAAGAACAAACAGATACATCGGGGAAAAGGTGCAGTCAGAGGGCTTCTTGGAGGCAAACAGGATGAAGCTTCATCTTTCATACTCTGGCCATCTTGCTAGGTGGAATTATTGCTTGGAAAGGGACATGATGCTTGGAAAGATGGAGGGTCAGCAAAGAGGAAGAGCCTCAACAAGGTGGATTGACTCGATGACTTCAGCAAAGGGCTCTTGTGTCAGAGATAGTGATGACGGTACAAACTAGGGCAGGGTTCAGATCTCCTGTTCATAGGGTCACTATGAGTCGTACTCGACTTCACAGCACCTAACAACAACAGCCAGAGGAGGGGAACCTGATATTCCTCCCCTTTTCAGATGAGAATTGGAGAGTTTTCACAAGGGCAAAATAAAAAAGATAGTTAACATCTTGTACCAGTGATGTTGTTACGTGCTGGCTAGTCAGAATCAACAGCTGACCCTCCAGTGGGTTTTCAGAGACTGTAAATCGCTTGTGAGGAGATGACCCATCTTCTTCCCTAGAAGGAGCTGCTGGAGTCAAACCACCTGCCTTTGGATTGACAGCACAGCTTCTTACCACTAGGCCATCTTGTACCACTGGGCCACTCTCTTGTCCCACTGATACTGAAGGGAAATAATGCTGTATCCTGTTGGAAAAATAATATGGTCATTATCTTTAATCTTGAGTTTTCCACATTTAAACTATGAGCAGGTAAGGCTTTTGCACTGAGTTCTGTGGCAGCTTTGCGGCGACCTCTGGAAACCATAGTCTCTCATGTTCACTCTTCATGTTCTTCCCACCTTAGGGCTTTGACGTTGTAGGGGGCTGTGCTTCTGACTCAAAGGTGGCACCTCTCTGGGGGGTTCAAATCCATCAGTGTTCTCACAGGAGAAAGATGGCAGTCACCTCCCACATGTTCACAGCCTCAGAATCCCATTGGAGGATGAGCAATGAACTGGTTCTGAGGCTTTTGTCCCCCCCCCGCCATCTTCCAACCAAATATGTTACACCATCTTATTCGTCGGAATTAGACCATTAGTTGAGTGTTTTATCTCATGTGCCCATTTTCTATTTCCCCCCAGTCACATCTTAGCTCTTTGTCCATTGGCTTCATAGCCCATGTCATACTGTATATATCCAGTGTATTCCTAAATATTTTTTGTTGCCTTTCTCTTTCTCTTGCTTGCAATTCTGCTCCATGAGGGACCAGATCATGCCCTTCTAGTTGACTTGTTTGATATGTAGTAGCTCTTCATTGAATGCCCAGATCCATTGTCATTAAGTCAATTTGGACAGAGTAGAATTACTTGGTGCTATTTCAGAGAGTGTATTATGGAAACATCCTGCCACATCTTTTTCCCAGGCAGTGGCTGGGGGGTTTTGAACCACTATCCTTTTGTGTTGGTTTTGTTGAGGGGGAACAGCTTGCTGCGGAAGGAAGCTGTAAGAGATGGTGGAGTCGGGAAGAAATAAACTTGTCTATGTAGGGTCTTTTGTTTGGCTTGTGACAGTAAACACAAACTACTGGCTCTCAGATTTGAAAAAAAAGACAATCTGATAAACAAAAATAAAGCACAGGAAAAAAATTATCCAGTCAGGGGAAGTATTAATATTTTTTTTATTGTTCTGCATACAATAATTCATATACATTGTATCTCACCCAAATTACATTGTGTTTTATGCAATCATTCAGATACATTGTATCTTATAGTATTACGTTTTTTATTGGTTTGCATGCACTAATTCATATATATTGTATTCACACAATCTTTTATTTACATTGTGTTTCATACTGTGATTCATCTCCACTGTGTTTTATATAATTAATTTCTATTGATCTAAGCCTGTATGGAACTCTGGTGCTTTAGTGGCATGGAATTGCACTGCTAAGGCACTCAGTTCAAGTCCATCAACTGCTCTGTAGAAGAAAGAAGGGCTGTCTCCTTCCATGCGATTGACTCAGAAAACCCACTGGACAGTTACCTGTGGGCTGGTTCAGATTCTGTGGTACAGAACAATAACAAACTGTGCCTATTATTACCCTGTCTTTTCAGGTCTGCATTGAGTCTTTCCTATTCCTTCCCCTACCCCCATCTACCCACTGGACTCCGCTATCCTAGTGATTTCCCACCCTTTCCCTTTTTCTTCAGTCTTCCTCCTTTCCCCTTCCCCTTTTGGGCATTTATATACATCTTACTCAGTTAGCCTCATGTTTTTACAGTCATGGTCTTATGTAATATTTGTCCTTATAAAATGGAGTTCTTTCACTCAGCATAAGGCTCTCTAGATTCTTCCATGTTACATAGTATTTTACGAAATCATTGTCCCTTTGTGCTGTATAGTATTCTTTTGTGTGAATGTACCATGATTTCTCAATCTATTTGTTGATGAGGGGCATTTGAGCTGTTTCCATGATCTTGCTATTGTGATTAGCACTGCTCTTAACATATGTATACATGTCTCCATTCGTGTCTCAGTTCTAATTTCCTTGGAGTATACTCCTAGCAGTGGCATAGCTGAGTCATATGGAATTTCTATATTCAGCTTTTTGAGGCAATGCCAAACTGCCTTCCAGAGTGGCTGAACCATTTTACCATCCCACCAACAGTGTATGAGTGTTGAGGTGCCTCAAAAGAATAGGATGTCTCTTCACATCCTCTCCAACATTTATTGCTTGCTGCCCTGCTAAACTTTACCACTGTTACTGGGGTGAGATGGTATCTCATTGTGGTTTTGATTTGCATCTCTCTTATTGCCAGTAGTTTTGAGCATTTCTTCATGTGTCTGTTGGCCAATCCAAATATTTTCCTCTGTGAAAAGCCTTTCCATATCTGTTTCCCATTTTTTAATTGGGCTGTCAGTCTTTATTTTTAAAAAACATTTATTTATTTATTGATTGATTGATAGAGGCCCTGTAGTATTCTGTAAACTTTTATGAGATCCTTGTCTGAGATGTCATTACCATATGTTTTTGTCGCAGTCTGTTGGTTTTATTTTCACCCTATTGAAAATATTTTTTGAGGAAGCATCAGCATTTAAACCCTAAGTTGGGAAAATTTGGAAACAGATAGTAGATATACATAATTGTTGTTATTGTTATTGTGCCATTGAGTCACCTGCAACTCATAGGATCCTATGCACAACTGCTCTGAAGCCTGCTACATCCTGAGGCAGCCTCACTGACTCCAACACACTTACACCCATTACCCCAGTTATTGTATTAATCCATCTCATTCGAGGCCTTCCTTTCCTGTGTTGTCCCTCCACCCTTCCAAGCATGATGCCCTTCTTCAAGGTCCAGTCGCTCCTGGCCATGTGCTTAAAGTATGTAAGATGAAACTTAGACCCTCTCCAAGACAAACTTATTTGTTCTCTTGAAAGACCATGGTATGTTCAAGACTCTTCTCCAGCACCACAACTTGAAGGATTCGTCTTATGTCACCTCTAGTCCTTTTCCAGCTCTCTGATGCATAGCAAGTAATTGCAAAGACTATGGTCTGGATCAGGTGCACCTTAGTCTCTAGACTGACATCATTGCTTCTCAATACTCTGGAGAGGTCTCTGGCAGCAGGTTTTCTTAGTGCAATTTGTCTTTTGATTTTCTAACTGCTGGTGGTAAGAGTGTTGACTGTGGAGCTGAGAAAGCTGTAATTGTTAACAGCTTCAATGTCTTCTCCATCTATCATGATGCTGCCAGTTGGCCCAGTGGTGAGAATCTTCATCTTCTTAATGTTGAGCTTTAATCCATACTGAAGACTTTAGACTGTGACCTGCAGCAAGCACTTCAGGTCCTCCTCAGTTTCAGCAAGCAAGGTTGTGTCATCTGTTTAATGTAGGTTGTTGATGAGTTTTCCTCCAATCCTGATGCCATATTCCTCCTCATAAAGCCCAGCCTCCCATATGATCTGTTCTGCATATAGCTTAAAAAGGTATGGAGACAGGATGCATCCCTGACACACTCCTTTCCTGATTTTGAACCGTGCAGTGTTTCCTTGCTCTGTTCTGAGGACTGCTTCCTGGTCCAAGAATAGGTTTCACATAAGCACATCAGGTGTTCTGGGATTCCCCTCTTCTCAAGATTAACCATAATTTGTTGTGACCCACACAAATGCCTTCACATAGTCACTGAAACACATATACACATCCCTCTGGTATGCTTTGCTTTCTACCAAGATCCATATGACATTGGCGATAATGTCTTTATCTTTAGTGCCAGGATGTCTTCTAAACCCAGCTTGTATTTCTAGTGGTTCTCTGTCGATGTACTACTGTTCCAGTCATTTTTTGGATAATCCTCAGAAGGATTTTGTATAATGTTTCTGAATGGTGCACATTAAAAGTGTAGAAATGACACATTTTGTTATGTACAAGTTTACCACATTAAGATGTGTTAAGAAAAGGGTTGAACCTTGTTCATTCTGATCACCAGATCCTGTTCTTATCTAGGACCTGATTTGCATACACAGCCTCTATTCACTTGCCTTCAGTCCAGAGAAGAAGCTGAGTTTGAGTGAGTAGCTGTTGCCATTTTGTTTGTGAGTTGAAATAATCACATATGATAGAAATGTAGCTTGATGGGTTGTTACAGATGTGTCACCTATCTAACTTCCACAGATGAAAACATACCATGTTTCCATTTGTCTGTGTAGTTCCGTCAGACCTCTTCCCAGACAGCTACCATCAGCTTTCTCTTCCCTTCTTCTTTCCTTCCCTTCATCTTCTCTCTGTTAAGGGAGCACAGTGCCAAGTTAAAAAAAATCTGGCTGCTTCTGATGTCTTTCAGCATGGACTCTGTGAGATGTATCCATGTTGCTGCAGGTGTTAGGTGGCTCCTTTTTCATTGCTCTGTAGTATTCCTGTTGGTGGTGGTTTCAGTTATGTAGGTTTCCTGTATGTGGACTTTTTATGTCAGCTTGGGCAATTCTAAATAAGGGTGCTGTGGATATTGTATCATGTCTCTTCGTGGGCATAAACCTTCATCTACCTAGGATGGACACCCAGAGGCGAGTTGCTAGTTTGTGGTTAGGTGCTGCTGAGTCAATTTTGGACTCTGTAGTCACCCATGGGGCAGGTTAGATCACCAGGTCTTACTCCTGTGGTGCTGCTGGTAGCTTTTACCTGTCACCCTTTTGGTTACCAGCCAATAACTACTTAGTCCTTAATTGCTGGGTGATGTTTTTACCCAGGGAGTCTCTAGAGGATTTGGAGAGAAGTGGACTTGTTCAGGATCATATGGGGTGATACTGTAGTCCTTGGGGAGTTATGATGTTAACCCAAAGGCAATAAGCACCTCCCTGGGATTTGAATCTACCAGGGGCTCCGGAGGAGAAAGATAAGCATTCTCTTCCTGTGTGTTTATAGCTTCAGAAACTTGCTGGGGTCAGCTATCATGCAGTTCCAACTTGACAGCAATGCATTTTAGTGAGGGTAATGTACTCAGTCAGTGTGACCTCTGTCCATCTCTCTCCCATGTGGGGTTGCTTTGCTCACACTCCCCAACTGCTTCTCCATTCTCTTCACCTGACCTGTGGGGAGGAGACCTGGATTGGGTCAGGCTCTGCCTCAAGCCCACCTCAGGGTCCCCTTGAACTGGAGTGTCTCCTGACCAGCTCCCCAGCTCCCTTGGCCTTCCTCACCACCTCCTTTCCTTCCTTCCTTGGTCATGGCTGTAGGAGGAGAGAAAGAAGCTTTGTTGGTGTTGGATATTAGTGTCCTAGAGTGGTTCTACACAGGCCAGGATTGTCATGTGGGCACTGTTGGCGTGTGTGTGTGTGTGTGTATACAAATGGACTCTACCAGCTCCCAGTACCTGTGCTCCTGATGGGGCAGACCAGAGCCATGCTGCATCCTGTAGAGGAGCCTGGCACAGTGGCTCAGCCTGCGGTTGGTGCACACCTGGCTCGGGTGCACACACTTGCTCAGGTACGCACCTCGCTCAGGTGCATGCCTGGCTCAGGGCCTGCTCTGGAAGCCCTCTCAGAACCCCAGGCAGCGTTTTCATCATCTCCCTCTGCCCTCCGCACAGTGTTCAAGCCTCCCAACTGCACTAACCTGTGGATGGTTGTGTTCAGTCTTTCCACCTCTCCACCCCACCAACATGGAAGCAGAAATGCATATTGACTTCAGATTTTTTTTAACACGCTCACCTTTTTTAAAAAAAATCTCATTTGAAAGGCACTTCAGGTCTCAGGCCTGAATCAGCTTGGTAGGGAATGAGATTCAGTGCTTCTTTCACATCTGGGTGCTAGCTCTGCCCAAGTGTTGGCTCACCGACATCTGACCACACACCTGTAATGCAGGTACTAGCATTATCTTCTTTTATAGTGAATAAGGAGCACCGGGGACCAAGAAGGAGTTGGCTGTCAACCCAAAAGCACGTGGTTTGAATCCACCAGCTGTTTCACTGGGAGAAGGATGGGCAGTTTCCTCTTGTGCGATTTACTGCTTCTGAAAACCTGCTGGAGGCTCAGCTATGAGTTGGTACACAACAATAACAACAATTTACAGTTAACAGAACTGAGGCTCAGAGAAGTTCAGTAACTTGGCTAAGGTCACACAGTTGAGACCTGGGGCAGCCACACTCCTGCCCAGGATGAAAGTCATTTCCTCAAATCCTTCTCATCACTCTCTGCAGCTCGAGTGGCGTAGACTGGTGCCAGCTGGCGTGGAGGAGGTGGTGGCAGTGGGACCTCCTCCCCAGGCCAGGCTCCCTCCCACCCTGGTTACCACTGAAAGCCCCTTTATGCAGTAGCCTTCTTGGGCCGGGCAGGGGTCGAGGGAGGTGGGACCAGTGCCCTGGCGTACGGCTGGCATGTCTGCCTGCCCAGGCCACACGGCAGGATGTCCCTCTTGGCAGGACTTTCCCTGAACAAACAGCTACCAGCGGGTTCAGGATTGAGAAGATAGATAAACAGGAAGAAGGAGAAACGTAAAAATATTTTTCTTTCCCTCCTGAGCCCTGAAGTTTTCTCCCTGCCCTTCCCCCACCACTGGAGGTTTGAGATGTGGATCCCTTCACCTGGGGAGACCATCTAGGGCCTTGCAGAGCCAAGCCTGGGCCAGGTCTTAGGATTTTCAGTATGTTTTGCACGGTGGGCTTGGGCGGAACATGGATGTTGACCTGAGAGGCCCGAGTTTGAATCTTGGCTTCACTACTTTGTCAAAGGTGATTGAGGCCACGTCACTCACCTCCATGGCTCAGACGGCTGGGGTGTACATAGCTCACAAGGGTGTTTGGAAGACTGGACAGCAGTGAATGTGTGCTGAGCTCTGACTGTGTGCTGAGCTCTGTGTGTCGGGTTCTGACTGTGTGCCGGATTCTGGCGCATTACAGGGGTTTTCTACTGTCTCCCCCCTGTGTCCCCCCCCCCCCTTTGGTCTGCCATTATTTTAGTAAATCTCCAGAGCCCTCGGAGATGAACAGAACATGGTTACGTGGTTACTGTGTTCATTTGACAGATGCAGAAGCACAGAGAGGTTGCCTGTTTCAGTCACTGTCACAATTGGGGAGGAGCCTTGAACTCAGGCAATCAATGTACTCAGCACTCTGCTCTTTTATCTCCCTTGGTGTTCTTGAAATCATTCATATGCCTTTTACTTTATATTAGGTTATCAGAGTTCTTTTTCTCTTTGGTAGAGAAATCAAAGGTGAGTGAGGTCTGTTTGGGTGTGGGCCCTAGCACCCCCTGATAATACCCAGCTTTTGCTTATGGGTTTCCCTCATGCTGCTTTCTCCAGGCAGCCCTCTTAGATTGCCTCATAGGACTTGGTCATGCCCCACTGTTGTGTCAGTTAACACATTACACCCTGTAGGCAGCATTTCAACTCCTTGGCACAGTCCCTAAGGCACTCGGGGTACCGCCTGACCCCGCCTCACCCCTGTCCTCTGTAGGCTGGCCTCGTTGTTAGTGTTGACTCGTTGGCTCTGACCCAGGGTGATCCTGTGCCATACAGAATGTAGTGCTGTCTTGTCCTGGCCCATCTTCATGATGGTGGGTATGTCTGATTCCAGTCGGACAGCATTCTGTTTGGTCCATTGGATTTTCATCAGCCAGTTTTCCAAAGCTTGGCAGGCCTTTCTCCCTGGCGTGTCTTGGCCTGTAAGATCTGCTGAAACCTGGCCCCCATGAATGACCCTGCTGATAATTGAAGTATGAATGACATAGCTTTCAGCATCTGAGCAACATGTGAGCCGTCACAGTGACAAACTAACAGGCGACTGGTGGACCCAGGGCTCTGAGCTCCCCCGCAGGCTTTATACAATCTCAGGCGTCTTTCTGGGCTGTTCCTCCATGCAGCTCAGCAGGTGGAGAAGGATTCTGGAGTCCCAGCCCTGCTGTGTGCCTGGGCCTCACTTCCCTCATCTGTGGTTTGGGTATAATGACAGTGGGAGAGGAGAAATCCTGAATTCTGGCCTGTGTGGAAAGCCTGGACCTCGTGAGATGGACCTGCAGAAATAACTTCCTCCCAAGCGTCACGGAAGTGAAGAGGACAGAGTGTTTCCGCCAGGCTCGGCCGTGTGCCGGGGCTTCCTGTTTCCTCTTGGCTGCCCTGTGCCCATGTTCTCTGGCTCCCATGACCCCCGAAGATCTCTAGCAGGTGGGGGCTCCTGATGGAATGCAGACCTGCCCTTCATCCACCCAGGTCACTTCCTGTCTGGGTAAGCACCCACCTTTCCTGCCCTGCCTTCTACATAGGGGTGTGATGAAAATGGCAGTGTGGGGACAGGGGGACACCTGACATCATGTCCAGTGTGTGGCCTGTTCCTTTCACTCCTGGTGACACTGAGGTCCATGAAGTCAGGAAGGTGCCTCTGAGAGGTCAGTACTGGGAGTCAAGGTTTCTGGCCATATGTCATTTTGGGAGACTTAATGGTCCAGGGAGGACTGTGGCCTGTCATGGGACAGGAGGAAGACGTTGTCACTCTCCTAACCAGAGTCAAGTTCACCCTACTCATGACTGTTCTCTGTGTGTGTGTGTGTACACACAGTGGTGCCCATAGAATTTCCAAAGGCTGATTTTTCAGCAGTAGTTCTTCAGGCCTTAATTCTGATGCTCCTCTTGGTAGACTTGAATTCCCAACTTTTCAGGCAGCGGCTGAGCCCAGTCATGGTTGGCACAGCCAGGAAGTCATGCTCACCCTCCTGGGCCTGCACCATCTCTTCTCTGAAAGTTTGGGACCCTCTGTGTAAGGGCCACCTGGAGAGCTGAGGGGCGGAGAAATCTGTGCAGGTCAGGGCGGAGGCTGGTGACCCTGTTTAACCTCCAGGTACAACAAGGAGGGGCCAGAGGAGAGCACAGCTCAGCCAGGTGAAGGAGCTGGCCCAGAGACTTTGTGCAGGACAGCACTGGGCGTCTACCCAGGGTACTGGCTTTTTTTACAGCAAAGTGTTCATGTCCATCAGGGGCAACTCCCAAAGCGATCTCTCCTCTCACTTTGCGCTGTGGGGTTGGGGCCTCTTTGAGGTGAAGTTAATGTGGAACTGTGGTGGCCGATATCACGGCTGGGCTCTGTGCTTTTTTTTCTTCTATATTCCTATATGCTTATTATAGGAAAATCCATGGAAATGCAGAGATGCAGGACAATTAGGAGACATCTTCCTGGTTCTGTGTCCTAGAGATAACCATGGCTGACCATTCATGTTCTGTAATGTCTTTTTTGTTTGTTTGTTTTAGATGTCTTGAAATTTATTCTTCTAAATATTTTATCGATTAGAACAGTCAGCAGAAAACTGCCGGAAGTCCAGGCTGGGTTTAGAAGGGGTCGTGGTACTAGGGATATCGTTGCTGATGTTAGATGGATGTTGGCTGAAAGCAGAGAATACCAGAAGAATGTCTATCTGTGTTTCATTGATTATGCAAAGGCATTTGACTGTGTGGATCATAACAAACTGTGGCTGACTCTGAGAAGAATGGGAATCCCAGAACATTTAATTGTGCTAATACGAAACCTATACTTGGACCAAGAGGCAGTAGTCAGAACAGAGCAGGGTAACACTGCAGGGTTCAAAATTGGGAAGGGTGTACACCAGGGATGCATCCTGTCTCCATACCTTTTCAGCATGTATGCAGAGCAGATTATCCGAGAGGCTGGGCTCTATGAGGAGAATTGTGGCATCAGGATTGGTGGAAGATCTGTTAACAATCTGCGTTATGCAGATGACACAACCCTGCTTGCTGAAACTGAGGAGGACCTCATGCACTTGCTGTGAAGGGTCAAGGACTGCAGCCTTCAGTATGGACTGAGGCTCAATGTCAAGAAGACCTAGATTCTCACCACTGGACCAATTTGGCGGCATCAGGATGGATGACGAAGAGATTGAGAGTGTTCACAGCTTCAGTTTGTTTGGCTCCACAGTCAACACTCTTGGCACCAGCAGTCAGGAAATCAAAAAGCGTATCGTGATGGGAAAGTCTGCTGTTAGGGACCTCTCTAAAGTACTCAGGAGCAACAGTGTCTCTCTGGAGACTAAGGTGCGCCTGATACAGGTCATGGTATTTGTAATCGCTTGTTATGCATCAGAGAGTTGGACAATGACTAGGGAGGACAGAGAAGGAGAGTGGATGCTTTTGAGCTGTGGTGCTGGAGAAGGGTACTGAATGTACCATGGACTGCCAGGAAAACAAACAGATTCATCTTGGAGATGATTAAACCGAGCTACTCCTTGGAGGCAAGGATTCTGGGGCTTCGTCTGACATACTTTGGACATGTTGCCAGGAGGGACAGGTCCTTGGAGAGGGACATCATGCTTGGGAGGGTGGAGGGACAGCGCAGGAGGGGAAGACCCTCTATGAGATGGATTGATTTGGTGACTGGGGTAATCGGGATGGGTGTGTGAGAGGCAGTGCAGTTGGCGCAGGATAGAGCAGGGTTTAGGGCTATTGTGCATAGGGTTGCTATGAGTCGGAAACGACTCGACGGCACATAACAACAACAACAACAACAAATATTTTATCCCTCTGTGTGTGTGTGTTTGCCTGCAAGAATACATGTCAACCCCCACCGTATTATTGGAACAACACTCAAAAATATTGTGCTTTTTTAAAAATTAAAAACTGTAGTATGTATTTTCCTTTTTTTTTAAATTTTTATTGTATTATTTTTACGTGCACCGTCAAATCAGATCTGACTGGTACAGGAGGAGATTGCCCCCTCCTTCTCCAGCAGAGCATCTGGTGGATTTGAACCGCATACCTCTGGGATTGCAGTGCAGCATCTTGCCACTAGGCCACCAGAGCTCCCCTAGTATGTATTTTCCTATGCGGTATAAATGTATATGCACTTGGCTATTAACCAGAAGGTTGAAAGTTCAAGTCTACTAAGAGGCAGCTTGCAAGAAAGACATGGTGAATTATCTTTGAAAAACCAGCCATTGACAACAGTATGGTCTTGTTTCTACTGTGACACACGTGGGGCCACCAGGAGTCAGACGTGACCCAGTGGCAACTTGTTTGCTCATTTGAATTAGTATCTTAAAGGTGAGTTGAAATGCGGAATCTGAGAACCTGTTGGTGAACTTTGTGTATTTTAATGTGTTGTAAAACTCATTGGGCGTTGTACACGTTGGAAGGATCATTTACGTACACACAAGTTTGTAACGTGCATCAGTCACTTGGAAAATACTGGTCTGCCGAATTATGCACATCTTCTAAATGTGGACGCATTCTGTTACAGGTAACATTTCATATCTCCTGCCACTGCTGACTGATGTCAGAAAAGCCTTTGCATTTTGGGATGTTGTCAGACTCACAATGCCCAATACAAGTTTTCCAAAATTCTAACTTAAACTTGATCTTTGGTAACAAATGTTTCCAGTTTTGTTTTTGTTTTTATTTTTTACATGAGGTGAAGTCTCACTTGGACTGTTTGTGAGAAACGTGTGCCAGGTACCTGAGAGTGTATAACTGTAGCTGCTCTGAGAGCTGGCCTTTCCGTGGTGGGAGGGGCTGGCATGGTCACAGTGCAGACCTTTTGTGACTACTTTTCCCCTTGTCTGGTGATGTAGCCCCTCAGTGAGCAGACATGAGCTGGATGGGTTCTTCCTGTTCTGGTACAGAATATTAGTGTTTATTAAATAGCACTAATTGTAGCCTAATGGTAAGAAGGTGTGCTGCATGTAGTTTAAATCCACCAGCTGTTCCACGGGGAGTGGATGGGCAGTTTCCTCCCTTGCGATTAGCTACCTCTGAAAAAGCACCGGAGGGTCAGCAGTGAGTCCGTTCTGACTTGTCAGCACACAACACCAACAAAAAATTAACAAGGTATTAAATTAACGTGGTGTGATTTAATGTAGTAAAGATAAAATGTAAAGGTTTCAGCCCAGAATATTAAAGAGATGTGTGCTCAGGGTGAGATTTAAGGAGTTCAGTAAATTTTCCTGCTTCACTGAGACATTTAGTGAAGTGATTGAATTGTACAGTCACTGGCAGCGCTGTCCTCATCCTTGTTTTAGGCCAACCCTCCCAGCAGGTTCACCCGTCACTGATTCTGCTCCATGACCACAGTGCCATTACATTGAAAAAGGAGTGAGTGATGTCGTATTTGGACATGTGCACCCCTGGAAGTTGAGACCCCCTTGGAGAGAACCAAGCAGGGCTTCCTGGTAGAGGAAGGAGAGATGTGAGCTGGGCAAAGGAGGGACAGGTAAGCCAAGTGAAAAGGTGTGAAATGAATGCACGTGAGGCTGGTGTGTGGTCCTCTAACTTCATCTGATGTTCAGAACAAACAGATTGCTATCCATTGCTGGAGGGAGAACCGGTGAATTGAGAGATGACTCAGCCTTGTTCTTGGTGGGCTGTGTAAAGAATTTTAATAAGTAATTTGGGCAGTTTCTGCTGTATAGAGACTAGAACACAGCCTCTAATATCTGGGAAAACACAGAGGTGCTTATTCTTGTTCTTATTGATTTATTTGCAAGGGTCAGTCTGGATACTAAGGTGCACCTGATCCAGGCCATGGTCTTCTCAGTTGCTTGCTATGCGTATGAGATCTGGACAGTGAATAAGTATGGAAGAAGAATAATTGATCCCTTTGAGTTTTGATGCTGGAGAAGAGTATTGAACATACCATGGACTGCCAAGAGACAAACAAGTCTGTCCTGTAGAGAGTGAAACCACGTTGCTCCTTGGAGGCAAGGATTTTGAAACTCTGTCTTACATACTTTGGGCATTTGGCCAGGAGAAGCCAGTCTTTGAAGGATATCATACTTGGAAAGATAGAGGAGCAATGCAGGAAAGGAAGACCCTGGATGAGATGGACTGACACAGTAATTGTGGCACTGGGGACAGGTATGTCAGAGACAATGAGATTAGCTTAGGATAGGGCAAGATTCAGAGCTGTTGGAGTTTTTTTTTTTACATTTAGCATTTTTATTCCATTTTGTGGCAGATGATTTACATACCTGCCCCCCTTTCTTTAGGTCAGTGTAGTAATTCTCCAATATCAATTGTTTAAAGAGAAGCTTTGGTAAAAAATGGAATGAAACAGGCCAGGGTGGGGGTGGGGGGAAAGTCATTGCTGCTTTTAAAACATCAACGTGTTCACAGTTCTGTTCTCACACATGTCACTCGTGCACACACATAGAAGCATCTGCACTGTCCATGTTTTCAATGTTTCTTGTGGGGAGGCCGGCAGCTGCAGTTGGTCATGCAGGCTCAGTCTCTGAGGTTTGTTCAGCGTCACATTATTCGGAGGCCCTGGGTGGGAGACTCCAAGGTCTTGAAATCCCAAACTGTCATGGCTCCATCGACGCCAGCAGTGCAGAATTTATTACAATCTTGCTTGTCCACCTCATAAATGGACACCTGAGTGATGCTGTTCTGGTGCAGCGTCTCCAAAGCCGTGTTGCGGTCCTCGGTACGGCCTGCTTGTCCATGTGGCTGTGGCACTCCATGGCCAACACGTCGCGCTGGATGCTCTGTTTCAGAATGTCTGGCTTGGAGACGAAGGTCAAGCAGCCACAGTCGTCATACTTGAAAAGCATCGGGCAGCAGTCACGACCAGCGGCCACGACGCTGTTCTCCAACACAAATGACACGCTCAGGAGGGGCAGGAACTCCGTCTAGAGTGGAGACCAGCACTCTTTTTGAGGCCTCGGCTCCGGACACGGGACTGTCGTGGCTGACCCAGGCCAGGCGCCTCTCACTGGTGGAGAAGTTGATGCCGTGGACCCAGCCCCTGGTGCCACTGCCACCAAACTCAGACATCAGCTGGCCAAAAGGTACCTTGCTGCCCCGCAGAGTGTTGGCTGGCATTTCATCCACTTCTCTAATGTAGGCAGACAACACCCTGCACTTGAAGTCCCGGAGCCTGCATCAAGCAGGACGTTGTTGGGATGCCATCCACGCTGAGGACCGTGGAGTGGACAGGCTTCTGAATGTGCTTGCTGACCCACCAGTCGAGTTTTAGGACTCGAAGAAGCAGACAGAGATGAGCCAGGCCCTGCTGCCCACAGCGGACTTGATCTCCAGCAGGGACCACTTCACGAATGTGGCTGCCCGGTGATGCACAGGCCACCAGGGTGGGCTTCCAGATGTCAGCCTTCTGACTCCAGACGTAGACGTGTGGCCTGCCCCGCAGGTGACGATGCGCTCGCTCTTGGGTGCCCAGACAAGGCCTGTGATGTGCCCATCGTGTTCCTTGAGGTCATGAGCTTTCACCCACTGGTTCCTGTTCTTGTAGATGTGGACTTCATGATTATTGGGGCTAAGGACACTCTGAGTGCGATCCCGATTCCAGGCATGGCAGGCGATTGGATCGAGCAAAAACTGATGCAGGGACATTCTTCTTAGTGTTCTCAGAGGACAAAAAGCTGGGATTGGGGCTGTGCGGGCGGGCTCGGAGAGGAGAATTCGTGGACTGTGGTCACTCAACGTGAACAGGCTCTGGTGGGTGCAGGTAGAAGCTGGGGGCTAGGAGGGAGCTCCTCTATTCAAAGCTGTTGTATATAAGGTCACTATGAGTCTCAAGCAACTCAGTGGCACATAACAGCAACAACAGTTATGATTATTTGCAAAAAGATCTGCTAGGATAGGGAGCTGTGCTGGCTTAGTGGGTAAGGAGCTGCACTGCCAACCCGAACGCTGCTCTGAGGGAGAAGGATGAGCAGTCTCTTTTCATGTGATTTACTGCCGCTGAAAACCCACTGGAGGGCCAGTTATGAGTCATTCTGACTCCATGGCAGTGAGGAATAAAGGTAGTTGTAAGAATAGCCGAGATAGTGCCTATTCCAGGGATTGTAAGCAATTCAGATTGGCTGGAATTTAAGAGCCCAAGAGGCTGGAGAGGGAGGCTGCTCAGGAGAAGTCGTGGATTGCCTCGTGATGCTGCTTTGGGTCTTTAGACTGCAATTCTGTCTCGTGTGTTTTCTTCTCTGGAGCTAGAGACCCCCCCTTGTCAGGATCATCCCTGCACGTGAGAGGGTGTTTACAGGGGGACAGGTGAGCAGCGAGGTATATGTGGGGTGCTGGTCCCAGACCTCCTGCCCATTAGTTCTGTGATCATGGACAGTTCTCTGGTCTACTCTGGACTTCAGTTTCCTCTTCTGTAAATAAGAGGAACAGACAAGAGTCTCTAAGGGTTCCTCTGACTCAGATTCACGACAGCATATAAGATTCAAACACTGTAGTGTGTGTGTTTGTGTGTGTGTGCACGCGCTGGGAGTTGGGGCACAAGGTCAGGGCAGGTGAGAGACTGATGTAGACAGACCCCTGTCCTTGGCTCCGACCTGGAACTTTTCTGCTTTTCCAGAGACCCACCGTGGGGAACCCCACAGCGTGGTGATTTCCTCTGTGTTTGTTCTGCAGCTAAGGCAGATGTTTCCTGCAGCTGGCTGCTTAGTCTCCTGCTGTCCCTCAGATGGTCCTATTTTTAGCTCCATTGTTACCGTCCTGGCATCTGGCTGTCAGGGGTGTGTGAACTGCCCCTTGGGCACCAGCCTGTTCTGGGGCCTTGGAGAGGAAGGAGGTATGATTTCCTTACCTTTTGCCAAGCCCCTGCTCAAGCTTCCAGATATCTTATTGGGGAAGTGGGTCACTTCAGGTGGGAATAGAGCAAGATGGGAGGAGGAGGATGCTGTGGAAAGAGCCTGGGATGTGAACTCAGGGGCCTGGCTCTGCTGTAGGTCATGTGGTGAACTGTCTGAGCCTCCATAGTTTCATCCACTAAATGGGAATAGCAGTCTCCTGTGCTTTCTTCAAGCACAAATGAAATAGTGAATGCGCAACTCATTTAAGCAGAGTGACATTTGGAACCTACTGTGACTGTAGGTTCAGCCTCGTCAGGGGCTAGGGTGGACTGTGGGCAGAGGGAGAGGTGAGCGTGTTCTTCTCCACACAATAGAGGGAACAGGCCAGTGACCAGGGCCAGGTGGAGCGCGCTGAGTATGGAGGAGAGCTCAGAGCGCCAGAGATCCTTTGCCTGGGAGGCTTGGAAGGGGAGGGGGCATTTTAGCTGGTCTTGGGTGGATAGGAGAGGAATGTGGAGTGGAGAGGGTGTTCTGGCTGTCAGGTCAGGGCCGCAGAAGTGTGGAGGCGTGGGTGGGTCTGAGGCATCTCTACCAGAATTTCCAGGCAGCCCTTCTCTAGGAGGCCCTGAGCTGGCTGCAGGGGGCTGTGTGTGCATCACTCTGCAGTGTTCCTGCCACCAAGCCCCCAAGTTTGTGGCCAGCACAACAGCTCTGCTCTGGACTGTTTAGCCACTGGAATTTAATGAGACTGATTTTGACAGAGTATTTCTCTGCTAAAATTCTTGAAAACAACTCATTTCATCCTGCCTCCAACCTGAGTCACGGACACACTGAGACTAGAGAGGGCTGGACCAGAGACTAGACGGCGCAGACGTTGCTCCTGGGTCCTTTCTGCGGGTGACTGGGAGCCGGTTTACCTACCTGTCAGGGCTTGTAGAGGGCAAGGTGATGAGATGGAAAGGGGGCCTTGAATGCCAGGTAAGGAAGTTTAGACAGGTATGGCAAGAATGGGGACAGACCCCAGCACCTTGAAATGACGCTTCAGGTCCCTGCACTGTTGGTGGAGGCCGGAAGTAGCATTCTAATATGAGTTCCCGCTGACCTTCTGGAGGCCAGCCCTGGGTCTCAGCCGGATGAGTGTCCTCAGGTCAGGGTTCTGGGTGGGGTCTTGGGAGATTAGGTTTCTGCTGACTTTGACCTACCCAAGTTCTTAACTTCTGGGAGCTGAGGGCAAGAGTATATGTGAGTTCTCTGAACTCTGTGCTCCCAGTGTCTCCTCCCCATCCCTCAGGGCACATGAAGAAGCTTCAGGCTTCTTTTGGAAAAGAGTGATTGCCTGGTTGAGTGGCTGCTTCCCTGGGAATTGATATCTTTCCCAGTTCCTCTCTGAAGGGAACAGCAAGGCAGGCTTCCTCCCATGCAGACCACCACGTCCTGCCTCCCCTGGAGTCCCCTGCTAAGGAAGGGAGTCCCCCTGATGTGATAAGGAGCTTTGGCTCTCCAGCCAGTAGGCTGACAGAGAATCTTATGGTTTCTTTCTGCCTTTCTAGAGCCACTGAGGCCAAGTCTTCATCCATCTACTGTGCGGAACAGACACTTAGCTGCTTGGAATTTTCAGCATCTCTGCAGTGACCCTGGGGAGGGCTGTGCCCCAGCACGGTTTTGCTGCTGCTTTTTTTTTTTTCATGTGCGGCAAGTGGGATGGTGTCTTCTGTGTAATGTGTTCTGGGAACCACTCGGTCCCACTTGTGCTGAGCTCATGGGACACGAGACATTTGACCCAGACCCAGGCCTGCAGGCCTACAGTGCAGCCTAGTTCACCTGCAGAGAAACTGGACATCCTCCTGTAAGATGAGAAAGAAGTATATTCTGCCCTGTTACCTTGTGGTGACTGGTCACTGAGGGTCACACGTAACAATAATGAAATGCATCAGTCAGGATTAGATTTGGCTGCATGTCATAGAAGAAGACAAAGGACAGTGTTTTGTGCAAAATGAAGATGGATTTCTCTCTCCCATCCAAATCCAGAGCTCTGTAGTCCAGGCCTAGGGCTTCACTCCACTTCCTGGATTCCTTGGGGAAACTCCATCTCCACCCTCCCTAGGGTGTGGCTCTGGTCCTCATGGTCCAAGATGGCTGCAGGACATCAGTCATCACATCCGTGTTCCAGGCAGCAGGAACACAGCTAAATCCTGAATTATTGAGCTGCCAGGGCATGAGAATGTCCTCTCAGTGTGACCATGTGGTCAGTGTCTCAGCCCAGGAGAAGTGCACTGCCTCTGCATCTGGGTCCTCTACTACAGACTGCAGGGGTGGACGATGGAGGTGTGATGGGCGTTTTGAACCTGAGGATGCTGTCCAGGATGGGGCAGCAGGGTCTGGCCAAGAGGGACAGAATTTGGAGGGTATTAAGGGACAGCTCTGTGCATGCAGGCTCCTGGGGGCCTTGAGAAGATGAGGCAGGGCTGCCGATGCTGTGACAGTAGACAAGCAAGATTCAGATAGATAAATGTCCACGGAGAAGAGTGAAGCTAGGGTGCCCTCCTCAACTCCAAGAGGACAGGGCAGGCTTGATGGAGATGCAGGGCAGCCTCTCACTGCTGGCCTCCGCCTGCCCCCACTGCCCTGTTGCTTATCTTGGATGCTCTAAGAAGAGGCAGATATATGGGTGTTTACTTGAAATCTCCAAATTGAATTTGTTTTTAGCACTGTCAGTTAAAATAGAAAAATAAAAACCTTTGCTGTTTGAGCAAATTGCACATAGACCCATCTTGGCCTTTGGGCAATTGGGAGGGTTATTAGCTTCCAGCCCTCAGAGCAGTTGAATTCTCTGAGCCTTCAAGGGGGAGACTCAGGAGAAATACACAGAAACTAATACAGAGAGAGCTTTGCTTTTTAATTTGAAATTTTTGTTTAAAGATATTATGATGGAAAAGTTTGAATTTGAAAAGTTTGAAACCTACAGAATAGTTGCTAGGATTATTGAGTGAGAGGTGTGTTCCCAGTTTGCTGTGACTGTGTTCTCTGTCTCTCTCTCCAAAACCTTGTGAAAACTGCCATGAGGCGTTTCACCTCAGACACGTGTGCCTGCAGCTCTAGGCTCTGAGTGATCAGTGTCCCACCTGCAGTGTTTGGTAACCTCTGCTGCTGGACACTTATGGGCCATGCCCAGTGTGAGGGCTTTGTGCACGTATTATATATGTGTGTGTGCATGTGTATGCATGTGTACACACCCATATGTATATCTTTATGTTTATAATAAATACACACATATATATTTGTATGTATATACAGAGAGCTCTGGTGGCCTAGTGGTAGAAACTGTGCAAAAAGTGTGCAGTTCAAATTCACCTGCTGCTCCACAGGAAAAGGATGGGTAACCTTTTCCTGTACGATTTATTGCTTCTGAAAACCTGCTGGAGGGTTAGCTATGCATTGGTTCCAACTCAACACCAGACAGACAACAAATATGTCTCTCTATCTGTCTGTCTGTCTATCTCTCTCTCTCTCTACCTACCTACCTACTTACCTATCATCTATCTGGTATATATGTGTATACAATGTGTATATGTAAAATCAATTCATTGTCATTCAATTGGAACTGACTTGTAACTGAGTCGCCAACAAATTTTCAGAGCCTCTTATTTGCGTGGGAAGAGATTTTTTTTATCTTTCTCCTACAAAGTTTCGAACAGCCTGCCTTTGGGTTGGCAGTGAATTTCCTTACCCACTAGGCCACTAAGCTCCACATGTATACCTATTAGTATATAACTAAACCTATGCTGTCAAGTCCTTTAGGGCTTACAGCAACTCTCCAACAATTTCTGAGGCTGTAAGTATTTTTAAGAGGATAATGCTCAGTTTTCACTCATGGAGCAGGTAGTGGGTTCAGACTGTTATCTTTTGGGTTAGCATGGCAACCTGCAATGCATGGTGCCACCAGAGCCCCTTCAGACTAAAGCACATACACACATGTAAGTGTGTGTGCATATATGTAAAAATCAAATTCGGGGGTGTTGAGTTGGCACTGACCCATGGCTGACTCTCCAGGTGGTTTGCAGAAGTAGTAAATTGCATGGAAGGAGGTTGCCCATCTTGCTCTCAAGGAGTAGCTGGTGGATTCGAACTGCTTGCCTTTAAGTTGACAGTGCAACCCTTTACCCACTAGGCCACCAGAGCTTCCTAAATATGTATGGATATACACAAAATAGCTATCTTTTTAATTGTTCTTTCAGCTATATTAAGGAGCCCATTTTCCTGGCAGATAAAATGAGGCATAGGTGAGAGAAGCAGGTTCTCAAAGGCTGTGCAGGAAAGCAGAAGCTAAGTGCTGATTAAAGCAGAGTCACCCTTCCATCTTTGCCCCTTGTCAGTGCCCTGGACACTCATTTTAGGGACCCCACACCCTACCGATGCATCACATACTTGATCAGCTCTTTCAGACTATGACCTGGCAGATACTAGGAGACTAGCTAACGTGGTTTTGAATGCTTCATCTCTTAACCTGAAGGGTCTCCCTTCATATTGTTTTAAATTGTGGTGAAGTACATATATTGTTATTTTGTGCCATTGATTTGCCTGCAACTCATAGCGAGCCTGTGTGCAGCAGCTCTGAAGCCTGCCCTGTCCTGAGCCAGTCTCATTGATTCTGACACACCAACCCCCATCGTCCCAGTTACTGTTATCAGTCCATCTCATCCAGGGTCTTCCTCTCCTGCACTGTCCAGAGAGTAGGCCATTTAAATAATTTTTAACTGTGCAAGCCAATGATAATAATTACGTTTGCAATCTTGTGCAACCTTCACCATTATCTTTTTCAAAACTTTATCACCCTCAACAGAACTCAGTATCTATTAAGCAAAGGCTCCTGGTTGCCCTCTACCCTAGCCCTTGTAGCTGCCAATCTGCTTTAGTGTTTAGGCATTTGTAGAATAATACAGTATTTGTTCTTTACTGTCTGCCCTATTTCCTAGTTACTGTTGTTTTTAGGTGCTGTCAAGTTGAGTACAACTCATAATGACCCTTTGAACAGCGGAGCTGACCCTGTCCTGTCCTGTGCCATCCTCCTCATCTCTGACACATGGAGCCCATTGCTGCAATCACTGTGTCAGTCCCTCTTATTCGGAGTCTTTTGCTCTTTTATTTGCTTTCCACCTTTCCAAGCATGATTTCCCTTTCCAGGAAATAGCCTCATCTAGCAATATGCCCCAGGTATGTAAGATGAAGCTTTGCCGTCATCGCCTCTGTACCTTTCCCAGGACAAACCTGCTCGTCCTTTTCACGTATCATAGTGTTTTCTAAGTTCATGTAGCAGCATGTGGAGTTTAATTTCCTTGTCTGGTTGAGTTATACTCCATTGTATGAGTGTGTCTAATTGTGTTTGTCTCTTCACTTTTTGATGGATCCTTGGATCATTTCCACATTTTAGCTACCATGATTAATGCCACAGTGAACATTGATATACACAGATTACATGATGTTATTTAAACACAGCCACCTTCAGAGGGAGGCTTTGTTATTGTTCCTATTTCACAGAGGTAACAGACTGTGGCCCAGAAAGGTCTCTTGGCCGTGGTTGCACAGGAGGTGGTGAGTTGTGGAGCTGGGTACAGCGATGCAGCTAGAGGGGTGGACACCAAGGGCAGAGGGAAGGGGAGGACCTCTTCTTTGAACAAATCTAGGGAAGGAAAGGGAAGCTCCAGTGGAGTAGTCAGTAGGAGCTGTGCTGTTGACCCAGAGGTGGTACCTCTGGTGACTGGAATCCACCAGCAGCTCTGAGGAGGAAGAGAGACACTCTTCTCATATGTGACTTAACAGCCTTGGAAGCCCAGCTGTGACTTAGTTCCGACTCCACGGTGATGTGATTATGGATGCCAGTGATCACTAGCATCTCTTCAAGAGTTTGCTAGATGCCTGCATGTCTTCTTTGGTCAAGTCCTTTGGTTCATGTCCTTTGCCCACTTTTGATTGGATTTTTTTTAAAAAAATATTTTTTTATTGATTTTCATATAGTAATACCTTTATAATATGTTTCATTCATATACATTTCCCCCTACTAGTGTATTTACAAAATTTGAATACAAATTTGAATAAAAATGATTGGATTATTTTTTTGTAGTTGAGGTGTTGAATTTTCTATATATTTTAGAGACTGTAATTGATGCCTTTAAGCTGTGGTGTTGGAGAAGAGTACTGAATAACCCATGGGCTGCCAAAAGAACAGATACATCTTGGGAAAAGGGCAGCCAGAGGGCTTCTTGGTAGCAAGGATGGTGAAGCTTGATTCCACATACTTTGTGTCTCTGCTGCTAAAGTTAGCACTCGTCATACATACTTTGAGCATTTGCTAGGAGAGGCATTCCTTGGAAAGGGACATTATCCTTGGAAGCTTGGCGAGTAGGTGAAGGAGAGAAAGACCCCCAATGAGATGGATTGATAGAGGGATCACAGCGAAGGCCTCAAGTGTGTCAGAGATTGTAAGGATGGCACAGAATAGGACAGAGTTCAGGTCTCTTGTTCATAGAGACACTATGAGTCATACTTGACTTTATGGCACTTAACAACAACAGTAACAACAGCAATATTTTCATCCCTGACACCTGACTTTCCCAGCACAATATCTCTATTGGTTTCCCGGCTACTAGCATCAAAAGTGTTGATTGTGAATCCAAGCAAGATGAAATCATTGACAATTTCTACCTCCTCTTTATCAGGATGTTGCCCGTTTGCTCTGTTGTGACGAGTTTTGTTTAACCTATATAAAATGATTGTAGTCTTTGATCCTCTGCAGCAAGTGTTTCAAGTCCTCACTTTCAGCAGGCAAAGTTGTGTCATTTGCATAATGCAGGTTATTAATGATCTTGCTGCCACATTCTTCTTTATAAAGTCCAGCTTCTCGAATCATTTTCTCAGCATACAGATTGAATAGGTATGGAGAAAGGATATCGCCCTGACTCACACTTTTCCTAATTTTAAACCATGCTGTATTCACTTGCTCTGTTCATTGTTACTTCTTGATCTACGTCTAGATTTTGCATGAACACAGAAAAAAATGGGAAAGTCTGCTGTCAGTTGTTATGTGCCATCGAGTCACCTGTGACTCATAGCAACCCTGTGTACAATAGCTCTGAACACTGGTCTATCTTGAGCCAATTTCATTGTCTCTGATACACCCACCCCTATTGCCCGGTCACTGAGTCAATCCATCTCATCCAAGGTCTTCTTCTCTTAAACTTTTTCTCGATCCTTCCAAGCATGATGTTCCTCTCCAAGGACTGGTCTCTTCTGGTAACATGTGCAAAGTATGTGAGACAAAACTTCAAAATCCTTGCCTTCAAGGAGCAGCTTGGTTTCACCCTCTTTAGGATGGACCTGTTTGTTCTCTTAGCAGTCCATGGTATATTCAATACTCTTCTCCAATAATGCTAATATATATACCTTTTGCATGTTTAAAAATTGCTATTTCTTGTATGTTTCTTTAATAACTAACAATTTTGAACATTTCTATGTGTGCTTTTCTGTTCCTTCCATTACAGAAATAACCTTAAATGGTCAGAAAAGGAGAAGAGCCTCAGTGAGATGGACGGACACAGTGGTTGGGATAATGGACTTAAGCACAGCGGGGATTAGGAGGGTGGGGTTCTGTTCTCTTGCCCATGGGGTCAGTACAATTCTGGAGGCTTCTCCAAGTGTGTCTCTGTTCTGTTCTTTTTAGAATTTAAAAGTCCTAAAAAGTTTAGGTTGGAATTTAGATTGGGCTTAAGACTCACTCTGCTGGAGAAAGATATTGTTCGTAGGAAAGAAGAGGGTCAGTGTAAAAGAGAAAGACCCTCAATGAGATTGATACAGCACCTGCCAAAATGGGGTCAAGTGTGTCAGAGATTGTAAGGATGGCACAGGATCAGTCATGGCCCTTTTCTATTGTACAACAGTATTTGGAAACAGAAGCCACCTCTTTTGTTGAGTTTTGTTATATTGTTGTTAAATGTTGTTGATTTGGCTTTTAGTTGATTTTAGTTTTTTAGTATTATAACAACCCTATGATAGATGGTGAAGAGATTTAGATTGCTAACAACTTTATTTTGCTTGGCTCCACAATCAACACTCTTGGTACCGGCAGCCAGGAAGTTAAAAGACAAATTTCATTGGGAAAGCCTGCTGTCAGAAATGTCTGCAAAGAACTGATGAGCAATGATGTCAGTCTGGAGACTAAGGTGTGCCTGATCCTTTGCAATTACTTGCTATGCATCAGAGAGCTGGACAATGACTAGGGATGATAGAAGGAGAATTGATGCCTTTGAGCTGTGGTGTTGGAGAAGAGTATTGAATATACCATGGACTGCTGGGAGAGCAAACAGGTTTGTCCTGAAGAGGGTGAAGCTGGACTGCTCCTTGGAGTCAAGGATTCTGAAGCTTCATCTGACATACTTTGGGCATGTTGCAAGGAGGGATCAGTCCTTGGAGAGGGACATCATGCTTGGGAGGGACAGCGTAGGAGAGGAAGACCCTCTATGAGATGGATTGATTCAGTGACTGGGGTAATGGGGGTGTGTGTGTCAGAGACCATAAGATTGGCACAGAATAGAGCAGGGTTTAGGGCTGTTGTACATAGGGTTGCTATGAGTCACAAGCGATTTGATGGCACATAAAAACAACAACAATGTGGGGGTGTGGCCGCCCCGCGCTCCGCCCCGCGTCCCTCCTCCGAGCACTGCTCTCGGCCGGGTGGTCACTGTCCGATTCTTCTCCTGCTCACAACTCGCACTACGCCTGCTCCTCCTCCGGCGTCCAGCACCATGGCCAACAGTGAGCGCACCTTCATCGCCATCAAGCCGGACGGCGTGCAGTGTGGCCTGGTGGGCGAGATCATCAAGCGCTTTGAGCAGAAAGGATTCCGCCTTGTGGCCATGAAGCTCCTTCAGGCCTCCGAGGAGCATCTGAAGCAGCCTACATTGACCTGAAAGACCGCCCATTCTTCCCGGGGCTGGTGAAGTACATGAACTCGGGACCAATTGTGGCCATGGTCTGGGAGGGGCTGAATGTGGTGAAGACTGGGCGAGTGATGCTTGGAGAGACCAACCCAGCAGATTCTAAACCAGGCACTATTCGTGGGGACTTCTGTATTCAAGTTGGCAGGAACATCATCCACGGCAGTGATTCAGTAAAAAGTGCCGAGAAAGAAATCAGTCTGTGGTTTAAGCCAGAGGAATTGGTTGACTACAAGCCTTGTGCCCATGACTGGATCTATGAATAAGAGGTGGACGACAGAAGCATCCTCCTGGTTTGAGACTGCTCCATGTGCTCCTGTACACAGGTCTTCATTCCAAGCTTGGAAATGGGAGGGCTGAGGATCCTTTTCTAAAGCACATCTACCAATAAAGCCTTTGGAAACTGGAAAAAACAAAACAAAACAAAAGCAACAACAACAACAACAACAATGTGTAACAGATCTAAACATTGCCCAATCCTGCTGCATCCTCCTAATCTCTTTGTGCTGAAGCCCATTGTTGCAGTCACTGTGTCTGTTCATCTTGTTGAGGATTTTCCTTTCTTTCTTTTTTTATTTTATTTTATTATTTTTGTGTGCTGGTACAGGAGGAGATTGTCCCTCCTTACCCGGCAGAGCATCTGGTGGATTCGAACCATTCGCCTCTGGGATTGTAGTTGCAGCTCCTTGCCACTAGGCTACCAGAGCTCCCCTGGATTTTCCTTTCTTTCACTGATGCTCTATTCCTCCACACATGATGGGCTTGTCTATGGAAATAGCCCCATCTGATAACATGCCCAAAGTATGTGAGATGAAGTCTTACCCATTTTTGTTTCTAAGGAACACTGATTGTACTTCTTCCAAAACTATTGGTTTTTTTTGACAGTTCATGGCACAGTCGCTCTTCTTTACCAATGCCACACTTCAAAGGTACTGTTTCTTTGTGGAGATTGCCCCTCCTTCTCCAGTACAGCATCTGGTGAATTTGAACCGCCTGCCTCTAGGATTGCAGTGCAGCTTCTTGCCACTAGGCCACCAGAGCTCCCTTTTGTGGATCTTTATTGACTGTCCAGCTTTGTTTCCAAATTGTTGTTGTTATTATGTGCTATTGAATCCACTACAACTCATAACAACTCTAATGAAGAATAGATCAGAACCTTGTCATACAACCCACCATCCTTGTAACCTCCCCTGTACTCAAGCCTCTTGTTACAGTCACAGTGTCGGTCCATCTTGTTGAAGGGATTCCTCTCTTCCTTTATTTTCCCCACTATGACGTCTTTTTCCAAGGACTGATCCCTCCTGACAGCATGTCCAAAGTAAGCAAGACAGAGTTTTACCACCCTTGCCTCTGAGGAATACCAGGTTACACTTTCACCAGACAGACTTGTTTGTCCTTTTGGTAGTCCAGAGGATATTCAGTATTCTCTAACAACATAATTCAGGATTTAGATTCTTCTGTCACTTTTACTCATTGTCCAGCTTTCAGATACATAGGAACCACTTTCAAACACTGTGTCTTGGATCATGCATACCTAAGTCTTTAAACTGGCGTCATTGCTAGTTAGCACTTTGGTGAAGACTTTGAAAGCAGATTTCCCTAGTGGAACATGTCTTTTGCTTCCTTAACTGCTACTTCCATCGGCTTAAGCATATCAGAGATTGTGAGGTTGGTGCAGGATAGAGCAAGGTTCAGATCGGTTGTTCATAGTATCACTGTGAGTCATCACAGTTTGATCACAACACAACACAACACAACACCAACAATAATGCTACCATGCATGGATGTCGATTGTGAATCCAAGGAAGATGAAATCATTGATAATTTAATCCTTTCTCCATCTGTCATGATATTGCCTATTGGTCAAATGGTGAAGATTTTTGTTTTCTTGATATTGAGATTTGATACAGATTGAAAGCTGTAGTGTTTGATCATCTCCAGTAAATGCCTCCAGTCATCATCACTTTCTGTAAGTAAGGTGTGTCATCTGCATAACACAGATTGCTGATGAGTCTTCCTCTAATCCTTATGCTACATTTTTCTTTTCATAGCCCAACTTCTTGTGATTTGATTCTTGTGTGATTTGCTCACTAGACAGATTGAATAAGTATGAGAAAGGCTACGGTCCTTTTTCTGATTTTAAATCATGCTGGTCTGTTGCCTTCTTGTGATTAGACAATTGCTTCTTGGCCCTGAATGAGTTTCATAGGAGCACAATTAAAGTGTTTTGGGATGCCCATTCTTTTCAATGTTAGCCAGAATTTGTTATGATCCAAGCAGTAATATGCCTTTTTATAGTCATAGTACACAAGTAAACATCTTTCTAGTATTCTTTTCCTTTCAGCTAAGGTCCATCAGACATCAGAAATGGTATCCTTTGTGCCATGGCCTCTTCTAAATCCAGCTTGCATTTCTGGAAGTTCCCTGTCTGCGTACTGTGCAGCCATTTTTGAATGATCTTTAAGAAGATATTCCTTACTTGTTAGATTAATGATACTGTTTGATAATTTTGACACTGTTGGATCATTTTTTTTTTTAAATTGGAAAATATGGATGTCTTCCTGTTGGTTGTCCAGGTAGATGTCTTCCAGATTTCTTGGCATAGGCTGGTGACCACAGTGACTTTGCATATTCTTTTCATCTTCTTTTGATGCGTCCAGCATCATTCAAGATTTTGCCCTTCAGTGTTGCAACTGGGGGCTTGAATTTATTCTTTGATTCTTTTGGTTTGAGAAATGCCGAGTGTGTTCTTCCCTTTGGGCTTTCTAACTCCAGCTCTTTGTACATATCGTTGTAATAGTTTGCCTTGTCTTTTTGAGCTGCCTTTTCAAATCTTCTGTTCACCTCTCTTACTTCAGCATTGCTTCCGTGGCCTCTCTACATCCTGGTAGAGGAGCTCTGAAACTTGTTCCCACATAGGATCATGTAAGTGCAGAGCTTAAGACTTCAGTGTGTGTTTCAGGGAGATGTAATTCAAAACATTTGCCATCTGTGTGCATCTTCAAATCTTTTGCCAGGTTTGTTTTTTTTTTTAATCATTATTTGCCGACTGAATATTGACGTCTAAGAGTCAGTATCTCATCTCTCCCCACATCCCCCCCCCCAACACCCCAGTCAATAGTGTATGTAAAGAGTATTGCTGTCAGAGTCCCAGTGCAGAGGCCAGTGGCCTCCTTGGGACCCTGTGGCTTTTGATTGTGTAAACACCTATATCGAGGCCCACCCAGTGGGACATGCTGTTCTGCTGGTACAATTATACACTAGAATAATGTCCTGTAGCACATATTTTTATGTGCTCACAACAGGATCTTTCTCACTTTCATCAGCTTGAAGTCTTGGTTCTTGAGGAAGAATCCTGGATTCCTGGTCCGTCTTGTGACAATTTCCCTAGAACTTAGGGCACACAGTTTTCCCGTCTCTGGCTCTCTTTTTCCTCAAAGGGGTGAGCCGGGCAACCTCAAGTGTGTGGCTAGCCCTGGATTGCTGCCCTTGATGCCTGGGCTTGCGCACACGTGTGTGTGTTTATATGTGTGTGTGTGTGTGTGTGTGTGTGTGTGTGTGTGTGTGTCTCTGTCTGTCTGTCTGTCTTGCTGGCAGTGGTTAGCCCTCAGCACAACCTGGTCTGCAGTGACAGCTGTTTGTGGAAGTTCCTGAGGTCCTTACCTTCCTCAAGATGTGGAGACATGGGGTTTTGCATGAGCGTCTGGGACCTACCTGGTGGGCAGAGGTAACAGAGAAGGGAACAGGGCAGGGTATTGGTGGGGCTCAGTAGCAGATGTCTAGTGCTTTGCCTCTATTCCAAGAGCCGGATTCAGCTCCGGAAATGCTGCCATTCTTTCCAAGCCCACAGGCTATGGCCACAGCTGATATACCACAGCAAGCATGCTGAAGGTGGGGATCTGTAAGCTTTGGATTAAAGATGGGAAAACTGAGGCCAGAATGGTGACAGTTCATCTATAAGATCCCCATGAAACAAAGTAGATGTGGGCCGTGAGGTATTTAGTGTTGAGACCTAGGAAGCAGATTGTTCCTGCCCCAGGACCTGAGAGTAGCCAGTTCCAGTTCTCATGGACTTGGTGAGGGGGCCACGTCCTGGCAGCTTAGGGCCCCCACCCAGGTGGACTTTCAGCTGCAGCACCTGGCAGTTGTTTGATGTGTTGGAATGAATGCTCCCATTGTTGAAGTTGGAGGTTTCTTTGAGAAATGAGACGACCCCCTCTCTGTAGAGAATTCTCTATGCAGCTTGTCTCTGGGAACTGACAGGGGGCATGTCTGTGTCCTGGATTTTCTCAGATGCCATCATAAATGCAGCCTCCAGGTGAAGCCGCAGTCTGTGATGTCTAATCGATGCCTTAGAGCTTCTGTTGGTAGAGTTGAGTGTAGTGTTCCTTTCTCTCCACTGAAGTAAAAATCAAAGGACACCAGAGTCTACCTTTAAAGACGTAGGGTGGGTTACCCTGGCAGAGAGCAGAGTGGTGGTGAGGTCTAAGACTCCCAGGTCCTTGGGGGCCGTGCAGGTCAGAGGGACAGGGTGTGTGTGAGGTGCTCTTGCTGTGAAGAGGCAAGAAGGCAAACTGACCGGGAGCAGTTAGCATTTGCTGCCCCCCAGAGGTCAGCTGTACTTGTCTTTTAAGAAAGACTCACATTTATGAGACTTTCTGGGGTGGTATGACATTCATAAAGCATCATGCTGGCTGCTTAGGAGTTGCTTTAAAGGGTTAATAAGTAAGCGGAGGGGAAGGTGGAAGTGCCTGTGTTTGATGGCAAATGTTCTTCCTTTAAAGCTGGAGTTTCCTTTTCTTTTTTGTGTACCAACAATGCCTTCCCAGGATGAGAAGTAAAGCATATGAGATTATATAGGAAAGAAATGTTGTTGTTGTTAGGTGCCATTGAGTTGACTATGACTCATGGGGACCCCTATGAACAAGAGCTGAAACTTGCCATACTCAGCATGGTCCACACAATCTCCAGCATGCTCAAGTCCATTGTCATAGTCCCTGTGTCAACCCGTCTTGTTGAGGGTCTTCTCTCTTTTTCTGACCCTCCACCTTTGATACCTCCTGACAACATGCCTGAAGTATGTGAGATAGTTTCATCACCCACCTCTAAGGAACACTCTGCATTTCCTGCAGGTCACACTGGTTTGTCCTGTAGATAGTTTTTGGGATGCTCAACACTCTTTGCCAACATCCCATTTCAAAGACCTCAGTTCTTTGGTCTTCCTTATTCCTTGAACTACTTTTATTTTCTTTTTAAATACATTTATTCTACTGAGAGTTTCCATAATACTAAAAAATTGAGATTGATAAGAATCTTTTCTGACTCAAACGGTTTTTACTTTGTTGCTGTTCTGAAGGTTGGGCTCATAGGAAGAAGCAGCCTGGAAACCAGGTTCTGTAAAGATGACAGCCAATCCCTGGAGCTGTGAAGGCTGGATGAGCACTGAGATAAAGCTTTAAACCTTAAACCCACTCAGAACCAAGAAGGAACAACTCAGGAAAGGAGAGTTAGGAGTGGTTATGCAATCGGGAGGTAAAATCAGTGCCGTGAAGTGGTGCTTGTGAGGAACTGTTGAATTGGTATATTTTGCTGTGTACCTAACAACAAATGGGATTGTTATAGTTGTTACGTCCCATTGAGTTGGAGCTGACTTGGAGCTCACCATTTATTGGGTTTTCAGAGGCTGTAAATTGCACAGGAGGAGAGTGCACCTCTTTCTCCACTGGAGAAAGGATTCAAACCACCCGCCTTTGGGTTGGCAACATGACTCCTTACTCATGATGCCATCGCAGTTCCCTAATATGGGATTACTTGTGCTATTTTAAAAACAACCACAGCCAGCAGAGCCCTCTGGAGCAGTTCTGCTCTTCACACACAGGATTGCCTCAGTTGAATTGACATGATGGCAGCAACAGCAGTCTAGTGAGATGGGAGAGTGTGTTCTTGGTAACAAGCTGACCCATGAGACGAAGTAAATTGAAATTTCATTTTTAAAGATACGTCTGTGATGAAGTGGCTGTTGCCGAATAAAAACATTAAATGGGATACGCCTATGACAGTGCACGTGGAGACCAGGCCAGGCATTCAGCCCTTCGGAATGCTTTGTTTTCGGGGTTCCTAGGTACTTGGATCTACAACCAATGCCCATGGTTTCCACAGTCAGGAAATCAATCAAAAGATGTGCTGCATTAGGTAAGTCTGCTGTCAAGGACTTCTTCAAAATACTAAGGAACAATGATGTCAGTTTAAAGACTAAGGTGAATCTGGTTCAGGCCACAATATTTCAATCACTTGCTCAGTACACTGAGAGCTAGATAATGAATAAGGGTGACAGAAGAAGAATAGATGCCTTTGAGTTGGGGTGTTGGAGAAGAGTACTGTATGTCCTGTGGGCTGCCAGAACAGATATATCTTAGAGTTCAGCCAGAATACCCCATAGAGACAAGAATAACGATGCTTCATCTCACATGCTTTGGGCATATGGGTAGGAGAGACTGTTCCTTGGAGAAGGACATCGTAGTAATTGGATAATTGGAAAATTGCGCCTGCAGAAGAGAGGAAGACCTCAACAAGGTGAATTTATCGAGTGATTGCAACAGTCGACTCAAGTATGTCAGCGATGATGGCACAGGGTAGCACGAAGTTCACATCTGTTGTTCATAGGGTCATACTTGACTCGATGGCAACCAGCAACAACAATGTTGAAAAGTCTAAGTTGCAGATGGAATCACAGCTTCCTTGTAATTCTCTCTATAAGGCCAGATCAGTTTCTCTAAGATCACCAGAAATTTCCACATTTGTGACGTTAAACTCAATGAGTGAGCACTCAGATTCCACTGTTTGAGGGACTGTGACTCAGGGTTGCCTGACAGTTGACCAGTTTCCATCTACAGGCATCTGTGGGCCGGAACAGAGGAGCATGCGTGGTCCAGCATGGGCCTGATTGCTGCTGTTTGCAAGGGCTCCATGACTGTACTGGGCAGCCTTCAATTGTAATGAAGGGAGGAAGCTGATTGCCCTTAGGCTTGAGGGAAATAAAGCGTAGTTACTTATGCCACCCCCCCCCCCAAGTTTACACACTTACCCTTTTACCCTAACTCTCCCTTCCAGCCACAGAATCTCCATAGCAGAGGTTTGAGGGGACCCTCTTCACACCCCTGTCCTTGGTGAGCACCGTCCTATGGTAGTAGACAGCAGAGGGTGGCCAAGAAAACTAATTTAGATGCCAGATCCACGTGAAGCTGGAAAGGGCACTGAGACTATCCCATCCCACAAGTCATTTAGCCTCAGGGGACACTGAAACTCAGAGAGGGGAAGGAGGTGCCTGAGGCCCCATAGCAAGTAGTCAGCAGTCAAGGCCCTTCATTGGGCTTTGGGTGGAGTTGAGTGAGAAGTGAAGAATGAGGGGCCAGGAACCTGGGGCTGGGGCTGTACTTCCCCAGACACTTTGGAGGAGGCTCAGCTTTCAAAGCATTGCCACCCCTCCCTGACTCCTCCTGGTCTTTTGTGTCCCTGGAGCCTGCAGCTGTGCACATCTGTATTGTCTTACAGGACACCAGCTGGGGCTTGTCATCGCCTGTGCAGCCAGAGGGGCAGAGCGAGGGGCAAGGCGGCTGGAGCTGTGGCTGTGGGGACAGAAGAGGGAGGAGAGGCTGAGGTGTCAGGCCCAGCCCAGCCCCTTGAGGGCGAGACCCAGGCTAGCCGTGGTCTGGCAGCTGTGGCCAGCTGTTGTATCCTGCAGGCTCTTCCCATGTTGTATTCATCACTCTTTCTCATGGGGGAGCCTGGTTTTTGGCCCAGGATGCTGGGAGGGGTCTGGGAAACTAGGGGCAGGGGCGGCCATTTGGGGCCTACACAGGCAGGCAAAGTAGAGGGAAGAAAAGTCCACCTCTTTTGGCTCTTGTGAGTCCACTGGGGAGCCCCCTCCCCGTGAAGCCACCTGTATTTCTGTTTGGGAACACACAGGTGCACCATTTCCACCTTCAGCCAAAAAAGAGAAATTGGACGGGTGTGGAGAGCCGTGGGGACCGGACCTGGTAAGCACAAAGTTCGTGTTAGCAGACCTCTGGCCAGCAGCTGGGGGTTCCCAGGGGTGTCAGGGCGGGCGGGGGGAGGAGGCCCTTTCAGGGATGAGGTGGGGTGGGGATTTGGAAGGTTCTGGCTGGGGGTGTCCAGGACAGGAGCTGGCTTAGGACAGGGCACCTTTAGGCCAGGAGCTTGGATGTAGGGAGGAGACTTGATTGTGGTGTCCACTTTCAGAGGTGCTCCTGCTAGCCATGTGAGAGTACGAGGGTGTGAACTGTTGACCTCTGAAAGTCCCCACCGATGTGCAGCTTCTGTGCCTGCCTGATAGTTGCTGTGTTTTTGGATGCGTTTCAGTGGGGTGGAGCAAGTGTGCCGGTGAAGTTTAGGGGTCAGATATGGAAGATTGCTCTCTTTCCCTGTTTCTGGACCATCTATCCTGAATGGGGCTAGACGCTGCTAGGTTTCCAGAAAGATCTGTGTGCCTTTGTCTCCTGTGCCTATCACCCTCAGCTTGGGGTCTGTGTGGAATTCTTGTTGATTCCCTTCTTAGCAGCCCCAGCCCTTGGACCCTGAGCCATGCCTCCCCAGACCCTTCGCCAGCTTTTCACACGAATTCTGGCCTCTTCCCCAGCCATTCTTTTAGTTGTTTTAATAGATTTTAACTTTATTGCACAAAGTTCATAGGAGGGGGGAAAACTCAGAAAACAGAGGGACACAATAAAAACTTTCTAGAATTTTCTCACTTGGAAATAGCTTACATGAACATCTTGACCCTCCAGATCCTTCTCTGAATACACACTGATGAATTCAAATGAGATTGGAGCACGTGTGTACTTTGCAGCCTGTTTCTTCCATCCAGTGCCCGTCAACCAGGGGTGACTGGTTAATAAGGTTAGTTCTAGGGGTTTATGGGTGAGGAGATGGGCTGCCAGCTCAAAGGCAGACAGGCAGAATCTTTCAGCTGCTGCTTTGGAGAAAGATTTGCAGTCTCCTTCCGTGTGATTTACGGCCTCTGAAAAGCTGCTGGAGCATTCCCTGTGTGTTGATCTGACCCGAAAGCCATGTATTGGTAGATAGTTAAGGTAAGCGCATGCTCAGGGCATTGACAAGACGAGGCATGCTCTGTCTAAAGCAAAGTCCCGTCAACGCCAAGCAGCTGAACACAAGGAGACAAGTGCCACAGTGGAAGTGGACTGGACTGGCAGAGTGCTCAGTGACATTGAACCTGCTCCATGGCGTGAAGGGGCACGGCCCGAAATGTGGTTCACAAGGGGTTATGAGGGTGCCCCCTGCTAGGTTGTTTCAGCTCTTAGACCTCTGTTAACTTCAATCCCTTTAAGGACCTCCTTCTCCTAAGGCCCCTCTAGTATAACAGAAACTCTATCTTGCTGGGTCTTTTGGGAATATTTCTTTCTAATAAACAAAAGTGGACTATTGAGTCTAACTCCTGCAACATTCAGCCAATATGTTAATAGGAGGCAGGTTTCTGATCCATTTCAAGAGAAATGGCCTCTATTTCCATATTTACTTATCCTGCCGCCCTGTTCTGGAGGGCCAGCAATGCTCTCTGCCATGATGTGTGCACTATAATACATACACCAGATACAAATACTAAGATATATACACCACTATATATACACAGGGGTTTTTTTTTGGTGGGGGGTTTGAAAAAAAAAAGATTTTGTGCAAATTCTGGTAAACGATCAGTGGGAACTCCATTCCTTGCTGAGGATACTCAAATCAGCCAGGCACTGCAATGAATGCATCAAATTTACTAAACAACAGTGTTTGTGACATAACTCTTAGTGCTGTTGAGTCAGAACTGACCATCCGGTGAGTTTCCAGAGGCATTCAATTGTATGGGAGGAGACTGGCCATCTTTCTCCAAGGAGCAGCTGGTGGATTTGAACTGCCTGCCTTTGGGTTGGCAGCACAACTCTTTACCCACTAGTCTGCCAGAGCACCTTTGAGTATGTAATTAGTGAACTATGATTTTAATGTAGCATGTAGTAAGTGTCAAGAAATAATAAAAATATTTTTATTTATCTAACATGATAAGGTTCCCCCCATACTTACTTGTTTTGAACAGAACATGAAAAGTTTTAATTTCTGTATCAAGACAGTTTTGCTTTTTCATGTCTGTTGCATGGGATACAGTGCTTGGTAATACTCCACATTTGACAAGAATTGCGTTTTACTTAGATCCAAAAGCAATGCCCATGGAAGAATTAGTCAAGAAATCAAGTGATGCAAGGGGTGTATGTGCTGCAAAGGACTTCTTTAAAGTGGTGAAGAGCAAGGAAATCACTTTGAGGACTAAGGTGTGCCCCCTCAAGCCTTGACCTCACCTCACATTCATGGGAAATTGGGCAGCAAGATAAAGAAGACTGAAGAAGAGCTGATGCCTTTGAGTTGTAGTATTGGAGAAGTATCTTGACTATACAGTGGGCAGCCACACGAGCAAATGCATTTGTCTTGGAGGACCTACAGCCAGAATGCTCCTTAGAAAGGTGGATGGTGAGCCTTCATCACATGTTTTGGGCATGTTTTCAAGAGGAATCAGCCCCTGGAGAAAGAAATCATGCTTGGTCAAGTAGAGGGTGAGCAAAAGAGCGGAAGTCCCACCAGCAGATGGCTTGACCCAGGGACTGCCTGTTGTGGCTGATGGGTCTGTTGTACAAAGGGGCATGTTGCGTTCAAGCCAACGCCATGCACCTAACAATAACAATGGCAGCAACATGTATGCCAGTAAGTGCCGCACTAGACACATGAATTCAGTACTGATTTATTTATTGTGAAAAAATATATCTCTTGTTTTGCAACAGTGTGTGTTTCTAAATTTATCTTCCAAGAAAGCCACAATGGGTATTTATCAGAACATTATATTTTATGTTTCATCAGAATATTTGATTTAGTGTAAGAAAATGGAACAGTTCTTTGAGGAAAGAAATTAAATGAATACTTTGGTAATAAACCTTATATAAATGTTTTTATTTTCCATTTCCTTACAAGGGAGTTTTGGCCGTCCAGTTTGCAGACAATTGCCCTGTCAACCCAAAGGCCACGCTTGTTTGGCGGTTTGAATCCACCAGTAGCTCTTTTCCCAGGGGAAGGATGAGCTTTCTCCTCCTGTGATATTTCCAGCCATGAGTCAGTTCCGACTTGACGGCAATGAGTGGAGTTGAAACACAACAGGAAGTTCTTAGGGGTCCGAGTCAGCTGGCGGTATTCAGTTTGCCATTGTCATGCTTAGCTTCCCTGGAAGTGGACATATCACTGGGCAGCTGGATTACAGTTCGGCTCTTAACCAAACCAAACCAAACCAAACCAAACCAAACCAAACCAAACCAAACCAGACCTGACCCACTCTTACCGGGTTGGTTGTTACTCATAGTGACCCTGTAGGCGGAGTATAACTGATGTTGAATTTCCACGTCTGTCAGTATTTACAGAAGCAGATGGGCCTCATCTTTCTTTTGAGTGTAATCCACAACCTTCCAGTGAGCAGATGAATCCTTTAACTTCTGAGCTACCAGGACTCCTATTATTTACTAATTTTCTGATAGACATTATTTGTTATTGCCCAAATTCTAATGTAAATCTTAATACATTTGACTTATTTTATGAAATGTATTTCTTTTCAGTATTAACATTTGTTATCTTCTTGGTAGATGCCTTTAGGTTGACCACCCCTCCTGGCGACCCTGTGTACAGCAGATCAGAACCATGCTCCCCCCACCCCCAGTCCTCGTGATCTCTGCCATGCTCGGGCCGTGGTCACAGACACTGGGTCCATCCATCTTGCTGAGAGTGTTTCTCTGACGCTTCACCTTTCCAAGGACTAGCTCCTCCTGACAGCACAAAGTGTGAGACTTCTCCACCCTTTCCTCTGAGAAGACCCCAGTGTCACTTCCTCTAATACAGCCCTCTTTGTGGTCTTGGCAGTCCCTAGGGTATTCAGTATATGTTCTTTCACACCAAGTGGCAGAACTGACTTTTTAGCAGGAGATAATTTTATATCCAGGTAAAGTGAAACAGTAGCAACAGTGCAAAAATGAAAGCTTAAGAAAGACAAAAAGAAAAGATTTGTGAATCTCTAAAGACAATTCCAAAATTAACCTCCAAGCTTTGGTGACATAGTCCAGAACATGTTGCACTGCTAGCAAAAAGGAATTTCCTTTTAAAATCATGATGAATCAGAGAATTGAACTTGTACATTTAATCAGGACAGTCTTGTGTGACTGGTGCTGAAGATACTGATAGCAATACATAGAGAAGAGAGTTTGTTCCAAATTTTGCTTCCATTCCTTGCTGTAAGTGAGAAATGGTAGAAACTAAAGCTATTTTAGAGTCTGAAATTGCTGCATCTACAAATCCCAGAAATAAAAACAATATAGACCTTGCTTTGTGGGATGATTTTTTTCCCCTAATGATGTTGTTATAGGAGCGAAAGAAGGACGAGTGTTTGTCAGCATCGTAGTGGCCCGTTGAAGGTTTGTGCCCAAAATTTCTGGATAGTAAATAAGCAAGGTTCGCCTGTCAGGGGAAGCTAATGGTGAAAATGATCGAGGGAGTATATTCCCTATTGGCTTCGTAGAGCATTTTTGTTTTTAAGTGAGTCAGTACTAAATTGTTTAATTCTTCGATTTTCTGTGGAAGGATTTAGTGATGGGTACAACTCAAATATAATTGATTAATATGAGAACAGTTCAGTTAATTAACATGAGAACAGAGATGGTGTGTTTAAACTGAAGACATGATTTTGATTTAATTCATGAATTGTAAACACAGAATAATGAAGAACATCGGTTTTATTGGAAGTTCATTTTGCAACACATCATTGCAGTATTTATAATAATCAGTGAGTGCAGGAAATGGAGTGTTTGGGTCCCCAGAAAACGGAAATTTTGAGGGTTTACCTGAACTTGTTGCATCGTTTGATCTGTTTTTGACAGATCATGTCTCAAACATGGTAACACAGGAAAGGACAACTCATTGTGTATGTTTAGAACAATGTATCAAGAATGAACAAACTTGGTGGCCTAGTGGCAGGAAACTGCACTGCAATCCCAGAGGTGTGCAGTTCAAATCCACCAGATGCTCTGCTGAAGGAGGAGGAACAATCGCTTCCTGTACCAGTCAGATCCAATTTGATGATACACACATAAAATAAATAAATAAAAATTTTTTAAAAAAATTTAAAAAAAAAAAATGAACAAATTTAAGAGAGTCATAAGGGGACTCTGGTGCCCTAGTGGAAAAGGACTGCAATGTCAATCCAAAGGTAGGCAGTTTGAATCTTCCAGCTACTCCATGGGAGAAAGGCGGACAGTCTCCTGCTTTGTGATTTATCATCTTTTTCTGAAAACTTGCTGGAGGGTCAGATATGAGTCAGTTTCGACTCATAACAACCACAGTAAGTGGTAATGTTTACTTAAATACTTTCAGTTTGTTATTATAGCATGTGTAGTTTCCAATCCTGATCTTTCTCATACAGGTAGCTAAATGCTATTTTAAGATGTGTATTTCCAACAAATGGAAAACTGACCCAAGGATTTAGCACCTTTACTAGCTTAAAAAGGTAGCAGCTGAAGGGGTGCCTTGAAGAAATTGCAAATCAGTTACTTGACTGTTTATGTAAAGTTGATTTTTCTTTTTTCTTGTGTACTGTTAGCTGGTACAGGAGGAGATACCCCTCCTTCTCCAGCAAAGCATCTAGTGGATTCGAACTGCACGCCTTCGGGATTGCAGCACAGCTTCTTGCCACTAGGTCACCAGAGACCCCTGGTTATGTAAAGTTTTTAAAATGAAAATGAAAAAATTTAAAATGTAGAGATCATTTCTATGACAAACCTGCCTGTATGTCAGGGCATTACTATTATGTGAAAAACAAAACCAACAAAAACTTAGAGTGTAATGAATGTACCATTTTCTTGTGCTGTGTGTCCAGGTCGTCTTGGCTGATATATCACAGTAGATTGCTGTCTCGAAAGCAGGCAATTTGGAAATTTAAGAACAATTATTTTAACAACCATATAAAATAATTTAATTTTATAATGTATCCCTTTTTAAAACATTTTATTTTATTAATTTTAATGAACATTTACAGAGATTTTGGATTTCCATTCATTGCCGCACTGGTGTTTATGTAATTTAAAAGAAGATTTTGAAAACATAGCAAAACAAATAGTGATTATAATGGAACCTAATAACATGAAATCCTTTATTTAACAATAATAAAAATACTCCAAAAAAACAACAAATAGTGATTATGAAGCAGTCACCATTGCAGAAGCACCTGTGTACCAGGTAAATGAGGAAGCACTCCAGAAGTGTCTGTGAGTGCCCAGGGTTAGTTTCATATAACCACACATCACATCATCATAAGACACTTCAATCTTGCAAGAAGAGAAGGGTGAGAATATATGAATTTGTTTCAGATAGACTTTCCTTCTTAAACAATGTGGATATACCTGTCACGAATGCATGAAGGCATCCAAGGAATTAGTGCAGATTTATCCCGAAGGCTTAAATACAAACCTTTATTGAGAAGTATGACATTCTTACATGAGAACTAAGTTTACAGATTCAGGAAAGACAGGTTTTACTTGTGTTGGCATTGTGATTCCGTAAGAGAAGATAAAAGCTGCGTTTTCCCAGTGTTGAAATGGCTTTGTGTGTATTGCTAACTTTTTTTAAAAAATTGTGACTATAACAAAAGTTTACAGAAAGGTTGGGGTTTCATTCGTTCATTGATTCACATTTTCCTCCCTCCCTCTTTTCCCCCCACATCGACTTGCCTTTGTAATGCACCTCTTGTTCCACGCTATTAATTGTCATCCATATGTCTAATCATAAATTCTTTTCTGACAGTCCTGTTTGTCTTTTCCAGTGCAGTGTTTGTTATCTATCCACTCTTTTCCGATTCTCTCCAATCCCCATTTCAACCCTGTTTTATACCAGTGGTGTTAAACATTACTTGTCTTTTTGTAACTAAGATATTTCACTCAGCATAATGTCTTCCAGACATTGTTTTTTACAAGTGTGTTGTGTTTGACAAGGTCAGTGTTTTTCAGTATTCCATTGTCTGAATGTACTAGTTTTTCTCTCCATTCGTTTGCTGATGGGCACTTGGGTTGTTTCCATCTCTTTTGTGAATAACACAGCAACAAACATGGGTGTGTGTACATCTGTTCTTGTCATGGCTCTGGTTTCTTTAGGGTATATTCCCAGTAATGGGATTACTGGGTCAAATAGCATTTCTGTATCCAATTTTTTTAGAACCCCAGGCTTCCTTCTGTAGTGGTTGTACCATTTCACATTCCCACCAGTAGTGAATGAGAGTTCCAGTCTCGCCACATCCTTGTCAGCATTTGTTTTTTGCTGCCATATTGAACTTCACTATGTTGCAGTGGGTATCACTAGCTTTAATTATCATAAACTACACAACATAATGCTTATTTTGATCCCTGAGGAGACTGAACCACTCTTATCATACAACAGTGATTCAAGAAAGTCTCAATGCATTATCCTTACTGTATGCAAGTAGATCTTGTCTGGGCATCCTAATTCTGATGCAATCATTGGAGAATTTGTGAGAACAACACACGCGCGCGCGCGCGCGCACACACACACACACACACACACACACACACACACACACACACACACACTCTGTTATGTGCCATCGGGCTGGCTCTGACTTACAGTGACCCTGTGCACAGCAGAGCTGGAACCCTGTCCTCTCCTCTGTCAGTCTCTGTTGTGCTGGACACTTTTGCATTGCTGTGGCCGCTGTATCAAACCGTCTTCTTGCGGGCCTTCCTCCTCTTTGCTGACCCTTCACTTTTCCAAGCAGATACCTCTCACCGGAGACTGGCCGCTTCTTGATAACATGCCCAGTATCTGTGAGGTGAAGTCTCACCGGGCTCATTTCTATGGGACATTCTGTCTGCACTTCTTGTATGTGTGTGCACACATGTAACACTTGTCCTGTTAGAATACGTGCACTAAAGGAGGGTGGACCACATGCCTTTCTTCAGTGCTGCCGTCAGTATGACATTTTTAGTGACTGTGTGATATGTGATCTTAGAAATAGACCATCATTCCCTCTGCCCCTGAGGAGGTAATTTCCAGTGCTTTGTTATCATAAACAACACACATCCATCAAACCCCTGGCAGCCCCTCTTTGCCCACATGCTTGGCTGTTTCCCTCAGAGGGATTCCTTCGGGAACTCCTGGAGGATGAGGAGGCCTAGAATTCTTCGTGGGGCGGGAGCTTCCGGTGCTAATGGTCAGTTCAGAGGGTTGGTGTTTTTTTGATCAGCTGAGGGCACCTAAACCTAACACGCCAACCTGTCTGGCCTCCTGACTTCATCTCATGCTGTTCATGGTGACCACACACTCCTGCATCCTGCTGCCCTCTGCATCCTTCAGGTTCAAGTGTGACTCCTCCTTTTACCTGCCCTTGGTTCCCCTCGTGTGTGATTTCTCCAGCCCCAAAGACCCTCTCTGCTACATAAGACGTTTTTAAAGGAAGTTTAATATATTCTTGGATCCTCCACCCTTCCCACCTCCTGCCTTTTTGAAAGTCCTTTCTTTTTTATAGAGGACCAAGCAGCATATCACAGCCCTGGAGACTGTGCCTTATTCATTGTTGCAACCAGCACGGTAGCTCTTGTGCTTTGAATGCACAGTAAGTGTTGTTTGAGTGTTGAAATCCACCAACTGATGCATAGTGGAAAGATGGACAGCCTCCTCTATTGGAAGTTGCAGCCTTAGAAACTCCATGGCTGGAGGGTTGCTATGGGTTGGAACTGAGCCAGTAGCAATGAGTTTGAGTAAATCTGTCTCACTTAGAACCCTAGGTACCAGCCAGCAGTGAGTGGCCAGCCCTTTCCTCACTGCCTTATCTGTGCCATGGCTTTATGTCCACTCATAGCATCAGCAAATGGCTGAGCACACAGTGACCAGGGCTAGAGACCTGCCCTCAGTCCCCAGGCACAATGTGAGCTGCCCTACTTAGATGGGTGGCTGCACCAGTGTGGAGAGGGAGGAGGTGAACTAGGCCCCCTCTCGCGGTGGCCTTTCCTCCTACTTCCTCACTGTTTCACCCTCTCGCTCCACAGGTCTCGGGTCCTGAGGCTGCCGGCGGACTATGGGTACAACGGCCAGCACAGCACAGCAGACGGTCTCGGCAGGCACCCCCTTTGAAGGCCTTCAAGGTGGTGGCATGATGGATGGGCGGCACTCCCTCAGCGTCCACTCCTTCCAGACGTCGGGTTTGCACAACAGCAAGGCCAAATCCATCATCCCCAACAAGGTGGCCCCTGTTGTGATCACGTGAGTAGTGAGGGGAACTTGACCTGACCTTGGGGCTTAGAGTCCCTGGAAGACGGGGCTGAGGAGAACTTCCTGGAGTTGAGGTTTTAGAGAACACTTAACATTTACAAGTGCTTTCAGTTTCGAAGATGAAGAAATTGAGGCCCAGAGAGGTTAGAGCGTTTGTCTGGAGCCACACAGCAAGTGTGTAGCCAGAGCTGAGTTTCTGTGAGTCTCTAATCCCAGGCTCCTTACTGTGTGCAGAGAATCAGCAACTGTGGAGAGGAAGGAACGGGCTGGAGGAGGTATTTATGAAAATAAGCTTTAGCCGGACTTTTTGAAGGGAAGTTTATGTACTTAAATGTGTAAAATTTAGATCCTCCCCCTCCCCAGTAATTATGGCTTGGAACTGAGGTTAGCACCAGGCAGCTTAAGGGCCTTAGATTGAAAAAGCTGGAAGCTGCTGGGCTGAGTATCCTAATGAGGTCCTTGAGGGACATGCCCTGGGAGGCTCAGCGCTGGTGGTGCTGACAGCCCCTGAAGAGAGGGACCCACATGCATGGTGTGTGTCTTGTGGAAGCAGTGCCAGGATGGGGACGACAGGAGGACAAGTGTAGGACAGGATGAGGGCAGGAACACTGGACACCATCTCCTTTGAGCAAGGCGTGTACTTCCCATCACATCTGCTCCCCTGAGCCCCCTGCTTTTGGGCCCTTCTGGGACAGAAGGAAGGAAGCAGACACGATGAGCTCAGAATTAAATGTCTCCACATGTAGACAGTTGGCAAGAGTCTGTCTCTTGGCTGGGGCCTCCAGTGTAACAGGAAAATGGTAACCATCAGAAATTACTCTGGTCCTGATAAGGGGAGGGAGTGAGATGTTACATAATAGTGACTTGAGCCAGAGTCTCTGAAATGGCAGGGAGGAGCTCTGGTGGTGCAGTGGCCAAGTCCCCAGCTGCTGGGCAAGAGGCTGGGGGTTTGGACGACCCAGCAGCTGTACAGGAGAAAGATCTGGCAATCTGTCCCTCAAAAGATTATAGCCTAGAAAATTCTTTGGGACGTGCCACTCATCATGAGTTGAAATCAGTTCATTAGCACCCAACAGCAGAAATGGCAGATGACACACCAAGTTGGGGAGTTGAGGGCGGCATACGGAGACTCGTGTTGTGGGCCTCTTCTTGTTTGTGACTAAGGGATATCCTTATTGGTGTAAGTAGGGATGACATTGCAGATATTTAACCAAGTGATGTCACTCAAGGGAACCCTGGGTAAAGTAAACACTTGGCTGCTGGCCACAAGGTCACAGTTACTCCTTAGAAGAAAGAGGTGACAGTCCGCTTCTATATAGATTGCAGATTTGAAAACCGTGTGGGGCAGGTCTAGTCTGTCCTTTAAGGGAGCTGTGAGGCAGAAGCAGCTCAGTGGCAGTAGGTTTGGTTTGGTGTTTCGGTTAGCCGCCAACTAGCTCTGCAAATTCAGCCAACAATTCTTGCTGACTGGAGTCAGCTGGGAGTGCAGGATTCCTTGGGTTGTGAAGTGTTTTAACTGGAAATGACCTTAACCAGTAGCTACGGAGTCAGTTCAAGTCATGGCAACACCGTATGTGTCAGAGTAGAAATGTGCCTCATAAGGTTTTCGGTAGCTGGTTTTTCTTAAGATTGGCAAGCCTGCTCTCTGAGGTACCTCTTGGTGAACCCAAACCTCCAACCTTTGTGTTAGCAGCCCAGCGTGTTAACTATTTGCACGACCCAGCCATTTCTGAAGTTATCTTAAAACTCAGCTATGTGGAGGTTGACAAGTAACTGTCTGTGGGCCAAGTCTGACCCACTATCTGTTTTCACAAATAAAGTTTTATTGGAACAGAGTCACTTCTATTCATTTACATATTGTTGTGGTTACTTCCATGGTAGAGCTGAGTGGTTTCAATAGAGAGCGTATGACCGATAATCTAAAATATTTACCCTTTTGCCCTTTTACAGAAATGCCTTGTTAACCTTTGATCTAATGCAACTTCCTCATTTTATACATTAAAAACCTCAGTTTTGTGGTGGTTGAGGGATATATCTACCTATAAGTCACATGATGTGGGAGCTCTGATGGCTTAGTGGTAAGAAGCTGAGCTGTGATCCCAAAGGCACACGGTTCGAATACACTAGCTGCTCTGTGGGAAAAGGATGGGCACTCTCCTCCCGTGTGATTAATTGCCTTTGAAAACCCAGCAGAGGGCCAGCTATGGGTCCTTTCCAACTCAGTGGCACACAAGAAGTATTCAAAGAAAGTACAGGGAAAGGGTATATAGGTTCGATGTTGTAAGGTGCCCTGCATAAGACAGAAGGAAACCCTGCTGAACCTGGGCCATTCTCACAGTCTCTGCTGTGCTTAGAGAATAAAACGTGTATTAATTTGATTATATCATAGCTTATAATTTCTTCCCCCTCAATGTATTTTTGTAGTTGGTTTTCTTACATAGTTTGTACACATTGTGTTTCACATTATATATTTTTAAATTTTATTTTAATGAAAGTTTACAGAGACTTTGGATTTCCATTCATCATTGTTGCACTTTTCTCCCTGTGTTTCACATTATTCTTCATGCATATTGTACTTCATACAATAATTTTCATGCATTATGTTTTATAAAATTAATCACCGTTGGACTTTGCCCATCCTTATCCTGTCTTTTCTCCCTGATCCGTCCCATTTCTTTTCCCCTCCCTCTACTCACCAAACTCTGCAGTCCTGTGGTTTTACCTCTCCCCATCCTCAGCCCTCTCCCCCTTGAATTTCCCATACATATTTTACTAGTTATTCTTCTATTTTTTCAATAATGGTCTAATGCAGTATTTGTCCTTATGAGACCCTGTTAGTTCACTCAGCATGATGCTCTCCATCCTCTCCCAAGTTACGTAGTATTTTTCAAAATCGTTTCTCCTAAGTGCTGCATAGTATTCCTTTGTGTGAATGTACTACGTTATCTCAATCCGTTTGGTTGTGGTTAGACATTTGGGCTGTTTCCAGGTGCTTGTGATGGTGAATAATGCTGTTATGCACATTGGTGTACAAATCTCTGTTTGTGTCTCAGTTCTAATTTCCTTGGGATATATTCCTAGTAGTGGACTAGTGGGGTCATGTGGAGTTTCTAGGTTGAACTTTTAAAGGAAATACCAAACTGTCTTCCAGAGTGGTTGTACCATTTTACAGTACCACCAAACAGTGTATGAGGCTTTGCACCTCCCCACATCCTCTCCAACATTTATTGCTTGCTGCACTACTAAACTTTGCCACTGCTACTGGGGTGATGTGGTATCTCATTGTGGTTTGATTTGCATCTCTCTTATTGCCAGTGATTTTGAGCATTTCTTTATGTGTCTGTTGGCCACCTGAATGTCTTCCTCTGTGAAAAGTCTTTCCATGTGTTTTGCCTATTTTGTAATTAAATTTTCAGTCTTTTTCTTCTGGAGGTCCGGGAGTATTCTGTAAACTTTGTTATGAGACCTTTGTCTGAGATACTATTGCCAAATGTTTTTTCCCAGTCTGTAGGCTTCCTTTTCACCTCGTTGGAAAAAGTTTTGATGAGCACAGAGATTTAATCTTTAGAAAGTCCCATTCATCAGTTTTATTCTCTCCAGATTGTGTGTTTCTGGCTGTATTTGTCAGTCTCTTTATATACCATAGATTAGGCCTTCTAAGTTTGGACCCAGTTTATCTCTTATGAACTTTATGGTTTTGGACATTATTCCTAGGTCTGTGATCCACCTTGAGTTGATTTTTGTTTATGGTGTGAGATGTGGATCTTGTTTCAGCTTTCTGCACGTAGCAGTACAATTTTGCCAGCACTACTTGTTGAAGAGGGGATTGTTTCCCCATTTGATAGGTTTTATTTCCTTGTCAAATATTAGTTGACTGTAGATTAGATGGTTTAATTTTTGGGTTCTTGAGTCTGTTTAGCAAGACACAATAAAAGACCTAAATAAATGGAAAAATATTCCCTGTTCATGGGTAGAAAGACCCAATATTGTGCAAATGACAATCCTAGCGAAAGCAGTATCCATGTTCAATGCAATCTCAATAGAGATCCTGTATTCATTTTTCAAGGATATAAAAAGGGAAATTGTCAAGTTTATTTAGAGAGGAATGTTGTTGTTGTTGTATGCCATTAAGTTGCCTGTGATTCATAGCAACCTGATGTACAACAACTTTGAAGGCTGCCCTGTCCTGAGCCAGTCTCACTGACTCCGATACACCTACTCTCATTGCTCAAGTTACTGTATCATTCCATCTCATCCAGGTCTTCCTCTCCTGTGCTGTTCCCTTCACCCTTCCGAGCATGATATCCTTCTCCAGGGATTGGTCCCTCCTGGCCATGTGTTCAAAATATGTAAGACAGAGCTTCAAAATCCTAGCCTTCAAGGAGAAACTTGGTTTCACCCTCTGCAAGACATACTTATTTTTCTGCCAATCCGTAGTATGTTTTAGATTCTTCTCCAGCACCACAACTCAAAGCCATCAATTTTTCTTCTGTCATCCTTAGTCATTATCTAGCTCTCTGATGCATTGCAAATAATTGTGAAGACCATGGCCTGGATCAGGCACACCTTAGTCTCTAGGCGGACATCGTTGCTTCTCAATACTCTGGAAAGGTCCCTGACAGCAGATTTTCCCAATATAATTCATCTTTTGATTTTTTGACTGCTACTACCAAGAGTGTTGATTGTGGCGCCAAGCAAGCTGTAACTGTTAATAACCTCAATTTCTTCTCTATCCATCATGGTGCTGCCAATTGGCCCAGTGGTGAGAATATTTGTCTTCTTGATGTTGACTTTCAATTCATATTGAAGACCTACAATCTGTGACCTTCTGAAGCAAGCACTTCAAGTCCTCCTCAGTTTCAGCAAGCAAGGTTGTGTTATTCGCATAATGTGGGTTATTGAGGAGTCTTCCTCCAATCCTGATGTCATATTCCACCTCATAAAGCCCTGCCTCCTGAATGATCTGTTCTGCATATAGATTGAATAGATATGGAGACAAGACACATCCCTGGTGCACTCCTTTCTTGATTTTGAACCAAGCAGCATTTCCCCCTACTCTGTTCTGAGGACTGCTTTGTGGTCCAAGTATAGGTTTTGCATAAGAACAGTCATTAACCACTCTACTTAAGGTTAACCACAATTTGTTGTGATCTGTAGTCAAAGCCTTTGCACAATGAAGCACCCGAATAAGCAAGGCACTTCTGAAAAACAAAAATGAGGTGGGAGGCATAGCACTCCTTGACTTCAAAACCTACTGAACAGAGGTAACAACCAAAATAGCATGGTACTGGTAAAATGACAGGCAAATAGACCAATGGAACAGTTTATATATTCTTTATGGCAAAATAAACTTTTACAAATTTTACAATACAAGAGACAGACTAGTAGGAAGAATTTATGTTATATATACTTAACATGGTTCGAGACCACAAGTCTCGAAGGATGGGCAATCTCCTGTGCCCTGCTGGAGCGTCAGCTATGGATTGGTTGATGAGATGATGACAGAGGAGCGAGCTGGAAGGAGGCTGGTTTGAAAGTATTTTTTGGTCACAGGTTTTCAAAGGAAGCTTATATTTTGGATGCCTTTCAGTAGACTGACTAAGAGGACCAAACGTGAGATCCTAAGCTCCAGGACAAGCTGTGTGTAACTCACTGTACGTCTTGAGTGCACAAGCCCCATTTGAGTGTTTGAACCTTCTGGTTTGGCAGCTTATAGGAATCTGGAGTTTCTTGTTTTAGGGTTTTTTTATTTATTAAAAAAATTTTCTACTAGTTTATTTACAAAATTTGAATACATTGTTCTTAAGAATAGATTCTTTGAATTTCCCTCACCCTGCCCCCATCCATTTGTACACCCCCATGATTCATCTCCCCCTCCCCCTGCACATCCTCATCTCTCTGCTTCTGAAGTCTGGAGTTTTATCTGTAGACTGTTTGAAACAGTCTGCTATGGTGGGAGAGCTATTGCTGAGAATCCTGTTTGAGTTGATAACAGCCCCAGCATATTTAACTCTTACAGCAGATCAGTTGTTCTGTGCCAGTGAGTTGGCATTGACTCCTAGCTGACTCTAGCAGGTTTGCAGAGACCATAAATCACCTGAGATGAGCTTGCCCATCTTTTTCCCACAGAGCTGGTGGATTCGAACTGCCTGCCTCTGGGTTGACAGTATCCCTCCTTCCCCACTTGGCCACCAGAGCTCCCTGCAATAGTTCTAGGAGGTAGGTATCACAGGAGACTGTGTTGCAGAGAGGTTAAGTGACTTTTCCAAAGGCAGAGTGTTATGTAAGCAAAACAGTTGGGGTTCGTGCCCCAGACGCCTGGCTCCACCTTCCTATGCTGGGAAATTACTGTGTGGGAAGTGTTCTCAGATACAGTCTAATGGAGGCAACAACTCGCTAGACAACAGTGTATTTGTCAGGGTACCAGTTCTTCAAGTGAACGAATTACCATCCAGTCTCTGACTGTGTGTGTGTTAGAATTGTTAGTGGCTGTGATCTTTCTGAAGTAGATCACCAGGCCGTTTTTCTGAGGAGGTAACTCTGGGGAATGAAAATATGAAAGTACTACAAACAGGACAGGAGCGCAGTGGTGTCATGTGAACATATTGGGCTGCTAACCAAAAGGTTGGTGGTTCGAATCTACCAGCTGCTCCATGGGAAAAAAAGTGGATAGACTCCTGCTGTAAAGGTTTGCAGTCTCTGAAACCCAGTGGAGGGTCCTTATGGATCATAATAAACTTGAGAGCAGTGGGTTAAATAGGACAGAATCGCATCTCTCTCATATAAAAGTCCAGGGGAAGGTCCCAGCAGCTATGGCTGCTTTTTGATTATCAGAGACCCCGCCTATAGCTTCCTCATGGTTCCGCTGTCATCAACATGTGACTTTCATCTTGTAAATTTTACGTCTCACAATGGTGTCTAGATTTTAACCTGGGAGGGAACACGGAAAGGGGAGCACGTATCTTCTTTTTAAGGGATTATCTCAGCAAGTGGATCTATCATAGCTTGACCAGAAGTTAATCGTCACAACCCCCTCTTGTTGCATGGAATTCTAGGAATTGTAGTCTCAAACTGGGTAGACCAGTTGCTGTTGTGTGCTGTTGAGTCAGACTTGACTCATCGCTAATCCTCTGGTGGGTTTCAGATGCTCTCCTGTGGTGTCCTGTGGAGCAGCTGGTGGATTCGAACAGCCTGCCTTTCAGTTAGTGCACCATCTTACCGCTAGACCACCAGAGCTTCCCAGGAAACAGGCCTAGTTTGTGGGTCCTTTTGCAAAGGAGTGCTGTGGCAAGTAGTTCAGTGCTCAGTCGCTCACAGAAAACTCCGTTGTTCACCCCACCAGCTGCTCCATGGAAGAAAGACATGGCTATCAACTTCTGTAAAGATGACCGCTTTGAACCTGATGAGCTGTCTGACATGTTCTATAGGATCACTTTAAATTGGAATTGAATTCATGGCATGATTGTTACTTATTTCTCCCCTTATTGTTTGGGGAAAGTAGGGGGGTGGTTATTGGGGACCAATGGGCAGTCTCTGCATACAGGTCAGCTGTGTGGATGGAGATGAGTGACCCTTTTTGGGGTAGAAGGGCAGGGTCAAGGGGCTGCCTGACTCGGCCTCCATCTACCCTTACAGGTACAACTGCAAAGAGGAGTTCCAGATCCATGATGAGCTGCTCAAGGCCCATTACACGCTGGGCCGGCTCTCGGATGCTACCCCAGAGCACTACCTGGTGCAGGTAGATCAGGGCCTGCGGTCGGACCCTTCCGCTCCTCTGGCCTCTCCCCACCCTCTCCAGAACTCCCCCTCGTGGGTCTCTCCATCTCCTCTGTCCTGTTCTCCCCAGCTCCCTCTGTCTCTGCACTATCCCCTCACCCTTCTTAATGGACCAGTGGGCCTCACTCTTCCCTGTGTCTTTGGGGTCTTGATCCCAAGTCCTCTCATTGTAGGGTTCCCCAGGAACCTGCCTCAGGGAGCCCCTGCATGTTTGTTCCTGTCTGTGCACTGCCTGGCCCCAGCAGGCCCACCCCTTCTCCTCCAGAAACTCCCAAGGGGATTGTGACATCCACCCTCCCGTCACCCTGGGACCCCAGCCTCTCCTTCCCTCGGGCTGGCAATCTCCTTCCTTCCGTTGTGGTGGTGTTTTTTTTGTTGTTGTTGTTTTTTTAGGGACACACTTGTTTGGCTTAGCGAGTTTGTTTTGTTTTGGAGACTTTTTGGGGGACACTTTAAAGCCCCTAGAGCCATGAGGCCAGTGGTTTTCAGCCTATCTTGTTAGTTGCTAGAGTCCCAGAGCCTGGGCTGGAGTCAATAGTTGCTCGATAAATATTCAGTGAATGAAAGATTTGAAGGACAGTCGTGATGGTGTGTCCCGCTGGCTGGGAGTCGCTGGCGCTGCTGGTTCTTCTGGAAGAACTGGTCCCTCTTTCTGTCGCATCAGGCGCTGGAGATAAGGCTCCGGCTGGAGGTGGGGCTTGGCTCACATGGCCTCTGTGCTCTTTTTTTTGTGACCCAGAATTAACTTTTTTGGTTTGCTGCCCTCGTTTGCTCTGTAATCATAGTGGCCCCAGCCTGGGCAGGGTAGAGAACCTCAGCCTCAGAACTCTCCCTAAGGACAGGGCTGGGCCAACTTGCCACTGGCTTATTCCTGGTGCCCCAGCCATGACTCCTCACTCTGACCCCTTTCTCACGAGTGCCCCTTGGGGTGAGTGACATTTGCCTTCCCTCGGGGTGGGTGGTGGTTTTTGGGGCCACCCTAGAGCCAGCAATGCTTTCCTACTCTCTTCTGTGGGGCTGGCTCTTCCATAGGAGATGCCACCTCCTACATGAAGCCTTCTCAGATTTCCCCTCAGGAAGCATTTTCCTTCCTTTCCCTTCACTCTGGGACACTCTCCCACAGGTCACTGGCAGTCACGTTTTTGTTTCTCTGAGATAGCAAGCAGGTGGCTTGAAAGAAGGGCTATGCCCCCATCACCCCACCTCTCCACCTGCCCTCCTCCTGGCCTGTTGACCATGCCCCTGGGGCCCCTTGAATAATGACCTCTTCTCCCTGCCAGGGCCGCTACTTCATGGTGCGGGACGCTACCGAGAAGATGGACGTGCTGGGCACCACGGGCGCCTGTGGGGCCCCCAACTTCCGGCAGGCTCGGGGCGGGCTTGCTGTGTTCGGCATGGGACAGCCCAGCCTCTTAGGGTTCAGGCGGGTCCTCCAGACGTTGCAGAAGGATGGACACAAGGTAAATACAGCCTGTCTGCCAGGGTTTTCCTTGGAGCTGGGAAGAAGAAAGGCCTTGTGTGTGCAGGGAGGGTGGGCCATGACCTTGGATGCTGAGATACTCACTGTAGATGGCATGACTGGAGATTCTGGGTGACTGTTGATTGCATTGTCCCGTGAGGACACTAGAGTCCCTGAGGTCAGTCCCTTGTAGAGTTCAGTCTGAAAGCCTCAGGTGAAATGAGGAGGGGACAGGAGGAGCTAGGTCTGAAGAGAGAGCCTATTGTTTGTTGTTGTGTGCCATCAAGTTGATTCGGGCTTTAGCTGACCCTCGGTAGGTTTTCAGAGGCAGTTAGTTGCACAGGAGATTTCCCCATCCTTCTCTCACGGAGCAGCTGATAGATTCAAACCACATGCCTTCGGAATTGCAGCACAGCTTGCCAGTGGGCCACAGAGCTCCCTTAGGTAAAACTTAAAAGTGCCCACCTGTTCCAGGCTTCAGCCAGGATCCATCTGACATCAGCTGCTATCTCTGGTGCCATGGCTTCTTCTAAATCTTTCTGGAACTTTTGGCAGTTCCTTTTCTATGTACTGTTCTAGCCATTTTTGAATTATCTTTAGCAGCATTTTACTTGGGTGTGATATTAATGATAGTTTCCACATTCGGGTGGATCCTAGCTAAAAGTAAATAACACCAGAAGAATGTCTATTTATGCTTCATTGATTTTGCAAAGGCATTTGACTGTATGGATCGTAACAAGTTATGGCTAACATTGAGAAGAATGGGAACTCCAGAGCACTGAATTGTGTTCGTGTGAAACCTATACCTAGACCAGGAGGTTGTTGTGTGAACAGAACAAGGCAACACTACATGGTTTAAAATTAAGAAAGGAGAGTGTCAGGGTTGTATTCTCTCTCCATACCTATTCAGTCTGTATGCTGAACAAATTATTTGAGAACCTGGACTCTGAAAAAGAATGTGGCATCAAAATTAGAGGAACTCATCAATAACCTGCATTATACAGATGACACAACCTTGCTTGTTGAAAGTGAAGAGGACTTGAAGCACTTGTTACAGAAGATCAAAGAATACAGCCTTTAATACAGGTTGCATCTCAACATCAAGAAAACAAAGATTCTTACTACTGGACCAGTAGGCAGAATCATGATAGATGGAGAAAAGATTGAAATTGTCGACAACTTCATCTTGCTTGAATCTATGATAATACCCTTGGCACTAGCAGTCAGGACATTGCCCTGGGAAAGTCTGCAGTTAGGGACCTCTCCAAATTATTGAGGAGTAATGATGTCGGTCTTTCAGATCACTTGCTTAGTATCTGAGAGCTGGACCGTGAATAAGGGTGACAGAAGAAGAATTGATGCCTTTGAGTTGTGGTTTTAGAGTATTGAACATCCCATGGATGGCCAAAAGAACAAACATATCTTTTTTTTCTTTTCTTCTCCCTGCCTCTTTTTAAACAGTCCTTCCGAAAGGACTATCCACTTAGCATTGTATCCAAAGATGAAATTTGTAGTTGAAAGGAGTTAGAAGTTAGCCTTCGTTACAGACTGGTTAATTTCAGGGTCGAAAATATGGAACGCTCCACAAATTTGCGTGTCGTCCTTGCGCAGGGGCCATGCTAATCTTCTCTGTATCATTCCAATTTTAGTATATGTGCTGCCGAAGCGAGCACCAAACAAACATATCTTGAAGAGAGTGCCGCCAGAGTGCTTTTTGGAGGCAAAGATGATGAGGTTTCACCTCATATATTTTGGACATGTTGCTAGCAGGGGCTCTTCTTGGAGAGGGGCATGATGCTTGGAAAGGTGGAGGGTCAATAAAGGAGAAGAAGACCCTCAACCAGGTGGATTGACATGGTGACTGCTGCAGTGAGCTCCAGTGTGTAGGAAGTGTGAGGACAGCACAGAATAGGGCAGGTTTCAGATCTGTTGTTCACAGAGTAGCTTAGGTCACACTCGATTAGATGGTATCTACAACAACATGGTAGGCTTGGGAGGTGGCCTAGTGGATACAGAGTTGTGCTGACAACCCGAAGGTGAGCAGTTTGAATCCACCAGCTGCTCCTCAGGAGAGAGATGGACAGTGCCTGTCTTTTGCTTCATATCCTCTGAAAACCCTCTGGGGGGGTGAACCATGATTCAGTTCTGACGTGATGACTGTGAGTTCAGTTTTGATGCTAGATCTTACCTTGTCCTCAACCCAGGGCGGGAACAGGACATTATTCTCCCATTTTACAGAGGAGGAAACTAAGGCCTAGAGAGGACAAATAATTTTCCCAAGGCCTCACAGTTTGTGAGTGGTTGAGCCATGAGACTCAAAACCAGGCAGCTGCACTCCTTCCTGTGTGTTGCTGAGATCTGGTCCTGTGTCCCCAGGACCCCAGTGGAGGTCTCCTGAGATCATAGTCATTGAGGGCAGCCCCCGGTGGGCTAAACTGGAGGGGCTTTGAGTGGGTTACCGTGGGGTGGGCTGCTCACTGCTCTGGGTACTTTCTTCTCAGCTTGATTAAGTTCCTGGAGGGTGGAGTCGGCTTCCTTGTCTCTCACTGTGCTTGGTAGATGAATAATGGCATGATGTTTTTAAAAACAACAACAAATCAAACCTATTGCTAGATCTGACTCATTTACAGAGGCTATGAATTTCGTGGGAGGAGATTGCTCGTATCTCTTATACAAAGCAGCTGGTGGATTCGAACCATCCACCTTTGGGTTGGCAGTGCAACTCTTTACCCACTAGGCCACCAGAATTTCTTCAGTATATGCTTTACATATGCTATATAATTGGTCCAGAACTCTATGCTAGGAATTATGGGCACAGGAATGGGAACAGGAGTGGACTCCACCTTAAGGGAACTTGCCCATTACTGGCGAAAGGGTATATATCTGGGAAATGTTAATGTAAAGTAGGGGTTAAGCCCGCCTGAGTCATCCTGAGAGGAGGAGGGCTGACAGAAGTGCTGTCTGAACTGAGTGAGGTGGGACTCCCCCGGTGGGGATCAGACTGGGGTGGAGGAAGGAGGGCCCCTGGGTAGAGGCTGTGGGAGCACATGGAGCTTGGCTGATGTCTCCCCCTTGTGGCGACTCTTAGGACTGCATCATCCTGTGTGTGCGGGAGGAGCCAGTGCTGTTCCTGAGGGCTGGGGAGGACTTCGAACCCTACACCCCACGAGACAAGAAGAACCTTCAGGACAACCTGCAGGGCCTTGGACCTGGGGTCCGAGCGGAGAGGTTGGAGCTGTCTATACGGCAGGAGGTGAGGGCGATGGTTGGCAGGTGGGTTAGAGGCAACACTCCTGTTCCCCGGGCGGCTGGCGGAGTATAAGGAACAGTGGACTAGGAGTCCCAGGACAGGTCCACAAGCTGTGAGGCCCGAGTGGGGCGTTCTAGACCTCTGCTGCCTGTTTTGAGCTTCCTCTGTCTCTCTCCCTCCACCGCTACAGAGGCTTGTCACGGTCACTGGGCCTGTTGACACACCACAGAGATAGAGGTCACAGTGGCCCAGAGTCCTAGTGGGCAGGACTGAGGCCTTACTGGTGTCTGTGGGCCCCTCCAGGTCTTGCATGCTCCTGTTTGATCTCCTCCAGCCCCCAGCTGCCTCAGCTGCCTGCCGTCCTGTAGTCATGAGCGTGGCTGATCCCCTCTGTTTTCTAGAAAGTACCCTTTCTGCCTGGTCTCAGCATGGACTTTGGTGGCCCAGGCATAGGTAGACTGCCCAGGGTCAGTGGTCACCTAATCCTGTTAGAACTCAGGGGTTCTCTGGCCATCAAGTCCCCTCCAGGCGGGACAGTAGTGTGTGTGGCCTCCCTGAGGCCTGGTCACTGTAGAGCTCAGCCAGGATGGTCATTGTGGGGACAGGGAGGACTCGGGTGGGTGTGTCATGGACCTCTGGCTTCACCTCTCCATGCAGATCCATGACTTTGCCCAGCTGAGTGAAAACACATACTATGTGTACCACAATACCGAGGACCTGCGTGGGGAGCCCCACGCCGTGGCCATCTGCAGAGAGGATGAGGTGTACGTGACCGAGGAAGTATACAGGCGGCCCCTCTTCCTGCAGCCCACATACAGGTACCCACAGCGATGGGCCCCAGCATGTAGCAGGGGTGCACCTGGCCGCTGCCTTCCTCCTGCGGGCAGCTCCCCATTTGCAACTGTGCCTCAATGTCCTGCTCCGCTCCTGGGCTGGCAGCTTTGCTTACTGCTGTGGGGCTCTGGGGTGCCCAGGCTGTGTCTCCAGCCTGATGGGCTGCCCCCCGTCTCCTGGCAGGTACCATCGCCTGCCGCTGCCAGAGCAAGGGGCCCCCCTGGAGGTCCAGTTTGATGCCTTTGTCAATGTCATCCGGGTAAGTGAGGGGTGAGTGGGGGTGGAGTGGGCAGGTAGCTTCTGAGGGTCAGTCTGTGTCTGGGCTCTGTGTCTGTGATGATGTTCAAGGTGGACATGACCTTTGGCATTCTTTAGAAGAGGGCTTCCTACTGTGTCATGCATGGGCTGTGGGTGTCGGGGTGTTTGTGTGTCTGTGTTGCTGTGAAGGGTGTCTGTGCACATTTGCTCGTATCTCTGTGGGACACTCGTGTATCTCTGAGTGCCCCTGTGTCTCTCTGGGTGTCTTTGTATCTCTGGAGTGCAGTGTCTCTGTGACATCTGACTGTGTCTCTGGGGAGGGGCTCATTGTATGTACACAGTGTCTCTGTGTTTTATATGTGCTATGTCCCTCAGTCTGGGATGTGTATCTGCATCTCTGTGTGTCTATGCGTCTTTATCTCTTCATGGAGGCGTCTGTTTGTACATCTCTAACAACAGAGCCCAGCACCAACCATTTAGGCATTTGGAGAATTGAAGGCCAGGATGTTAACTTGCTGCATGACCTTGGACAAGTTACCTAACCTCTCTGGACCTCAGTTTATCATATCTCATGTGGAGGCTTTTCAGCATGTGTTTGCTGCATTTGTTCATGTGCCAACATCTGTCTTAGTCCCCTCAGGCATGTGCCACCTTACTTAAGTTGGCATCTCGAGAGGTGTCCAGTGCAGACCTCGTCCCCTCACAGCGACTCTCCTTTCCAGAGTCCTTTGTGTGGCACTGCATTTAGTGCCACTAGGGGGTGGTGCTGTGCCCCCAGGACAGTTGGGACATTTGAGGCTAAGGGGTTTGGTGACTTGTCCACTTTCCCATCTGGTTTGGCTGATTTGGAGAAAGAGATGTTTGACCCCTTCTTGCTGTAGATTGTGGGGTGAGGGTGGATTTGCTGTTACCACCCTACCCTCCAACTTGGTCTTCAGCCAGGGTTTCAGGTTCTGCAGCATGACCTGATAATCATGTCTTTCCTCAGGAGACCCCCAGCTTGCTGCTGCTCCGAGATGCCCCTGGGCCTCCCCCAGCCCTCCTCTTCAGCTGCCAGACGGGTGTGGGCAGGACCAACCTGGGCATGGTCCTGGGCACCCTCGTCCTGCGTCACCGCAGTGGGTCCACCTCACAGCCTGAGTAAGTGACTGGGACCTTGTGCTCGAGGGGCTGGAGACACAGAAACGAGGGGGTGGGATATCAGGAGCTGGGGACCATGCTGGAAAGGAACACCTGACCAGCTGACCTGGAAAAAGCCATATGACCTTCATCGGCCTCAGTTTCTCCAGGGGGAGAAATGGCCCTTGCTTCTCCCAACCTCAGTTGGAGGGACGACTTGGAGCCTGTTGTCCAATGTCTCCACTGTCATGTGAGCGGGAAGGAGCAGGCAGAGTGGCCATGGCAGTGTTGTTGGGAGGTCTGACATTCCCTTTTCTTTGTTAGGACTAGCCCCCCACAGGCCAAGCCCTTACCCATGGAGCGGTTCCGGGTGATCCAGAACTTTGTCTGCATGGTGCCCCAGGGAAGGAAGATGGTAGAGGAGGTGAGCGAAGGCCGTGAAGTTGGGGACAGCTGTGCCAGATGAGGGGAGTGTGTCTGCCCCACAACCCTCCACCTTCTCCCTGCCCATCCCTCATCTTTTGCTTTCTCTCTGGCCCTGGACTAGGTGGACAGAGCCATCACAGCCTGTGCAGAGTTACATGACTTGAAGGATGCAGTCTTGGAAAACCAGAAGAAGCTGGATGGCGTCCGACTGGGGAGCCCAGAGCAGGTGAGGGCCTCTGCTCCAGCCCCACCCCGCTCCGCAGCCTGATTCCGTCAGGCTTGGTGACTGCTTTCTTCCAGACTGCTTTTTCTGGCTGTTGCTGCTGCTTTTCTCAGAAGAGCAGATTTCAGAGGAGGGAGGTGAGGGAGCTGGGCCACAGGAAGGATGGACGAGGAAGACAGAAGTCTCCTTTCCCTGGATAGGTCCCCTCAGCTGTGGGATAAATAGTATGGGGAAGGGGCTGCTGGCAGGGTCTTTTCTGTCCCAACTGGGCTTCGTGTAGCTGACACGCCCCAGACCTCCCTGGCTGGCCTGCGGATGAAGAAGCCCTGCACTTCTTTGGGAAGGCTGTGTTTGGGGGGTCCAGCTCGTGCTTCTGGAAGAATGACAGGTTCTCGGCTCTCCGCGGACCTCGTCCCTCTCACTCTGAGGGGAAGAGGTCGGCTTAACTCACGGCGCCTGCAGAATCTCCACTCTTCTCAGCTGTCGTCTTTTTTATTTTGTTTATTCTTTTTGATGATACTATGCACAGCAGAACACACAGCAGTTCAGCAATTTCTTCATATACAATTCTGTGACATTGATGAGTCTTCCAGCTGTGCAGCTTTTTCCACCCTCCTCCTTCGAGCTGCTTCCCCCCCCCACCCCCATTGGTGTAAACTTGCTGCCCCTTAGGGGTCCTGGTAGTTTAGTACCAAGGAGTTGTGCTGCCACCCTAAAGACACACAGTTCAAATCCACAAGCTGTTCTATGGGATCAAGATGACAGTCTCCTCCTGTGTGGTTTACAGCCTCTGAAAACCCACTGGAGGGTCAGCTGTGAGTCGGTTCTAACATAGTGTCATACAACAACCACAATAACAATACCACTGCCCACTAAATATCCTGTCCAGTCTTTGACGTTGATGTTGTGAATTTGATCCCATACAGAGAGTTCTTAAAGGTGCTCCAGGCTCAACACCGATAAGCTTCATTCGCCAAGCTCACACATTCTTTGGTTTTGAAAACTTCAGGGGTGATTTTTGGATTTGGAGTTCTAATTTAATAGAAGAAAGATTACACAGGGCAGTGATTTTGAGAACTCAGCCAATTTTCGTGGGTCCAGAAAATTTGAAATTCTGTTCTACATTTTCTGAGCTTATTTCTTCTGTACTTTTTTTTCCCCTAAGGAGAGAATTTAAAAGCAATACTCTAAATTAACTCTTATCTCACTGCATGGTTTAAAATCGGGAAAGGTGTGTGTTTCTCCATACCTATTCATTCTGTGTGCCGAGCAAATCATTAAAGAAGCTGGACTTCATGAAGAAGGATGCAGTTAGTATCGGGATGAGAGGAAGACTCCCCAGTTACCTGCATTATTCACATGGCACTACCCTGCTTGCTGAAAGTGAGCAAGACTTGAGGCGCTTGCTGCAGAGGATCAAGGACTGCAGCCTTCAATATGGATTACATCTCAACATCAAGGAAACAAGTTCTCACCACTGGGCCAACAAGCAACGTCATGATAGATGGACTGAAGACTGAAATTGTCAACAATTTCATCTTGCTTGGCTCTATTATCAACACCCTTGGTACTGGAAGTCAGGAGATCTGGAGACATATAGCATTGGGGAAATCCGCTGTCAGGGACCTCTCTTAAGTCCTAAAGAGCTGCAGTTGTCAGTTTAAGATGATGGTGCACCTGATTCAAACCTTAATAGTCTTTCCACTCACCTGCTGTGCATCTGAGAGTTGGGCAGTGAGTAAAGATGACAGAAGAACAGTGCCTTTGAGTTGTGGTGTTGGAGAAGCGTCCTGAATACCCCATGGATTGTAAAAATAGATATGGCCTGGAGAAAGTACAGCCAGAGTGCTCCTTGGAGGCAAGAATGGAGAGCTTCATGTCACATGCTTTGAGCATGTTGTTAGGAAAGGCTGTTACTTGGAGAGACATCATGCTTGGAAAGGTGGGAGGATCAGTGAAGAAAAGGAAGACCAATGAGATGGATTGATACAGGGGCTGTGGCGATGGCTCAGGCATGTCAGGATTGAGAAGGATGGAGCAGCAGAGGACAGGGTTCGCGTCTTGTTTATAGGATTGCTATGAGTCATACTCAGCTTGATGGCTCTTAACAACATCAGACATTTCCATCAAGTTAGAACTGATTCATAGATGACACTTCAGCTGGTTTTCAGAGACAGTCAATGCCGTGAGATGAAGTTGCTCATCTTTCTGAGTGCTGGTAGGTTCAAACTGCCAGAGACGCGCCTCCTGTGGGTGCGCAGCACTTACCTATGCTCTAGGCCGCCACATAGAGAAAACCAGAGATGAGGGAAGGAACAGAATCGCCAGACAGCGCTGCTGACCAGAAACTGGCTGCAACTTCTCATGCTTAGATTCTGTGTCGACTGTCCGAGCACACGCTGTGCATCCTGCTTCAACTTACAGCATCAGCCTTTTCTACATCAATACTGGTTTTTGTTCTTAAGGTTTTTGATGGCAGTGTAACTTAAGCCCATGAGGTTCGACCATAGACCTGATCAGTTAAGAGCACGGGTTCCACACACAGTTGCGTAAGATTCTAGCCTCGGCTCCCTCTTGGTTATATGGACCATGCCTCAGTTTCACCATTAGTAAAATGGGGACCACTAATAGAAGAGTATTGAACATACCATGGACGGCCTAGAAAATGATCAGGTCTGACCTGGAAAGGGTGAAATGAGCTGCTCCGTGGAAGCAAGAATTTTGAAGCTCCGTCTCACATACTTTGGGCATGTTGCCAGAAGAGACCAGTCCTTAGAGAAGGACCTCATGCTTGTAAGGGTGGCGGGACAGCGCAGTAGAGGAAGACCCCAGATGAGATGGATTGACAGAGAACTGGGGTTATGCGGGCAGGTGTGTTAGAGACAGTGAGACTGGCTCATGACAGGACAGGCTTCAGAGCTGTTGTGCAGAGGGTCGCTGCAAGTCACAGGCAGCTCAGTGGCATATACAACAGCAATAGTAACTGCTTGAGAGGATTGCCATGGGGTTTACATGCCATGAAATAGACAGTGCACTACTTCATGACTTAAAACAGATCTTGGTCCGGAGCAAGTGTCTCTGAATGGCACCTTCCACAATTTATTCAATGTTCCCCTATTTTTAGACAATTGAGCAGCTTCCAGTTCCTCACCAGTGTAGGGTTGACACACTAGCTCGCTATGTGTTTTGTAAATAAAGTTTTATAAATAAGAGGAGCTCTTGTGGCCTAGTGGTGAGGAGTTGTGCTGCTAGTCCAGAGGTGTGCAGTTCAAACCCAGCTTTATTGCAGCACAGCCTGGCCTGCTTGCTTATGAATTGTTGCTGGCTGCTTTCATGCTACAGCTGCAGAGCGGGGTGGTTGGTGTAGAGACCACGTAGCCCTCAAACCTAGAACATTTACTCTCTGGCCTTTGATAGAATCTCGGGTCTAGATTCTTCAAGGTAGAATGAAACTTCCCCAGAGGACGTGACGTGCTCATCTTGGTTGCTTCCAGAAGAGCCGACCCAATAGGAGAACCTGACATTATGTAGCTGAGAGAGGTTGTTTGGAAAAATCTTGGACAGCCGCCTGCCCAGAGGAATTCGGCTGTGCCATTGGCTGTGTGACTCAGTTTCTTCCCTTTTTCTTGAGGGAGGGGTTGCAGTTTGAAGCCTCTGCTCTCTCACCTGTGAGGGCCCCAGCTCTGAGGTGGTGGTGGTGCTGGGCAAAGCCCTTGGGGAGGTGTGTCCCTTCAGGAACACAGGGGCTGGAGGCAGGAGTCTGCAAACTGCTTATTACAGCTTAACCGTAAACAGTGGAGTTCAGTTAGAAGCTTGGAAGACTCAGCTTGGCAGAACCCAGCTTGCAGAGTTGTAAAGTGAGGGATACGTGGTCTTCTGGGGAGTTCTGAGGCTTAGCTCCCAGCCTGCTAGAGTCAGGGACTGGGGCCTGGGCCCCCCATCTTCAACGCCCTGCTCTTCCATTTCCCCCACTTCAGGAAGGCAGCAGCCAGCACAGTCTCCGGCAGAGGACGCTGCGGAGCCTGGAGCGCTATTTTTACCTGATCCTGTTTAACTACTATCTCCATGAGCAGGTCAGGCCCAGAATGGATAAGTGGGATAGTCCCCCTTCTCCTCTGTCCCCGCGGCAAAGCTGGGAAAATGCGGGTCCCTAAGGGAAGGGGTGTGGGTGACCAGAGGTGCAGATAGAAGGGTGTCTGTGAGCTTCCTCATTAAGGGAGGCCTTCCTATCTCCCTTGAGCCTTGGCCGGGGTTTTAGGGCCTGGAACATTCCAGCTCCCGCTGCCCAGGCCCTTTCCTGCCTGCTCTTCTCCCTGCCTGGGGTCTCGGTGGAATGTCGCCAGGCTCCCCACCCCCGTGGCAGGGGAGGCTTAGGACGACCCTGTACCCCTGAACTCCACGTCTCTCTGGCCGCGGGCTGCAGTACCTGCTGGCCTTTGCCCTCAGTTTCAGCCGCTGGCTCTGTGCCCACCCGGAGCTGTACCGCCTGCCCCTGACGCTGAGCAGAGCGGAGCCTGTGGCCCCCTCAGACCTCATCGCCAAGGGCACCCTGGTGAGTGGCCAGTTGTTCTGGGGGTGTGGAGCGGGCGTGGCTCAATGGACCCTTGATGCGGTGTCTCTTTGGGTTAAACATTGCCCTTCCTGAGCCGGAGAGGGGATGCCTGTGAGCTCTGCTCCTCCTGTGAAGGAAGCAGAGTTGTTCTCCAGTCTCCAGCGCCTTTTACTGCCTTGACTTTTCCTCTGGCACCTTTTCCTGAGTCTCAAGCTGCGAGCTTTGAGCAGGGAGTAGTGGACTGGTGTCTGGAATTTCACCACCAGCTGCTCATGTCAGGCTCGACTTCCTCAGCTGCAGAGTAGGCACTGTTATTCTCACCAGGGTGCTGGTGAGGTGCCAGTTGTGCAGAAGTGCTTGGTTAACTGCCATATGTCCCTCTCGGCTCTGTCCAGAGCTGAGTGGCCTCGGGCTGGGCTCCGGACCTCTCAGTGAATCTCCTTGGCTTCCCTGGGCTCCACACTTGGTGCTCTCCTGCAGGAAGTGGATGATCTTGTCTCCCCGGATGCACTCAGCACCATCAGAGAAATGGATGTGGCCAACTTTCGGCGGGTACCCCGTGTGCCCATCTATGGCACGGCCCAACCCAGCACCAAGGTGACCTCTCTGGGGGCCTGGGTGCACTTGCTGGGGGAAGGGAGTGCTGGCCGAGCCCTGTGTCTTATGGGTCACCGTCCTCTTTCCCCAGGCGCTGGGCAGCCTCCTGGCTTACCTGACCGATGCCAAGAGGAAGCTGCGGCAGGTCATGTGGGTTAGCCTGAGGGAGGAGCCTGTGCTGGAGTGTGATGGACAGACACACAGCCTGCGGGGGCCCGACATCTCTGTGGACCCTGACCAGCTGGAGGTGAGGCCTCCTGCCTGTGAGGACCCCTTCTTTCAGAGACCTCCTGGGGAGTCAGCCTGGGGGATCTTTAGACGGTCACATGCTCCTGTTGTAGGTTAGGGAAACTGAGGCCCGAGGGAGTAGCTGATTTGAGGAACACTTGGCCCAGGTGTGGTTATGACCTCTGAGGCTCAGGGAGGGGCTAGGCTGGGCTGGAAGCCAGAGCTGATCTGGCCACCACAGACTGGCTTTTCAGGGGTGACCAGAGGCTGCTTTAGTTGCCTGAGTTCTCCCCCACTTCCTACTCTCCCCTAGAACCTGGAGACTCAGCTGAAAGTCCACCTGAGTGTACCTCCTCAGGGCCCGGAGGGCTCTGGGACCCCCCAGTTCCAGACATGCCTCACCATGCAGGAGGTTTTCAGCCAGCACCGTGGGACGTGTCCTGGCCTCACCTACCGCCGCATCCCCATCCCAGACTTCTGCGCCCCCCGAGAGGAGGTGAGGGGCGGGAGGTAGAGGAGATTCCCCACTTCTGACTTCTGGCCTGGTCCTTGGTTGTGGGCGTGGGTCAGGGAGGAAGTGACTGTTCCAGGGTCACTTGCAGGGGCTCGAGTTTGTATTGTTGGTGCTGTGTGTGTGCGCGCGTGCGTGCGTCTGTGTGTGTGAGATGTAGGTGTGCAGTGGTGGGTGGGCATGTCTGGCATTTGTAGGATGTGTGTAGGAATGTTTATGGAGAGAGAGAGTGTGTGTGTGAGAGAGATGTAGGTATACAGTGGCAGGTATGCATGTCTGACATTTATAGTGTGTGTGCCTTTGTAGAAGGAATGTGTATGGAGTGTGTGTGTGGTGCTTCAGTAGAGTGATCACGTATTGTGGTTGTTACTGATTAATTCTTCTGGAGAGGTGTTGTGTGTATGTTGGCGTGATTGATACTGTAGAGGTATCCTTTGGGGAGGGGGGTGTGGTGTGTTTTGATGCAGTTACTATATATGATCATTACTGGTTAATAATGTAGACGTGTCTTTTAGGGAGGAGGGTGTATGAGAGAGAGGTAAGTATGTGATGGTGGGTGGGCCTGTCTGTGTTGTTTGTATGTGTGTAAGGCATGTTTCAGTTGCGTTGCCACATGTGTGAGACCAGGTATATCTGGTCTTTACTGATAGGGTGGAGTGTCTTTTGGAGAAGGGTGTGTGGGTGTGTGGAGAACACATCTGCAGGTTTGTGATGTGTGTGTCTGTGGGCCTTCTTGTAGTCAGTGTGGTGTGTGTACTCGGAGTCCCTGGGTGATCCAGTCACTGACTGGAGGGTTGGCAGTTAGAATCCACCTAGAGACGTGGGAGGAAAGGCCTGGCCTCTGCTTCTGCACATGAGCCTTGTAAGCCCTGTGGATCCTCATTCTACTCAGACATGTGGGGTCAGGGTTGGGATGTGCCTGATGGCAGCTGAGACATCTGTGTGTGTGTGCATGGAGTGTGTGCTGTGTGGGTGGATGTTTACTCGTATTTGGACGGTGTGCTTGGGGTGTGTGTTTGGGTGGGGTGTGGGGGTTGGTGGAGGGTGTCTGGTGTGTAATGTGTGGGGTCCTGACTGGTCCTTGCATTTCCCGCTGCACGTTGCCCTGTGAGCCTCTTAGCCCCTGGTGTGCTGCCCCCTGGTGGCCGAATGCTGTGATGTTCAAAAGTCCACCTCGTGCCTTCGGGTGGCAGCTGGGTTGGGTCCAGCCCTGGTGGGAGGCAGGACTAGGGGGCTGTGCTTTAGGGGGGCTCTGTGTTGGGTCCAGTCCAGCCTGGGGAAGCAGAACTCGGGAGTGGAACATGTGGCCTGCTCTGGTGGGCACTGTGAACCCCGGGTACATTTCTTTCCGCATTCATGCTAGTTCTGACCTGGGAGGGGTGTGTATCCGGGGTCACACCTAGGCAGCTCCGGATGCCATCTGGGTGGATGGCCACATGGGGCAGTGTCAGGGCCCTTTCCCCCAGGCTCAGCCCTCGGTCTCCCCTCTCAGGACTTTGACCGTCTGCTTGAGGCCCTGCGGACAGCTCTCGCCAAGGACCCGGGCACTGGTTTCGTGTTCAGCTGCCTCAGCGGCCAGGGCCGGACCACGACTGCCATGGTGGTGGCTGTGCTGGCCCTGTGGCACATCCGGGTGGGTGTGGCTTCGTGGGACGGGGCTCCATCACACTGAGCATATAGGGGGGCTCCTGGCGGTGGGGGCGGGGTGAGTCCAGGTGGGATGCCTGTCTTAGTAGCTGTCCCACCCGGCAGGGCTTTCCTGAGGTGACTGAGGACGAGCTTGTAAGTGTGCCTGACGCCAAGTTCACCAAGGGCGAGTTCGAGGTAAGTGTGCCGCGGGCGGTCAGGTGTGGTGTTCATGGCCAGGTGCACAGAGATGGATGTCTGTGTCCTCTGCAGGCTGCACAGGCAGGTGGTCGGCCGACTGTAGGGTTGGGTTATGGTATTTATTCTGAGGACAGGGGCCCTGTGAAGTAACCACACTTATATGTTTGCTTTAATATGATGAAGGGCTAAGGAGAAGGTGGGGAGACTAGTTAGAGGCTCGCCGCATCAGCCAACAGCACCTAACAACAGTCAGCTGAGGAGAGGGTACCAGAGGACAAATGGAGGAGTAGACTCAGAAGGGCAGTGGAGAGCCTGACCTGCCAAGGCTGCCTCCCCAGCCAGCCTGGCCTCTGCTCTGGGTTCCTTTGTGTGGGGTGTGAGCCTGGTTTCTGAGGCTGGTCTCCCTTAACCACTGCCCTGATTCTATCTACTCATCACACCCTCCCTGTCCACTCTGGCCCCAGGTAGTGCTGAAGGTGGTGCAGCTGCTGCCCGACGGTCACAACATGAAGAAGGAGGTGGACGCAGCACTGGACACGGTCAGTGAGACCATGACGCCCATGCACTACCATCTGCGGGAAATCATTATTTGCACCTACCGTCAGGTGAGCCCTCGACCACTGCTTCACCTTCATGAAGTGGAGGTGCGGTAATCCCCAATAGAAACTCCCTGCGCTCTGAACCACACAATCCAGGAATGCTGGAGGGACATGCACTGAAGATCAAAGAATTTAACCACTTTCGTGTCCTTGGACCAGTCAGGGATCAGGAATGTGGGTGCCCAGGATGGACTCCCTGTGATGCCGGCCACTAGCCCCTGCTTTCTGGCTGCGGCAGGGGTCGGGTGGGACACCTGAGGCCTTGAGGATGGCTGGGAGTATTCTGATAGCTGACATGACCAAGCTGGCCCATCAGTCCAGGATGTAGGCTGCCTATGCTGTCAGGGCTGAATCAAGATGGACTTGGTCTCCTGAGTTAAATCATTGTTGTTGAGTAACTTACTCAGTTCACAAGGTCTGATAATTTCCACGGTAGTCCACATTTCATGTTAAAATTGATTTTCAGCCTATTTAGGGGGGAAAAAAATCTGGGAGTCTTGGCCTGGACACCTGTCCTCAGCTGTCCGTGGTCCCCTGTATGTCCGCTGTGTGTCGCACTGAGCCTGAGTCCATGCTCACGCTCGTGCTCAGCCCATCTTCCATTGGCAGAATATGTGCTTGTCAAATAACTGATCATAACTGGCCAGTGTGCACTTGCTGTGGGGCTGATTGTCATTAGAGTGAACATGACTGGCTGGCTGAAGGCTGGGTCTGGTGGTGTCTAGATTTAGTGGTCAGCTGGGAAGAGAGTTTAGGTAGATGCCACCTGTGAGAAGAGGAAGGTGCTTAAGAAGCTTCAGAAGATGGACTTTTATTTCCTAGTTATTATTTTTTATTAACCCTGCTTGTTGAAACTGAGGAGGACCTAAAACGCTTGCTGCTGAGGGTCAGGGACTGCAGCCTTCAGTATGGATTGAGGCTCAATGTCAAGAAGACAAAGATTCTCAACACTGGACCAATTGGCAGCATCAGGATGGATGGTGAAGAGATTGAGATTGTTCACAGCTTTAGTTTGCTTGGCTCCACAATCAACACTCTTGGCACAAGCAGCCAGGAAATTAAAAGACATATTGCCATGGGAAAGTCTGCTGTTAGGGACCTCTCTAAAGTACTCAAGAGCAACAGTGTGTTTCTGGAGACAAAGGTGTGTCTGGTACAGGCCATGATCTTTGCAATCACTTGTTATGCATCAGAGAGCTGGACAATGACCAAGGAGGATAGAAGGAGAATTGATGCTTTTGAGCTTTGGTGTTGGAGAAGAGTGCTGAAGGTGCCATGGACTGCTAAGAAAACAAACAGATTCATCCTGGAGAGGTTTAAACTGGGCTGCTCCTTGGAGGCAAGGATTCTGAGGCTTCGTCTGACATACTTCGATCATGTTGTAAGGAGAGACCGGTCCTTGGAGAAGGACATCATGCTTGGGAAGGTGGAGGGCAGGCGCAGGAGGGGAAGGCCCTCTGGGAGATGGATTGATTCAGTGATTGGGGTAGTCGGGATGAGTGTGTCGGAGGCAATGAGATTGGCACAGGATAGAGCAGAGTTTAGAGCTGTTGTACATAGGGTCGCTGTGAGGCGCAAGCTACTCAACGGCACATAACAACAACAAAGTATATGCAGCATGCAGAAAGTTAAGCATTTCTTCAACTTAAAGAAAGGAATCACTGTTATAATGGAAACATTTCTTTAAAAGATTTTCTTTGGAAAATCAACCAGACTTGTACATAGAAAATAATATACTTAAATGTTGGGATTACATACTAAATATATCAGTTTAAAAATTATTCTTTAAAAGAATTGTCATTTTAAAAAAAGAGGGGGAAGAGATCGAAGGGAACCATTTGAAGTGATAATAATTTGGTATTTTGTGTTATAACATTCTATTTTCAGACAGATCAGTCAGTCTTCTTCTAGCTAAAGGAATGGGAAATTACCATTCAGCACAGCACCCAAAACAGCTTAAAACAACAAATACAACTCCTGAGTATAGTTTTCCATGGCTACATATTTAACAAAACTAATGATATCAAACAAGTATAATATTGAAAGAAAACATCAGGCTTAATACCTTATAAAATATATACAGACTTGAATGTTTCTTAAAGATAGGTTTCAAGTCATAACTGAATTGTAAATGTAATCAAATACTCAGTTATACTGAAAAGATCTAATGGGTTAAAAAAATGTAAACCATAAAAGAGAAGAAGTTGTTTTAAAATATACAACAAAATTCTAAAGACTAAGCTTAGATTTTGATTTTAAAAAAGTATGTTATTTACAATTTTAAAATTTCATGTTTGTTCCTGTTACATGATTTTCATCATTAGGACAACATAAGAGAAGAAAAAGCTCTCCTTTCCCACTTACCAGGCAGGTGGCGAGACTAGTAGAATACAGTCCACCTAAAATATGGAAGGCCAACAACTTTTGTTAGTGGAGTCATAAAGCAGACTTCATCAAAACTGTATCCTAGTAAGTCCGCACTTTCACTTGGAGACATCAATGCAGGGACCCAGTTTCCTTTTCCAAAAAGGAAGCATCTGAATAGCAGTTATCTGAAGAGTAGTTGATAGCATTTAATGAGATCAGTCGCCTATGTGAATACACTTCCATGTTGTTATTATTATTAAGACAAGCACTCAGTGGGTGCAAGTCCACAGCATGGTCCACAACTGGACCTTCCTTTCAGATTTATAAACCTCAAACAGGAGTTCTTAACACAAGAACCAATGTTTAAAACATAAAATCCTTCATTGGAGTGCACGGCTCAGTTGATTTTCAAAAGATATTTACAAAATGCTTCAATACTGGTGATGATGTAGTGATGTTAAAGCTACCAAAACTTTGCGGTGATCACAAAGGCTTTTCCTTTCAGATCACAGTCCAGTCATTTGCCTCATGAGAACACTGTGGAGACCTCCAGACATATTCCTTAATCTTTCAAACTGGATGACATCTTCCCTCTATGTTTTCCGTTTATCTTAATCTCCAACCATCTTCTTGATGTGTCACAATTTGCTCTTCAGCTGCTTGCAGTAATTCCTCTTGTTTTTGTAGTCGGAAGATCGTTTAACTTGCTTCAGTCTGTTGTATTCAGCAGCAGCACCGGCAGCAGCCATGTATTCCTCACTTTCTTGTCTATAGTCATCTAATACTTTATCCAGACGTGAGAGTTCTTTACTGACCTCGTCAACTTCTGCTTGTAAGCTCTTGTATTCCTGGAGGCCAGTGTCAGAACTTTTCTTGTAAAGATGTTTTTGCTGATCCGAAGTGATAGGTGGATTTTCCCTGACACAGTCCTCCTCCAGCTCATTGCACGACAGACTGCCCTTTGCCACCTGTCATGTAGCCTGTTTCATAGTGGTCCTGCTGTGTTCTCCTTGACTTCCCTGCCCTTCCCTTCGTGGGGGCCCACTTTGAAGGGGTGTGTATGTCAGCGCTGCTGCTGTAACGAGGCTGTCTGCAGTTAACCACAGGTGAAGTCAGGGGAAGCTCCTGAGCCGCCTCAGGCACCGGTGTTGATTTGAAGGAATAATCTGGGTAGGATCTTTTGTCATTTATTTTACCAGTGGAGGAGTAAGCCATGGAACTGTCAACGCTGTCCACATAGTCAGATGGTGGCAGCGGCATGGATGGTGTGCCTGCAGAAACATTTGTTTTTCTCCTTTTTAAAAAAAAATTAATTTTAATGAAAGTTTACAGAGACTTAAGAGTTTCCAGTCATTAACTGTTACAGTTTTCTCTCTGCCCACCCCCGCCCTCCAATTCACTCTTCTCCTTGAAAAGAAAAACTCTTTCATTGTTATGCAGTCCCTCCCCCCAAGTCCACTCTACTATGCAGCTTTCATTCTGGACTTCTGTAATGACAAGAATACCCACTCATATGTCCCTTTTAAATAGTCCTCTCCCTCATCTGTTTCAATGCAGTATACATCATTCCTCCCCTCCTTTTCTGTGTTCCCTCAACCCTGATGTCAGTCCCATTTTACAACAGTGGCCTTATGCAATATTTGCCCTTTTGTGACTGAGATATTTCACTCAGCATAATGTCCTCAAGGATTATTTATTTGCATAATATTTCATGAGTTCCTTGTTTTTCAATGCTGCATAGTATTCCATTGTGTGAATATACCAGATCTTCTCTATCTATCCATTTGTTTGTTGATGGGCACTTAGGTTGTTTCCAGCTCTTTGCTATTGCGAATAAAGCCACAATAAACATGGATGTGTGTATATATGCTTGGGTGGCAGTTATGGTTTCTTTAGGGTAAATTCCCAGTAGTGGAATTGCTGGGTCAAATGGTATTTCTGTTTGCAACTCTTTGAGAAAGTGCCATACAGCCGTCCATAGTGGTTGCACCATTTTACACTCCCACTAATAGTGAATAAGGGTTCCAGTTTGTCTGCAACCTTGCCAGCATTTGTTGCTTGCTGTTCTGTTAAATTTTGCTATTCTGACTGGGGTGAGATGATACCTCATAGTTGTGATTTGCATGTCTCTTAGAGCTAGGCATTTTGAACATTTCTTCATGTGTTTGTTTGCCATCTGAATGTCTTCTTTGGTGAAGTGTCTGTTCATATCCTGTGCCCATTTTTCAGTTGGGTTATTTACTTTAATCTTGCTGTAGTGCTCAAGTATTTTATAAATTCTAGATATAAGCCCTTTATCAGACATGTCATTACCAAATATTTTTTTCTCAATCTGAGGCTTCCCTTTTTACCCCATTGGAGAAATTTTTGGATGAGCATAGGAATTTAATTGGCAGAAGGTCCCATTCATCTATTTTATCTTCGTATGCAGAAATGTTTTTAACCTCTTGAGGATCCACCACACAGTCGTAATACAAATACTGATCAATGTAGAGGCCAGAGACTGCAGGAGCATGAAATTGGTTGCAGAGAGTGTAGATTTGGGAACCGTCCATAGATCTAGAAGACTGGGCTGTTGGGTTGACGCCCATTATGTAGTCGATTGTGGCAATAAACACCGTGACGCCCAGGATGGCACTCCCTATTATCACAGTCAAGTAGTACGTTCTGGTTCTGGACATTTCAGATCTTATAACACTGGTAACAAATATCACCAATGCCGTGATGAAAGAAAAGGCAGCCATGGCCAGCATGAAGCCCTTGGCTGCTCTTGGATCTGTGTAACCTCCTCCATAGCCATAGCCATGATCGTAACCATAGTTACTTCCTAAACTACCTAAGGCCACTTCCATAAGGGTAGCTCATACCACTGCCCCATAAACCGTTTCCATAGCCTCTGGCCCAGGCAAGTGCGGAGGCGACACAGGCAAATACGGCAATGCACATCATGATAATGAGCATAGACTGAATCCTAATGACTACTGGAGTAGATGTCCATGTACAAAGTGGAGAATTTCATCTTCTGGGTAGAAGGAATACGCTGGCTGAGAAAGCATTGGGCGATTACGCATCTCTCCACCATATATGTCGTTGCTTGGTACATAATGTTTCAGTTTGAATTCATCAGGTCTATAAGGAGGTGGGCTTTCAAAAGGTCAGGATGACATGACTGATGTCACTGGTCACCTGATCTTCAGGCTGAGCAATATCTCCCAAGATGAGCCAATCTGCTGGGCGCACCTGACGCTCCACAGCGACTGGGCACTTCGGAGACCCACACGGGGTGGGAGACACAGCCTTCCCCCAACCCTCTCCTGACCCTCTCTCAGAAGATGGACTTAATGTCAGAAGACAGACTTGGTATTTTCTGAGGCCCAGCGATTGCTCCCTTGAACTCTGCTGACAGTGGTTTTGCATGCTGCCACCAGGTGTAGGCAATGAGCCGAGTGTCTGGACTGCCCTGAGGGCGCTCTGGCTGGGAAGTCCTTTCCTTTTCCCAGCCCTGCTGCAGAGCGCTGTGGACTTGCCAGCCAGCACTCCCACCTCACCCTGTCTCTGCTTCCCAGCTCCACCGACTTTCACTGACTTTTCACTGCTTTCCAGGCTTCCAAAACTGACATCCCCTTCCCCTCTTGTGCTCTGTACTCCTGGCTGCCCTTTGTGAGGGTGGAGCAAAGAAGCCTGTAACAACCCCAATAGAGTGAGAGCGGGGGAAGGCATGCCCAGTGGGAGGCCCCTGGGCAAAGGCCAGGAGTCAGCAGGGCGCAAAGTGAGAGGGTGCAGGTGGTTTGATGCCTGTATGTTGTAAATTTTCAGAAAGGAGGTTGGATGGGCAAGTAGATTCTATTTTCTTGGAAGTGGAGAGGGAATTGGAGAGCGAGAAGCAAGTGTGGGTGGAATTACCTTCTGCTGTGGTTACTCTGGTTGTCTTTGAAATGTGGAGTGGCTTAGTGATGCCTCATCGGGCCTTTTCAAAGGCCACGGTGGTGCTGACCTCAGCGTGGGATCATGAGGATAGGTCCCCTGAGATCAGGGAGTGGCTTGAGCTAAAATGGAGCTATTCCCCACTATAGCCATGAGGTGGCAACAGTAAGCTACATTTGGGCCAAACTCTTGGAGGCCCTGAAGGGCAGGCTGGCCTGAGGCACCCTGTAAACTACACAATCGATCCACCTGGGAGTCTTTAAAAAGGACTGGTGCCTGGGCCCCACCTCCAGAGACTCTGATTTAACTGGCCTGCCCTGAGGCCAGGACATGGGTGAATTTTATGAAGTTCCCCAGATGATTTCACTGTGCAGCCAGGGTGAGGCCAGTGAACTCTTGAGATGGTTTCAGACTTCAGAAAAAGCAGTTTCCATTTCAAACTCTGTCCAAGTTTCAGAGTCACTTGAAGATCTTGCACTTCTACTCTGTCACACCAGATCACCTTGAGTTAGTCAGCTTAAGGGCTGTTAACAATAGCCTTTCTCCCCCTGCCTCCCCCCAGCCCCCCAGTACGATGATTTGTGGATTGAGTGATAAATCAGGAGGAGGCTGGACATGCCAGAGTTTAGGGCCTCCCTTGAATTTAGTAGGTGGGATTGGAATTAGCTGCTGTGATGGTTATGGTTCAGTCCTCCATCGACACCTTGTGAGCAGGGCCAGGGTGATGCTGGCAACCAGCCCCTGGCTCCTGCTCTGGACATGGATCGCGTGGGTCAGCCCTTTGTCCATATCTTCAGCACATCCAGGACCTGGCCAGTCCCTTGGGTCCTTGGTGGGACTGAGTAGAAAGGAAGGGCCTAGCTTCAAAACAGACTTCACACAGTCAAAGCCCATGTGTCTTAGCCCCTAGGGCCGAAGAGGGAACATTTGGGGATGGAACAGTGGTCCTTGGGGTTTAGCCAGGTCTTTATGTCAGTAGTCCAGGTTTCAGCCTTGGCTGAGGTGGCCTTAGAGGGCAGTTTCTCAGGCCTTGGCTTCCTGCTGACTCTGTCCTTAGATTCAGGCCCTGAAGTGTGTGGAGGGGGTCGACAGACAGCTCTGTCATTTCTTTGTGCTTACTCCCTGTTGTATCCCTAGTAGCTCTCTCCCAGCCAATCCTGGGGGAGTTGGAGGTTGCTTTTCTGAAACTGTCTCTCAGGTTGCATGCCGCCACTTGGAAGAAGGGACAGGAATTATATTTTGATGTGTTCGTCATAAGGCTTTTAAGTGGCAGGAGACCCCCAGGCCGCCAGTTAGAGATCTGAAATTGCTGCTCAAGGCTGAGAGAGAACAGAGCCCTTTTCCCAGCTGGCAGGGCTCCCTGGTCAGGTGTCAGGAGTGAAGGGACACACAAGATTACCAGGGTGTAATTTTGGTAAACGTGTCTATTGTAAAGGAAAAAAGAAGTAAAAATTTAAACCCCAGCCCTTCTTGGATAAAAGAAAGGATGTTTGAATACTATAAAAGTACAAGGACCATCTTAGGTTAGAGGACAGCCTGTAAAATTCTGGCTTAGTTGGGAATTCTTTCTTGGCCTGGGAAAGTGTTCCTGAGTTGGGGCCTTTTGGTGACCAGGGCTGTGCCTCCTTTAGCCACAGAGTCATGGGGGTGCTGCAAGGTCGACCAGCTGGGCTCCGCTTGGCCTGGGATGTGTGTCCTGCTGCTGAGGTCACTGTGAGCTGAGCTGTCCCAGCTGCATTTGGGCTAGAAGTTGCCTCCGGCCAGCTCTGTGTGTAATCAAGGAGACTGTTTACTGTCTCTGGATTGTGAGAGTTTTGCAAATTATGAAATGTATGCAATTGGACTGGATAACAGATTGGAATGTACTAAGGCCACCACGGTCCGGTCATCACAGGCCAGACAGAAGGGAAGGCAGTGGGTCTCGCCGATCATGCTGGTCAGTGGAGGAAGGGAGGTGGATGTCATTTGGGTTCTGGGTTTAGAAAGGGGCCCTGGCCCTTGTATTGCCTGGCCAGGTCATGTATGAGAATTTCATGAGATGGTAGATAGAGCCAGCGTGCTGGAGGTGCACAACATCTGCTTAGAGAGAGGATTGATTGGAGCGTGAGTGTGGCCTGGAACGGGCCCCTTTCAGACCCCCTCCATAGACTCTCAGCTTTCGGTGCCTTGAGGACTCAGGTTGTCTGTCCCCTCCATTGGGGCCCAGAGAGAGATGGGGCCTCCAAGGACCCACCCAGGTGGATTGACAGAGCAGGGATGTGAGGTAAAGACCCAGCTCCCTGCTTGGAGGCCACACTGTGTTTGTGATGGTGTACAAAGCATGCCCTTTTCACCTCAGGAGCAGCACACCTGGACTCAGGTGTGACGTGTCACGGTGTGTGCAGGGGGCTGGTGAGTCCTCAGTGCTGAGGGGAGGAGATGATACTGAACAGTGCTGAGGTAATATGGGTTATCTGCTGTGTTCAGCTCTCTTCCTGTGTGTATAGCTGCAGGGTACAGTTGGGGGCATCCTGTCTTCCCTGGTGTCCTGACTGTGGTCCCTGAGGGGTTTACCTTCAACCCCTGCAGTGGACTATTTGGAGACCTGGCTGTGCACCTCACCTGTGGCAGATTCACTTTCATGGACACCTGCCCAGACCACCTCCCAGGAGCCCTGGTTGTGGTACTGTGAACTACTCAGCTGTTAACTGAAGGATTTGCAGTTCAAACTCACCTAGTAGCTCCATGCGACACCTCTCTGCTTCCATACAGGTCTCTCTCTCATTCCCATTGAGTGAGAACCTACTCATAGTTGATCCTCAAAAGAGTTTTCAGAGGCATTAAATGCCACAGGAGGAGATTGTCCATTTTTCTCTTACAGAGCAGCTGGTGGATTTGAACCACCTGCCTGTAACTCCTTACCCACTGGGTCACCAGAACTCCCTTCCCACAAAGGTTGGCAACCCAGAAAACCCTGTGGGAAGTGCTGCTCTGTCCCGTGGGACGACTCTGAGTTGAAATTGATGGGAGGACACTCAGCAACAACTGGTGGCCTCCAGTGGAGTCTTGTTCCCTGCTCTGAGCAGGCCAGGATGCTGTATGGGCCGGGGATGCTGGTCAGCAAATGTGGAGGGAATCCCCGCCATCGGACACACTGGGGCCCGAGCCAGAGCTGGGGGTGGATTTATCACTGTCATCAGTTGGAACATGATGTTTGTTGGCGGAAACATTTTAGATGTGGTCAACATTCCATCTCACTGATGTTTTTCTCCCAGGAAGTCACAGCTTTGGGCTTCTGGTATTGCTAACAGCATGTGGTCCTTCCGTTTTTTTTACTCTGCATCCCCCAGGACCTCAAGTAGTGTAGTCCACTCTCCTGCCCACCTGCTGGGTCAGCATTCACCTTACACATTAATGGTAAGCAATTAGGAGGAAGAGCTGCTGGAACTTGGCATGTGTGTGTCTTTGAACAGAAAGGATGTCCCAGGGCCCCAGGCAGGGCAGGCAGGAGGATTTGGGGGTCATGGCTGTGGAGCAGAAAGGGGATGTCAGAACATACACCCGTCTCTTTGTGCACAGTGGGGGGTACACGGCAGGAGCCAGGCTGTGTGTCATTTGGTGCTGGTTATAAAGACTATAACCCAAGGAGACTCCTCTGGAGAGAAGAGAGACCCCACATGGCCTACTGACCACTTGCTGTTTGCTTTTCTCTTTCTGGCCTTTGTGTACTTACCTGCGTGCACTTTCACAGGTGTGAGGTGCTGTGTGCACAGGGAGGGGTCGTCACCTGGGTGAGGTTCATGTTTTTTTAAACATTAGTTTTTCTGGCAAACAGTGAGTGTCTGTTCTGTGTTAGGCCTTGGCCTGTAATAGACCCGTGGGCCAGGCTTCACCGATCTTATATTTGGGTCCTTGTGTGGCACAAAGGACGTCAGTCAGCTGTCAGCTATGCAGCAGGGTGGTGAGAGAGAGAGACGTGACTAAGTACTTCTGAAAAGACTCCAGCCGAGAAAATGCTATGGAACATTCTACTCTGTAACACGGGGGCCCAGCAGTGATGGGGTTGTGTGCTTCTCAGTTTGAATTTATCCTCATGGGCCAAACAGGGCAGGAATCAGCAGGTTCATAAGTAGGGTCAGCTTGTGGGTACACTGTCGCTATTGTATTTAACACATACGTCAGGGGCCGTCAGGTGGGGGTCTCCACTGGCACGTGCTGTTCCTGTCTGCTTGGACCGTTTGATTACTGTCCTCTATTATTGTTTGATGGGTGATGAGGCAGAGAACAGCTTGGTGCACGCCGCTCTGCTGTTCACGTGGATTATTACTGTTGGGCTAATGGCTGTGTTGAAAGTAAGCTTTTTTCAAAAAACAAAACAAAACTTCAAGAATACACAGAAGTAGAGACAATCCTTGAAGTTGTCTGCTTACCTCCTAGCATTAATAATTCTTCAGTATAGCCAATCGTAGTTCATGAACTCCTGGACTGGATTATTTTCTATCTTTGTGAAATTTTACTCTTAATACTCTGTATCTTGATTTGTTTTTTAAATATTGACTCTAATGTCCCATTTCTTTTTATCTGTTTCGTCTTGTATGTATAATTTAAAATCTTCTAGAGTTATGCCTATGCGTGCTTTCATTGCGTGTGTGGCTTCCTTGAATTTTTTCCTGAATCCGGTGAAGACGCACCTCTCTATCATTTGTTTGAATTCCTCGCCTGGAAGTCCTAATCATATTTTTTCCTCTGGAAGATGTTCTGGTTCTGTACTTTGGTCACTTTTTAAATTCATCTTGTTCCCAGCACCCATTTTTTGAGCTGTTTAAAGTTTGCTGTTATACCCGGTTCTTGTGATGTTGCCCATGGTTTTGTTTTGATATGTGTCTGGTTGAGCAGTGTGTGTACCTAGTACTGCTTCCTAGTCTGACCCATCTTAGTGTTTCTCTCCTGTCTTCTGGGGGTTGTGACAGAGGACGGGGTTGTGTGTGCATTTCTCAGTTCACTGTTTGTGTAGCGCAGTCGAGGGCCCACTGGGCTGGTGCTGGATATACTTAGTCAGGTCCAGCGGAAGCTGGTCTTTTACTTTTTCCTGATGAGCGAAGCTGCAGGAGGTGTAGTGTCACTTGGTGCTGTTGCTGTCCCTGTCGTCATCAGCCAGTTGATGGTGTGGACACCACTGCTGTCCTGACCCATCAGAAAGAGACCCAAGATAGTTAAAATGATGGCATCATGCTACTTCAAGTTCACTGTACTCTTTGTCACCATACACTGTTCTCTTTGCCTCCATATTCTGTTTTCATTTAGTGTCTACCTTTTATCAGCATTTAAACAACTTCCATAACTTTTCTGTCAAAATACTGGGTTCCAGGATGATCATTAGCTCTGTTATTCTTGTTTTCTGGGGTCTTAGTTGAAGAGGGAAGGAGCTCTGGTGGCTTACTGATAAAGAGTTGGGCTGCCAACTCAGAGAAAAGCAGTTCAAATCCATCAGCTGCTCTACATGAGAAAAATGAACAGTCTCCTCACGTATGATTTACTGCCCCTGAAAACCTACTGGAGGGTCACCTGTGAGTTGATTCCATCTTGAGGGTATGTGACAGTGTAACAACAGTTGAACAAGGTGTGGGCTGTGTCTCACTAGTCCATCATCTTACCCAGAAGTCTCCTGTCCTCACTGAATTATGTTAAAGCAAGTCCCAGTCCTCATCTGAAAGAAAAAGGGGAGCTCTGGTGGCCTAGTAGCGAGAAGCTGTGCTGCCTTCCCAAAGGCATGCAGTTCAAGGCCAACCAGCTGCTCCACGGGAGAAGAATGGGCATTCTCCTCCTGTGCAACAACTGCCTCTGAAAACCCGCAGGAGGGTCAGCTATGGGTCGGTTCTGACTCGATGGTACACAGCAACAACCACCAACACCATTATCAGACTTGAAAGAATGAAACTAATTTGTTGTTGTTAAATACCTCATTAGTTAGGTTTTTATACTCTTTCTCTCATTGTTTGGAGTAGGAATCAACTCTTAGCTCACTACTTCCATTGGGTTTTAGAACCCATAAATCGCATGGGAGGAGACACTCTTGTTTCTCTTTTGGAGCCGCTGGTGGATTTGAACCACTAGAGAGGCATGACCTTTGGGTTACAGCTCAGCTCCCTCCTGACTGACTCCACCACTCTAACTCCATTAGTTTCATCAGCCTTTTTGTAGTTGGCTTATTAGAATTAGGATCCAAGCAAGATCCATATATCTCATTTGGTTTCTATGTCTTATAAATATTTTTTCTTGATCCTCCTCTTTTTTTTAAATTGCAAACTATGTTAACACAAAGTTTTCAGTTTTATTTTAAGTATACAATTAAGTTATATTCACAATATTGTACATCTGTCATTACTATTTTAAAAGTTTCCCATTGCTTCAAACAGAAGCTCTGTACATCTTTAAGCAGTAACTTTCCATTTTTCCTTTCCCTCATTACCTGGTAACCTCTAATTAACTCACTGTATACATTTACCTATGCTAGCTACAGTCCTTCATTGCATAACATCTGTCTGGACAACATCTGACCAGATGTACATCCAGAGTCCTATAAGGCTCTAGAGTTCAAAAAGCCTAGTCAGGGAAAAAAACCCCCAAAATTGTAGTCTGTGAACATAGTGTGTGCCTCGTGTCTCTTATATACAAAGCATTTGCATAGCCATGCATGTAATGGTTCAGGGCATGCATTAGCTATAAGAATAATATTGCTGATAATAAAATATGCATTTAAATAATCACAAGAAATACATATGTTACCAGCTTATATATGCATTGCACTGTATTGTCTATCATTATTTTAAAGTGGATTTTCTCTCTTTGGTAATAAAGTTCAACATCACACAGCGCACTAACTCAGTGATAGCAGCCTCCTTTCTCATATAATGCATCACGTGAGTGTTGTAGCGTGATCTCTCAGTTCATTTTCTTTAGAAAATAGTACTGGGAAGTGCATCATGGCTCCCAAATGTGGCAAAGCCAACCCTAGCAATAGCAGCTGCAAAAGGTAAAGGGCGTGGGTCGAGTGGGAGGTGATGCAGTGATGTGGTTCTTAAACACCACAAAGGTGGGTGATGAGTGAAAGCTCCCCATTTAGGAACATTCTCACAGTATCCAGTGCCCCTGGCGTACTAGTTCACAGACCACATATTGTGGTCATGACGATAGTTGTAGAACAGGGTTCAGATCTTTTGTTTACAGGGTTGCTATGATACTTGACTCAATGGCACTTAACAACGACAACATTATGGACATTAAGCAACTGTGTTTCATGTAAGTAGAATCATCCAGTGTTTGCCCTTGAGCATGTAACTTAGCTCACTCAACATAGAGTTTTCAAGATTCATCCGTATTGTAACATGCATCAAAAATGTGATTCTTCTTTACGACTTGATCATATTCCACTTTATGGAAATTCCTCATATTGTTGACCGTTCATCTGTTGATGGACAGTTGGGTTGAGTCCACCTTTTGGCTGTGGAAAATATGCTGCAGTGAACATGGTGTATAAGCATCTGCTCTCAGGTCTGCTAACCAAAAGGTCAGTGGTTTGAACCTACCAGCTGCTCTGTGGGAGAAATGACCTGACGTGTGTGTCTGTAAAGATTAAACCCCAAAACAAACCCACTGCCCCTGAGTTGATTTTGACTCATAGCAGCCCTATATGACCACTGCCCCAAAGGATTTCCAAAGTTATAATCTTTAGAGATAGACTGCTACTTCCCCTGTATGCTAGCTGGTGGGGGTGAACCACTGACTTTTCAGTTAGCTGCTGAGTGTATAACCTCTGCACCACCAGGACTCTCTTCTGTTAAGGTTATAACCTACACAAGAACCTGTAACCCTCTGTAATGTTACTTTGTGTTGAAATCAGTAGCACGCAACATGGTAATTCTATATTTTAACTTTTGAGGGATCTTGTGCATTGTTGACAGGACCACTTTTCATTCCCCCAGCAATGCACAAAAGGCCTGTTTCTCCACTCTTCTGTGTCCTTTTTTAAATCTGCATCAGCACCAACTTCCTCTTTGAAGTTGAGAGCTGTCTCTTGCCAGCATAGATTTTGCTAACCACACCCCTAGGTTTCATTTAGCACGTTTGTCCCTAGGCTTCCTGGAGGCTGATGGAAAGGGCCAGAGGCTTGACCAGATTTTGGCTTGTTCTTGCCAAGAATCCTCCCAGGCGGCGCCATATACTGTCACTTACAACATAGGAGGTCTCCTGTCTTCCAGTGATGCTGGCAGCGACTGGTTGCTTGGGCTCTTTATTTCTTCATGTGTTTGTAAAATGGTGCTATATTAATTCTGACATTCTTCTGTGTAAATTAACATGCAGTACTTTCAGAAGGAACCCCTTCCCTTGAGGTATGTTGCTGTTGCTATCTGCCATTGAGTCAGGGTTTCAGAGGTTATAAATTGCATAGGAGATTCCCCATTCTTTCCCCACAGAGCAACTGGTGCGTTTGAACCACCTTCCTTTGGGTTGGCAGTGAAACTCCTTACTACTAAGCCACTAGAGCTCCCTTGCCAGAAGTGTAATTTTACAGATAAGGCAGGCTCAGTGCTTGCTTCTCCCCTTCTTCATACTTGTCTCCTGAGAACGAGTTGGTGTGAGAGGTAGTTCTTTAAAATTGAAGGGAAGAATTTTGCATTAAACCCCCAGAACTCCTCTGAGTTATCACACTGGTCTACTAATCATGCTTAAGTCTGCTCAATAGTACATCGGGGGAAAATCCTGGCAGTCTGTTGTTGTTGTTGTTATGTGCCGTCGAGTCACCTGCGACTCATAGCGACCCTATGTACAACAGCCCTAAACTCCGCTCTGTCCTGTGCCAATTGCACTGCCTCTGACACTCCCATCCCAATTATCCCAGTCTACTTACAATTAAAAATTTAAAACCCTGTGGAGCACAGTTATACCTTGCCTCACGTGGTGTTGTCAGGAGTTGACTAGTTGACTCCTTGGTTGGGAGAGCTTCCCTGGGTGGTTGTGGAGCGGGGTCTGTGAAGAGGCTGTGGGTACCTGAAGGTCTGGGTGACTTGGGAAGGGGTGGTCTGGGAGAAGGGAGAGGGGCCTTGTGAAGGGAGCCTAGGTGTCACTGGAGACCAGTGCCAGAGGCCAGGGGCCTGCCTGAGAAACACCCTGCCCTAGCCGTCCATACATCCTCACATCCACAGCCTTGCTCCATCCTAACGCTGTGCTGGTGTGTGACATGGGACAGGCTTAATATTCATGATCCACACTGTACAGAGAGGCACAAATGGCAGCTTTAGGGCAATACCTAGGACCCCAGCTCCTTGATCAGCGCCCAAACTGTCTCCCCAGGAAAAAGGAGACGTAATTCTAACTCTCCTTGCTCACCTCAAGCCCTGCTGTGGAGAAAGAAGAATTAGGGGCTGTAGTCCTCATCCTTGAGGTAATTCCAGACTGATTAGGGCAGAGCGTGTGTTTATTTTCTAATACAACACTCTGGACATCTCTTCAGGCCGAGGCCTGCCTTTCTTGGCCCAGCCTCTGACGATGTAGCCACGGCGACGCCTCCTCCCTTCTCTAAGCAGCACTGAGAGTGGATTGAGGGCCTGCTTACCTCATGAGTGTGAGGGAGCAGCAGGCTCAAGCCATTTTTAAAAATTGCTTCCAAAGGAACAAGAAAGAAAAAAAACTCAAAATACCAAAAAAAACCCCTACCTCTCTTTAAACTACTCCATGATGTTGCGATGGAGGGGAGGAGGCTGAGGCCAGGATGAGGCCAGGATGAGGAAAATCCAAGATGGCTTTTAGCCCATGGTGGTAACACTGTCTGTTGAATTAGTTATTTCCTGCTGGGCCTGGAAAGGGAAAACGTTTGTGACAGGAATGGAGGCCAGAGCTCCCGAAGGAGGCTCTGCTACACTCATTAATGCTAGCAACACTTTCCTTTGGCCTTGGCTACAGATGATAATTCTTAGTGCTCTGTATTCAAAACAGCCTAATGTGTCTCCTGCTTGGCCCTTGAGGAGTTTGAGGAAAAGCTGAGGGGAAGGTGGCCACACAGAGGGATGACATGTTCTTTGGGCTTAAGTCAAGATGCCTTTGATAAAGTCTGTTATGCCTTAACTTGGAGCTGTGCTTGTCCAATTTCCCAACACCTTTCTTAACATTTTGTCTCCACTGGTGCTCCAAGCATGATCAGGGTGGGTTTTATTAGCCCCGTTATACGGAGACAGTCCTGTGAGAGGCCAGGGTGGGACCAGAACCAGTGTCCCAGGTCATTGGCCTGTTTCTTCCCTTCTCTCATGGCAGCTATGACCACTGGGGCAATTTTGTAGTGATGGAAAAGGGAAGAGATGACAGAGAAGCTGCTGGCATTGAGCACCTGCTGCATGCACTGCCCTGGTGCAGAGTTGGCCTTATAAACAAGGGGGTTTACCTGTTAGGTTGAGGACCCAGGCATTGTGCCAGGCTGAAGCTGTTTATTTAGAAAAGTGGAAAATAAGACAGCCAGGTTCTAGGCCCCAGATGGGGTCTCTGTGAGCCTTCCCACAACTCTGGCAGGGTCAAAGAGTCCCCAGAGATCTCATTCCAACAGGTAATCCATCCCCCGGGCCAGGGTCCTTGAAATAAAGTAGCCTTGGAATGATGTTTGCTCTCGTAAACACTGACAGAAGGAAAAGGCTGCCTCTTAAGACTCTTCACACTCAGCCCAGAATAGAGCAGTGGCTCAGTGGGCAGCTGCCAGAACGGGGGGGAGAGAGAGGAGTGTGTCTCAATCTTTGTGTATGTCTGCCTGTTTGTGTCTGGCTGTGGGTGTTTGTCTATGTGTAAGCTGATGTCTGTGTGTGTTGTGTATATCTGTGTCTACATCTGTGTCTCTGGGGGTGTCTGTCTATGGATCTGTTTGTCTGTGTGTATGTCTATATCTTTGTCTGTGTATAATGCATACCTATGTCTATATATTTGGGGATCTTTCTCTACGTCAGTATCTGTGTACATACCTGTATGTGTTTTTGTTTATATCTGTGTGTAGATCCTTATCTATATTTGTGTGTAAGTCCCTGTCTATATCTGTGTCTCTGTGGGTCTGTCTATGTGTACATCTGTTTGTCTGTGTTGGTATGCCTTTGTCTTTGTGTGTCCCTGTACCTTGTTATCTGCCAACACATCTGGATTCACCTCAACTGGAGGGCAGAGGTGAACAGATCATAGTCGAGGAGAGGGCATCTTGAGGACTATAGTAATGCAGAGAGAGATCTGAGTGTGGATCAGTGCAGGTTCTGCTCTTTCTTTCTCTTCCTGGGTCCATGTTCCTCTGAGCCTGGGATGCATCCAGGTCTTAGGAACAGTGGGCAGTTTACAGCAAGAATGGACTGAGAGGCCTGGCTCCTGCTCTGCCCCCAGCTCTCTACATGACCCCAGAAGACCACTTCCCCTCCTTAACCTCTTCCTCTCTTTTCGAAAGGCAGAGGAGCTGCTCTGATAATACCAGGCATTTTATGATGCTGGGATTAATGAAGATGCAGGATGCCAGCACTTAGTCATCCAGAATTCATAACTTAGTAGGTGTGCTTATTGTGCACCGACTAAATGCTGTGCTCTACACTGGGTGCTGGAGACTGTGTGAGCAAGATGCAGAAGTCCTTGCCCTGACAGATGCACAGTAAACACAGACAGTGTAGACGATACACATGTCAGATGGTGATACGTGTGTGGAAGCAGGTAGAGGTGGGAACGTGAGAGGCTGTCAAAACTTAAACACTGTCGTTGACTCAAGTCAATGCACAGCTGACCGTCCAGTGGGTTTTTGGGAGGCCAGAAGTGGCGGAGGAGGAGTTTGCGTGTCTTTCTCCCATGGAGTTGGTGAGAATTTGAACCACCAGGGAGGCCCCACCTTTGGGAGCAGCACATCTCCCTTCAGACTACGCCACCAGAGCTCCCATGAGGGACTAAAATAAAAAAAAATATTTAAACATAACATTTACCATATTAACTATCTTTAAGTGTACATTTCAGTGGCGTTAATTGTATTCACCATTCTGTGAAACCACAATCATTCTCTTTCGCTAAAATACTTTCATCATCCCAGAGACTGAATGTCTCTTAAGCAATGACTTCCATTTGCTCCAATCCACAGTCCCAGTAACTACTAAGTCTCCTTTCTATTTGACACAGTGCTTCTGACTCAAGTATGACAGAAGTGGTCAGGATGGCACAGCACAAGCCAGGATTCAGATCCATTGCTCATAGCGTCACCATGAGTCACAATTGACTCGAAAGCACTTAACAGCAACATTTCAGATAAATAGGGTCATTTGTATTTGCCCTTCTGTATCTGGTGACCTGTTTCACTTAGCACAGTGGTTTCAGGGTTCATCCATGTTGTCACGTGTGTGAGAACTTCATTTCTCTTTATAGCTAAATGTTTGGATGGACTATATTTTGTTTACCCATTGATTGGTCAATAGAGGTTTGTGTTTGCACCTGTGGGTTATTGGGAATCGTGCTGCAGTGAACGTTGGTATGGGACATCTTTTCTTGTCCTTATCAGCCATTTGCATATCTTCCTCAGAGAAATATTTATTCAAGCCTTTGTCTATATTTTAATTGAGTTATTTGTTGTTTTGTTGTTGGATTGTAGGATTTTTTTAAACATAATTGTGTCATATTAAGGCCTTATTAGATATATGCTCTGCAAATATTTTCTGATTCTGTAAATGATCTTTTAACTTTCTTGACAATGTCCTTTGAGGCAAAGAACGTTTCTAACTTTTATGAAGTCTGGTTAAATAGATTTTGTTTTTATTTCCTGTGCCTTCAGTGTCCTATCTAGGGAGTCATTGCCAAACCCAGGCTCATGAAGATGTACTCCTGCTTTAAAAAGGGGCTCTGGTGGCACAGTGGTTAAGAGTTTGGCTATTAATGTAAAGATGGGTGGTTTGAACATACTAGTTGCTTCATGGGGAAAAAGCTGTGGAAATCAGCTTCTGTAAAGATTGCAGCCTTGAAACGATATAGTGTAGCTTTATTCTGTCTTATGTAGGACCACCATGAGTCAGAATTGACTTCATAGTAGCAGGTTTGGCTTTTTTCTCCCCAAGAATGTGTTGATTTTAACTCTTACAGTTAGGTCATTATTTAGGTCACTGATCCATTTGGAGTTAATTTTGTATATGGTGTGAGGTAGGGCTTTAATTTCATTGTTCTGCATGTAGCAATCCAGCTGTCAGAGCACCATTCCCTGAAACATTTGTTTTTAGGGTTAAAGGGGGTCTGGAAGGGGCTCATTAAGGAGGTGACATTTGAACACAGGTTGGAGGCTAGTGAGGAAGTAAGCCATCTGGGAAGAACTTTCAGATAAGAGACCAGACAAGGGCAGAGGTATAGAGGTGGGAGCGGCTTAGTGTGTTCACAGAGCAGTGAGGAGACCAGTGTGGATGGGACAGAGTGAGGGAGCATTAGAGGGTGAGGGCAGGAAGGTCATTTATAGGATCAAAAGACAGAGAGTGGGAGTGCTGGGGCTTGTGCGGGCCTCTACCTCTACTCAGTCAAATGGCAAGCACAGACCTTTGAGCAGACGGGCCAATTTCATGTTCAGCAGAGTCATTCTGTCTGCTGCTCTGGTGAGAATGGACAGCAGGAGGTGAAGGAGGCGGCAGGGAGGCCAGTGAAGAGGCTGTCCCTGAGACAGTGATTGTTTGGACCTGGGTGACGTAAGTGAAGGTGATGGGAAATGAGCAGGCTCTGGAAGGCTTTCATGTACAGCCAGGGTTATCTTGATGGTTTGCTTGTGGGGTGTGAGAAAGGGAGGAGCCTGAGCCCCTAGAGGGTTGGAGTTGCCACTAAGATGGTGGGGGTGGGGAACTCATCTGTAGGCAGAGCAGATTCTCAGAACCATCGGACCAATTTGGGGGATGTATGATGAGTTTGAGAAGACTGTTAGACTTGAAAGTTGAGCTGTGTGGATACTTGAGCAGCAGTAGCGCAGCTGAGGCTGGGTTCGAGCTGGAAGTTCATTTGGGAGTCTGTGAGTCCATCTATGACACTTGAAGTCAAAGATAAGGCGTCATCTAGGATAGAACTATGGGAACCTGAAAAGATGGGGTGATGGTAGACATAGGTCAGTGGTGAATAATTTTATAAAACATCGTGTGTGTGTGTGATTGTATTTAAAACGATGTAAATGAAGGATTATGTGAAATAGGTGTACATGCATGAAATACAGTGGATATGAATTTTGTATGCAAACCAATATGAAAAAAGACAGGGTGCCGTGAGGAAGGAGGGAGTGCTCATTGTCTGAGCACCAACTGCATACAGAGTTCCAATTAGACCCAAAGGCTAGAATGGGAGGGGAGATAAACCTGGCTGTACCCTGGTGCTGATCTGGGATTCATCACTTCCTTGGGAGAAAGCACATGCCTTCACAAAGCCATGAGAAACCCTTAAGATGGAATGTAACATGATTTTAATGAAATGGTTCAGACTGAGGGCAGAGGAAGCTGTGCAGGGCGTGGTAACAGCACTGGAGTGTTCCCTATGGGCTGTGGGGGTGGGTGGGTGCTTTTCCTAGGCCTGCCTGGATGGATGAGCTGAGCATGGCCAAGAAGAAAATGTTGTTGACAGGAGAACCAACAGCAACAAACCCCAAACAACCCACAGTGATTGAGTTGATTCCTACTCATGGTGACTGTCCATTGAGTTTCTGAGATCAAAAGTCTTGATGGGAGCAGGCTGCGTTTTTCCCCCATGGAGCAAGTAGGGGATTCAAACCACCAGCCTTTCAGCCCATCATGTAAT
>NW_006399824.1:2672534-2715984 GCF_000299155.1 Elephantulus edwardii | reverse complement strand
TCAGCTCCTGGCCTAGTTTTCACAGCTGATATTGAGCTTCTCCATCAGTTCTTTCCACATATGTAATCAATCTGATTCCTATGTATACCATCAGGTGAAATCCAGGTATATAACCTGCGTTTATGTCTCTTAATACCCTATCATAAATTGCTTTTAAATTATTCTCTCCCTCATCTGTTTCAATGCAGCATACACAATTTATCCAGTTTCTCTCAGTCTTACCCCAATCCTGATATCAGCCACACTTTACAGCAGTGGCATCATGCAGTATTGTCCTTTTTTTTTTATTAGTGTGTGTGTGTGCGCGCGCGCGTACCATCAAATCAGATCTGACTGGTACAGGAGGAGATTGTCCCTCCTTCCCCGGCAGAGCATCTGGTGGGTTCAAGTATTGTCCTTTTGTGACTGAGATATTTCACTCAGCATAATGTCCTCTAGGCTCACCCATTTTGAATAATACTGTATGAGTTCCTTGTTTTTCAATGCAGAGTATTATTCCATTGTGTGTGAACATACCACAGCTTCTCTATCCATTCGTTTGTTGATGGGCACCTGGGTTGTATTCAACTTCTTGATATTGTAAACAAAACCGCGATAAACATGGGTGTGCATACATCTCCTTGGATGTCAGCTATGGTCTCTTTGGGGTATATTCCCAGTATTGGAATTGCTGGGTCAAATGGTATCTCTATTTGCAACTTTTTGAGAAAGTGCCATACCGCCTTCCACAGCGGTTGCACCATTTTACACTCCCACCAACAGTGAATAAGGGTTCCAGTTTCTCCACAACCTCTCCAGCATTTGTTTCTTGCTGTTCTGTTAAATTTTGCTGTTCTGACTGGGGTGAGATGATTTCTCATAGTTGTTTTGATTTGCATGTCTCTTAGAGCTAGGGATTTTGAACATTTCTTTATGTGCTTGTTGGTGAAGTGCACTAGGAGAATTTTGATGGTTAATGTGCCTGCAACTCATAGCGACACTATGTACAACAACTCTGAAGCCTGCCCTGTCCTCAGCCAGTCTCACTGATTCCGACATCCACTTTCATGTCCCCAGTTACTGTGTCAGTCCATCTTATAAAGGGTCTTCCTCTCCCGTGCTGTCCCTTCACCCTTCCAAGCTGATGTCCTTTTCCAAGGACCTGTCCCTCCTAACCACATGCCTGAAGTATGTGAGACAGAGCTTCAAAATCCTACCCTCCAAGGAGAGACTTGGTTTCACCCTCTTAAAGACAGAGCTATTTGTTTTCTTGGCAATCCATGGTATGTTCAAGACTCTTCCCCAGCACCACAACTCAAAGACATCAATTCTTCTTCTGTCATCCTTCGTCATTGTCCAGCTCTCTGACATATAGCAGATAATTGCAAAGACCATGGCCTGGATAAGGCACATCTTAGTCTGTAGATTGACATCATTGCTTCTCGGTACTCAGAAGAGGTCCCTGACAACACATTTTCTCAGTGTAATTTGTCTTTTGATTTTCTGACTGCTGGTGTTAAGAGTGTTGATTGTGGAGCTGATCAACCTGTAATTATTAACAACCTCAGTCTCTTCTCCATCTGTCATGGTGCTGCCATTTGGCCCAGTGGTGAGAATATTTGTCTTCTTGATGTTGAGCTTCAGTCCATATTGAAGACTACAGTCCTTGACCTTGTGAATGTTCTTGTTGTTGTTATGTGCCGTTGAGTCGCTTGTGACTCATAGCAACCCTATGTACAATAGCCCTGAACTCTGCTCTGTCCTGTGCCAGTCGCACTGTTTCCGATACACCCATCCTGATTACCCCAGTCACTGAATCAATCCACCTCGTACAGGGCCTTCCCCTCCTGTGCTGTCCCTCTACCCTCCCAAGCATGATGTCCCTCTCCAAGTTCTGGTCCCTCCTTACAACATGTCCAAAGTATGTCAGACGAAGCCTCAGAATCTGTGCCTCCAAGGAGCCTCCCTGTTTAACCCTTTCCAGGATGAATCAGTTTATTTTCCTAGCAGTGCATGGTACCCTCTATACTCTTCTTGACCTTGTGAATAGAGCAGGTACAACAGAGGTAAGGATTAGTCAGGGAGAGGATAAACTGTGTCTGAAGAGGTTGGGGTGGAAGGAAGAGTTTGGATTCTTGAATTTCCAGCACCACTGATTACTCTGACTTTGGAGTGATTATTTAACCCTCCTGAGCCTCTTGTAAAAAATGGGCCATGCTGCCTCCTTCATGGGGTTGCTAGGAGGCTGTATTGGAATGTGCTACTCTGCAAGGCCATGATGTCACCAGCCCAGTATGTGGCACAGAGTGGGTACCCTTGATGCTTCTCCCTTAGCACAGTTTCCTCAGAGGCTCACCTGCCTGCCTTAGGAACCTCCTGATGGCCAGCACAGAACCAAGTTTGGAGAGAACCACCAGGGACAATGCTGGACCCTTTACTAGGATATGGCGACCTGTCTGCCATCCCAGACCAAGCAGACTGGAGGTTCAGGTTGCTTGCAGTGCCAGAGCCTGGCCACCTTTCTTACACCCTCTTCTATTCTAGGGCTCAGTCCTGATGGATGAGGAAGCCCTGGCCAGCTCCACCATAGCTAATGACAGGCTGGCCTGCCAGGTCTTTTAAAAACTGCTGCACTATTTTTACCGACAGCTGGCTGGTCCTCCTCAGGCAGTGCCAACATGGATGAATATAGGAAACCAAGGCCTTGCTGGGAAGATGGGTCATTGTCCCAAATCACAGACCTGCGATCACACCGGATACACCCACGGAACCTTTCTGGGGGTGCCAACTATCACCTTTACAGACTGATCTCAATTTAGAATAATTCCACCCTTTTACCAATGAGGCTCAGAAGGACTAACTCAGCCTTTCCTCCCAGATCCTCGCCAGTATCCCCGGGGGAAGGAGGGTCACAGAGAGGTTAGGCGGATGTGGCCAGTCCACGGGCCACGTTCAGTGCCGAAGGCTTTTCATAAGCACAAGGATATTTATCCTGAGCTCTTTAATTGAAACAGCTCAAAATGACTTACCAGTTGGGGATGCTGGTGAGTTCCTTTCTTTCTAAGAAACTATTTTTATTTATTTTAATTTTTTATTTTATTTTATTTTTGTGTGTGTGTACCGTCAAATCAGATCTGACTGGTACAGGAGGAGATTGCCCCTCCTTCCCCGGCAGAGCATCTGGTGGATTCGAACCGTGCACCTCTGGTATTGTAGTTGCAGCTTCTTGCCACTAGGCCACCAGAGCTCCCCTATTTTATTTATTTTTAAATAACTCCAAGGCCTTTGCCTAGAGACCAGGGAAGGACTGAGAGAGTGTAGGGGATAGGGAGTCTTTGGGCCTTATAAAGGATCAATAATACACTTGACTGCTGACATTAGCTATAGTTCACTCAGAGGGAACTCTGGTGCTGTAGTCTGTAGGGAGATGCACTGCTAACCCAAAGTTCATGTCTCTCTGGTAGTTCAAATTCCCTAGAGGCTCTGAGGGAGAAAGATGGGCAATTTCCTCAGATATAATTAATCAACTCCACCCTTTCTCTGTGACACTAATGTGTTAAATGCGATAATGGTTACCCATCGTGGACAGTGTTTGGTGGAGCTCCCTGATTAAAACAAGCTTGGAAGCAGGAGTGGCATCCACTTCTGAAATGGCTTGCCTCTGGAAACCCTATGAACGTGGAGAAACGATGAAAGTTACACAGGTGTTCAGGTCTTTCATTCATAGGATTGCTATGAGTTGTCTATGACTTGACGGCTCTTAACAACAACAACAACAACAACAACAACGCTCTAACCAACTGAGTTAACCAACCTTTGGGTGTGATTTAAAGCCTCAGAAACCCAAGCCGTTTGTCATCCGTTGAGTTGGCAGTTGAGTGGGTTTACCCAGCAATGCCTCAGACAGGCCTGAAATGTAACTTCTTAGAGACCACAGCCCAGGGGAACACATGGAGCACAGTTGTCTTCTGACATGTGTTAGGTAGAGGAGTGAAGTCCAGGTGCAGAGTCACTGGGATATCTTTGCCTTCAGACAGTTGGATTGGGTTACATTGGCCACTGTTTGTGTTTAAGTAAAATAATTTTGGAGCATCTGCTGCCTCATGTCTAAACAATAGCACTTTTTTTTGATTGGTCAAAAGCCCCATCCGTCATCCTCTTGCTGTAGTCAGAGGGCTGCTTTCTGCCCTAAATCTGACAGCCTCTTGTCTGCTGGGCGTCTTGGCATCCGGGCACCCTATTCTGTCCTTGAATCACCCCCCTGACCCCTGTTCTTTGACCTTCTTCTTCTCTGAGCACATCTCCATTAGGTCCCCTCATCCTGTTACTGAGTTGAACTCCCCTCATTACATAATAGCACGGCCCTAGTTTTGTCGACTGTAGTCTTTATTAGAGCAAATTCCTAGTCCCGTCTCCTGTGGAGCCTCTGGCTGGATTTAAACTACTAACCTTGAGGTTGGCAGTGTTTAATGTTGTGTTAACCAGGGCTCCTTCTCTTCTTCCTGAACCACCTCAAACATACACATTCGTGCGCTCCTTCGTGGTTATTTGATGCAGTGTCTGGCTGTTGTTATCTTGTGTCTCTGAGCACAGGCCCTGAGTCTTCCTCATCTTTGGTGACGGGCATATTGTAGCTCCTCTTGAAGCTCACTGTCCCCTTCCCAAGTCCCCTCCGTCTCTGAGTCCCAGTCCGTTCAGGATGTCATGGCTGGTTGACTTTGCATGCTCACATTCAAACGGCGCTGGGAATAAAAAAGGCCGAGCCATTTAAGAAAGAAGTGCTGACCAGGGAGAGGGTCTTGCAGGTCCCATGAGCAGGCCCACTCTGGGTCTGATTCCTGGCTCTGTGCCCATCCAGGGGCCTTTCTTCAGCAGCTGAGGGGAAATAGAGACTTAGGCAGACATTGTGGGCCTGTGTTTTCTAGCTCTGACCCAGCTGTTGTGGGGAGACCAGCACTTCCTGGCTCCCAGAGGCCTGGGACATGCTGACCTGGGGAGGTCAGCCTTGTGCCCTGTGCCAAGGTATCTTCCCAGAGTGGAGAACTGCTGTGGGTCTGGATGGAGGCCTGAGGGTGCAGTGAGAAGGGAATTTGTGGGGTGTCCCCCTACATAGCTGCTGTCATGTGAGGTGGACTGGGTGTTGGCACATCTGTAGTGGGTTAGGGAGGGAAAAGCAGGTGTTGGGGCGGGGGAATCCTGAGGAGGAGCTTGGCCTGCCCCCCCAACCCCCAAACTGGGGACAACCTTGTGAGGACCCCTAAAGTTCTTTCCCTCCCGAATGCCAATATCCCTCTATGGTCTCCTCTTATCAGGCCACTTCCTCCTCAACTCCTCCAGAGACTATCTGGGAGGTTTTTTATCCCTTTTAACCATTTATTATTATTTTGAATGATTTTCTTTTTGTTGATTATTGAGACTATACACAACAGAATATATACCAGTTCACCAATTTCTGTTGGTGCATTGATTCCGTTTTACCAATTGTGCAACCATCCTCCTTGCCTTTTTTGAATTGTTCTCCTGGCCCCATAAGTATCCTTGGGGCCTAAATTCACTGTCCTTCAAAAGTTTCCTGTCTAATTGATTTGATCTCACATTCTTTAAAGAGCACAAGGTTGAAGGTAACCTTTGTTGGTTGTTAAGCTATTAAGGTCTTAAGAAGATTTTAGGAGATATTTTTTGCTTTAAGGTTTAAAGATTATCTTGGAGCAATTATTTCAAGGGTTTGTCTATCCTCAGTGGCTCCAGAAAGTTTGGTTTTCATGTGAATTTGAAGTCCTGTTCTGTATTTCTCCCCTTTTGTTAAAATCCTTCAATGCTAGAGTCTTTGATCAACATGTTTTGAAATTATTCAGGAGTTTCTAACAATCTTGAGGCCAGATTTTATCCTTTAGAGGTTCTCACTGGATTGTTCTCTGGTGGGGCCCAGGCATCTACACTTTGTGTGGACTTCATGCTTATGAACACCCAGCCTAGAAGAGAAACTTCCAGGTTCCCAGGACCTCTCACCCCTGGATCCCAGCCTCCAGTTTCCCTTCTTGTTCCTCAGTCTCCTTGGCCCACCCAGGCCTGTCTCTTACAGCCCACATGCTAAGTCTCCCTCTGTGCTGCCCCATCTGGCACCTGCATCTCTGTGCACACCTCACCAGGCTGTGTGCCCACCAGGCAGCCTGGTGCCACAGTTGCTAAAACTACTGTTGCTCCCACTCCCACTTGAGATCTTTCCTCTCGAGCTGCTTCACCTGCTTGCTGGTCTGTGTCCCTCGGCTTTTCTGTTACTTCCTCAGACTGGGAGCTTAGTCACAGGGCTCGTTATACACCCTTTGCCTCTGAGGCCTGAACCATGTAGAACAGACAGAGAAGTCAGTTCGGGACCAGGAGGGTCAGAGCCTATGATGGGGCCTCCCTTCCAGTCTGAGATGTGGTCCTCAATCCGGGCCCAAACCAATCAGCAAATGAGGCGGATGGAGGAGGGGAAATGGCCCCACATCAGCTGAGGAGGCTGAGGGAAGAGAGAGGGGAGCTGACAGCCTACCACCCACCGTCCTGGGAGGCTGAGAGTGCCAGAGAGATGTGCCCTTTGAGGATGTCAGGAGTTGGCAGAAAGGGTCCTTCCTGCCTTATGATTAGAGCTTGGTAGAACCTTAACCAGGGTGTCCAGCCTGGGGCTGCGACCTCACCAGGCCTTGTCTGTGTGGGACTTCCGTGTTAAAGGTTAATCTTGTCTGTCTTGTGCTGTCTTGTCTTATCTCAGGATAGGACAGCAGGATGGTGGTTCTGGTTCCACAGTGACAGGTGTCTCAGGGAGGCTGGGTGACTGGCAAGTCTGTGCCTCATGCCACAAGAGGGTGACACCGAGGCACCAGCTGTGCCCCTGGGTAGGGGTCACACCCTTGGCCTTGCCGTCTAAATGCCTTCTCTCCACTCCAGTCCACTTCTGGTACTCAGGGCAGTGGTTCGATGTATATGCCTGGTGTATTTTTGTATATGTGAGCTCTTGTGGCCTCATGGTAAGGACTTGCTCTGCCAACCCAAGGGCAGGCAGTTTGAATCCACCAGTTGTTCTGGGAAAAGGAAGGGTAGTCTCCTCCTGTGCAATTTACAACCTCTGAAGACCACTGGAGTGCCAGTGATGAGTCATTTTTTACTGGACAGCACCTAATGGCAACAACAGTGTGCTTGGGGAGTATGTGTGTGTTGTATACATGTGGTGTGCAGTGTATATCTGGGTGTGCTTGGTGCTTATATGTGATGTGATTTATGTGTGGTATATATGTATGGGGTGTGTGTGTGCTGTGTATACTTATGTTGTATATGTAATGTACACATGTATGTGTATTAGGATATATGTGGTGTATATATGTGTGACATGTATGTATAGTGTATGTATGGTATATGTATGTATACATGTATATAGCATGTGTGCATATAGTATGTATGGTGTATATGTGTGTGATGTGCTGTGTGATGTATGTAGCATGCATTTGTGATGTATATGTATATTGTGTTTGTATGTAGCATGCATGGTGTGTTGTGAGGTATATGTGTGGTGGTATGTCTGTATGTAGTCTGTGTTCGTGATGTATGTGTGTATTGTTGTTTGATGTGTGTGTACTCTGTGTTTTGTGTTGCGTGGTGTATATCTGTATGTAGCAGGTATACATGGTGTGTGCATATAGCAGATGTGTGTGGTGTATATTTTGTGGTATATGTTTTTGGTATGTGTGGTGTATATATGGGGTGTAATGTGTGTGAGGTGTACCTGTTATTTGTGAATGGTGTGTGTGTGTGGTGAATGTCAGTATGAGTATGCGTGCATGTGGGGGGTGTGTGTGTAGTATTTATGTGTATGGTGTGGTGTTTGTAGTATATGCATACAGCTTGTGTGGTATATCTGTAGGTTGTGTTTGATGTGTTGTATGGTTTATGTATGTAGCACATGTGTGTTGTAGTGTGTGTGCTTGATGTGCGTGGTGTATATGTGTATGTAGTGTGTGATGTATATGTGTATTGTGTGGTGGGTGTATGTGGTGTATGTCTGTGGTATATATACGGGATGTAATGTGTGTGATGTATACATGAGGGGGGTGTGTGGTGGATGTGTATGTCATGTGTCCATGGGATCTGTGTGTGGTGTATGCCAGTATGTAGCATGTGTGCATAGAGTGTGGTGTATATGTGTAGTATTTATGTGTGTTGTGTGGTGTGTTCGTGGTATATGTAGCATGCATGTGTGGTGTATGCGTTATGTTTGATGTGTGTGATGTGTTATGTGGTGTCTCTATGTAGCAGAAGTGTGTGGTGTATGTGTGTGTGGCTTGCGTATGTTGTGTGGTGTATGTCTGTATGTAGCATGTGTGTTTGGTATATATATAAAATTGTTGTTGATTGCCTTTGAATCGAGCACTACTCATAGTAATTCTATGAACTAAAGGCCTGAAGCCTTTCTGTAGCTATCAAAATTTATCAAAGTTCGTAGAGTTTCCGGAGACATGTTGTGGATGCTACTCCTGCTTCCAGACTTGTCTCAAACTGGGAGCTCCATCAAACACCATCCACCATGGGTAACTGTTATGATGTTTGAAGCCCCAATGGCACAAGGTTCAGCATCACAGCAATTCCGGATTACCTCAGTACAGCATATTGACAGAAGAGGGCTGTACCACTTAGAAGAATGTTCCTCCAAAATATAACAACCAACTTTAAATACAGAGGCCCTCCCCAAGGTCTCGTTGACTCTAAGCAAGAGGCTTAAATAAAAAACAACAACCAATATAGTATGTTTTTGTTGTTATGTGCCATTGAGTCACCTGTGATGTACAGTGACCCTATGGACACCAGCTGAACCCTTCCCTGTCCTGAGCCAGTCTCACTAATTCCGACACACCAACCCACTACTCCAGACTAGCAATCCATCTCATCCAATGTCTTCCTTTCCTGAGCTCTCCCTCCACCCTTCCGAGCACGATGTCCTTCTCCAAGGACCAGTCTCTCCTGGCCATGTGCCCAGAGTATGTGAGGCGGAGCTTCAAAATCCTTGCCTGTAGATGTATTGTGTGTGGTGTGTGTATGTTGTATGTCTGTGTTGTACATATGTGATGTAATGTGTGTCATGTGTCTGTGTGATGTGTCTATGGTGGTGTGTGTGTATGTGTATTCCATGGTGTATGTTTGTGGTGTATATATGGGATGTCATGTGTGTGATGTGTACATGTGATTTGTGTGTGGGGTGTGTGTGTGTTGCGTGTCCATATGATGTGTGTGGAGGGCGGCAGGTGTCAGTGTAACTCTGCCCCTGACTGTCCCCCATCTTTTCCTCCAGGCAAAGGCAGCCAAAGGGGAGCGGGAGGCACGGCGGCTGCAGCTGAGGAGCCTGCAGTACCTGGAGCGCTACATCTACCTGATTCTCTTCAATGCTTACCTCCACCTAGAGAAGGCCGACTCCTGGCAGAGGCCCTTCAGCGCCTGGATGCGGGAGGTGAGAGAGGGGCCGCGGCATGACGGTCTTACACAGACTGCTCGTCTCCCCATGGGCTCCCTGCTCAGTCTGCAGGAAGTGTCCGTGTTGCTGAGTCTCTGTCCTTGGCGGTCAGTGGGTTGAAGAGTGAATGAATGCGGAGGACGGAGTAGACAGCACCAAGAGTGCCAGTGGGGTCCCTCCTGGGGTGCAGGTTCTCACTGTTGGTGGGGTGGACGGAAGAGAGGGAACCAGGCCTGCCTGGGCACTGTCCTCCCCTTTCCTCAGTTTTACAAGAGACAAGGTGATATGGTGGTGAAGTGCCCTGCCTCCACTACTGGCCAGCTGTGACAATGCCCAAGCCATTTAACAGCTCTGAAGCACTGTCCTCTATTTTAAAACGGGACTAGCATCAGGAATGTTACCACCGAGGTACGGGACAGTGATGGGCTTCTGAGGGAGATGGACAGGCTATGGCTGCCTGGCCTTGTGCTAGGCAGCTGTGTCTTAATGGTGTTACTCTTACTCTCTTGTTTTTTAGAAGGAATTGAGTAGAGGGAAGTTCAATACTTCTTTCAAGGGCAGCTTCAGAGCCACTTGATTGGCTCCAAAGCCCCTAGGTGCTTGTTTGCGATGGTGCCTTCAACCCTGGACTCCTGTCTGTTTGGCCCTGGCTCTTCCTCCAACTGTCCCCTTGGCCTCTCTGGGTCAGAAGAGAGACCTCCTTTCCTTCTTCAGCAAAGCCACCTGTAATTCCCCCAACTGTGAGGAATCTGGCCTTCCTGACCTCACCAGCCCTGTTCTGCAGGTTACAATTAGCTTTTGTGGGTCATGGGCAGACCACAGATTGGGGGAGATCAGGAGCCTGGAACTCGAGCCAGGTGGTAGAGGAAGGGCATGGGGTGACAGGTGTAGCCTGGACTCTTAGCCATTGGGTACACAGGCTAGGAAGTCACTGAGTGCTGGGACAGGACGGTGGTGGCTGGGGACCAGCCTGGAGGCAGACCTTTCCACCAGAGTGGACATGTTTGAAATCACCCGTCATGTATGTGGATGGGTGCTGAGCCAGGAGACCTGGCAGGGCCACAACTGTCCACATCTGGGCCACCCTCCTGAACAGTTCTGGGCTCATCTTCCTCATATAGCCGTGGATGGGCTGGGGATTGTGAGGAATAAGGATGCTTTCTGCTTGGGTTCTGTTTGGAGAAGGGGTCATGGAGCCAGGGCTGGGGAGGAGGCTTGATCCCCTCCCAGCTGAATTGCTGTGGTGGGCATTGGGGGATGCCAAGGACGGAGAGAAGGCTCCAGCCTCCGAGGCCCCCAGCCCCTCTCCTGGAGGTTAGTAGAGGGCAGGGCAGAAGAACATTGGCCTCTTAGTTCTGATCCTCCTCATCTCTCAGAATGGTAGCAGAGGGAAGAGGGCTGGTGGTGGAATGGTTTGGGTCTGTTTCAGGGCCTACACCACAAGGAAGCAGGACTGATTCAATTCTGCTTCCTGTTCATGGTGGGCTCTCCCAGCCTGGCCCACACCCCCGGAGTAGCCATCTTTCCACTCCTCCTGGCAAGCCCACTTGAATGCCCACAGCGAGCCAGGCCTGTGCTCTGAGTGACCACAAGGGGTGTGAGGGCTAAGGAGGCCAGGTGCCCACCTCCCATGCCGCTCACTGGACAACAGACATCACTGTACATCTGTCCAGCACTTCCAGTCTGCGGAGTGCTGACCGTGCTTTATAATTTTACATCTTTTACTACTTTTGAGTATACAGTTCAGGGGTATTAAGTCCATTGTCAGTGGCATAAGTATTGCCAAATTAGGATTCCAGACAAATTCTGTCCAGCCCTTTGGATGGCACCCTGGGAAGCAGAGACTTCTCAGTCCTAAGAAAGCTGCAGCTCAGAGAAGATAGCAGGGTCCCCAAAGCAAACTTGGTCAAGCTTTGGCTTGGTACATAATGAGGAAGGGACACTGGGGAAGTAGATTGGGGTGCCCACTTCCCTATGAACCTGTGCGTCTCTGTTCTTCTCCCAGGTGGCTTCGAAGGCTGGCATCTATGAGATCCTCAATCAGCTGGGCTTCCCTGAACTCGAGGACATGGAGGGCCAGCCCTTAGCCAGGCTCCGTTACCGGTGGCAGGAGTGGAGCCGAAGCCCCGAGCTGCACACTGAAGATGCCCTGTAGGGGGCAAGCCCACCTGCTTCTAGCCCCTCGCAAGCCCCCCATGCTTGCTTGTCAAAAGCCTCAGGTTCTCCTCATTAAGAGTGGCCCCAAGGGGTTCTGGCCTTGAGGAAAAGGTTTCTCCTCTTCCTTGAGAGAAAGTGGGGTAGGACTGGCACACCACCATATGAGTGGCAGGGCATGTGGGCGGCCTTGTCACAGATGAGTGGGCACTCAAGTCCCCAAGGTGCTCACTCCGTGAATTGGCCAGCATTGCTCATTGTCACTTCTGTTCCTTCCTCGCCCTGCTGAGAACAGCACAGCATGGGCACTGACCAGTATTCACTCCCTTCCTTCCCTCTCCCCGTCTCTCTTGCCTCTCCCTTTTTTGCTCCCTGAACACTACCTTTGGGTCCCAGCTGCCTGGGGTGGGGGCTCCCTGGGTGGATTTATTAGTTAAAGGCTCTACACAGCTTTCATTCTCATGCCCCATCTCCAGCCTAGGAGACTTGTAGAACAGCTGCATGGCCTGATGGGACCACGGAGCCCGTGCTTCTTTGCCTTCCCCTCCCTCCCGTGGCTGGACTGAGGAGGTCTCCCCAGGGCAGCTGTAAGCAGACATGCAGGGGTCAGGAAGAACTTCCCACAGGTGATGGAGCACTGTGGAAGAGGCCTGCCTGGTTTGCCTGAGAGCCCGGGCAGGAGGTACTGAGGAAGCCAACGTGTCCAGTCTCAGGTCTGCCTGCACCTCCATCTCCACAACCCAAGATAGCCCTGGGCTCCAACTCTAGCAGGAGCTCCAAAGATTGCTGAGCTCAAGGGTAATTAGTAGGGTGGCCTTGAGTAAATAGTGGCGTGTGAGAGGGTGGGCTTAGGGTAGTGTGAGGGAACCGACTGACTTCTCGGCCATCCCTGGCTGAGATTAGAATGGGGCAGGCCCCACTGAACTAGAGGCTGTACCATCCACGGCCGGTCAGTGGGGAGCCCTCGGATGGGGTTGGTGCTAGCTGACAACAGGAGGTGATCAGGGGGCGTGCTGTCCGCCTTGCCTGGTCTCCTCGGAGTGGGGAACCTCAGCACCCTGTCTATTTCTGCAGCAAAACAGAGGAGGAGTCTTTGGCCAGGATGTTTGCAGAGGCTGACATCGCTCCCGTCAGCTCACTCTTGGAAACCATTTGACCATCTTGGCAGAATTTTCTTTTGCAAAACTACTGTATATGTTTACTACCTTTCCAGATTCATTGTTATTATTGCATGTTTTTTAAAAGTTTTAGTTCTTCACAGACAAGGTCTTGATGAGGGGCCAGAGAGTAGAGCTGAAATGGGAAGAATCTTCCTGTTCTTGTGGTTGGCCCTGACTTTTATGCTGTGCTGGGACCAATGGCTGGCCACTTCACCTCTCTGCCTCAGTTTCCCCATCTGTAAAATGGGAGACTAATACTTGCCTACCTCACAGGGGTGTTGTGAGGATTCATTAATGATTTTTTTTTTTTGTACAGAGCTTTTGAATATTAAAAAAAAATATGGCTACATGTGAAATGTGCCTGGTTGTTGATTTGTCTTTAGTAGGGGCAGATGTTTTAGATATGTCTAAATAAGCTGGGGTCCCTACTTCTTCAGAGTAAGGGTGGGTGGGCAAGGTGAATCCAAGATATCTATTTTGGACAAGGCTCTGGCTATGAGCAGTGATGCAAAAGAAATTGGGCTGCATATTGCATGGAGGGACCAGTTCTTGGAGAGGGGCATCATGCTTGGAAGGGTGGATGGACAGCATAGGAGAGGAAGACCTTGGATAAGGTGGATTGACTCAGTGACTGAGGTAATGGGGGTGGGTACGTGAGAAACAGTGAGGCTGGCTTAAGACAGAGCAGGGTTCAGAGCTGTTGTACAAAGGGTTGCTATCAGTTGATGGCACATAATAAAGATGACAATAAACACAGTAGACTTCATTCTGTGTTCAGGATCTGTGTGCTGCCTTCTTGGAAACTGCGACATTTCAGGAAAAGGAGACAGCAGCTTGTTCCTGCTGGATGTGGTGAGTGCCGGAACTGGCAGGGCTGCCAGAGGGCAAAGGTAGAGCCCCCGGCATCCATTGCTCCTACCCAGAGCTCCTTGAATAAGGAATCACTGATGTAATGGACTGGGTGTGGAGAGAAGAGAGTTGGCAGAAAGTGCTTGGATCGGGCCACCCCACCCCTAGAAACTGCCCAGCACCGATGACATGACTTATTTCTGCCTAAGCTCTTCACCCTCCTAGCCTCCCTGGCAACTCCCTGTGGACTATGCCATCAGAGCTCAGCTAGCATCATGGAGGAATTGGCTGTGCCTGGAACGGGTCAGTCTCATGGGAGGGGCCTGGGAGATGACGCGGATGGAAGCGGATGAGCTGGAAGAATTAAGAGGAAAGCCTGATCCTTTCCTGCAGTGTTTGTTCAGACGACCCAGAGTCCCCCGCGTTCACCTGCAGAATCAGCACGGTTGTCTCAAGTTTTACAGAAAGGGATTGTTTGTTTTTTTAAATGAAATTTTATTTTAATTGTGATTTTATTTCCCCCCTCTTTATTTTCTTTCTCGCTCCTCTTCACCCCTGCCCCTTTTTAAATTGTGATTTTAATGAACATTTACAGAGAAGTTAGATTTTCATTCACTCATTGTTGCACATTTTACTCCCTCTCCCTCCCTTCCCCCTACTCTAGTTCACCATAGTTTAAAAAATATTAATTTGCTATTGCACAATTACCTCTTCCCACCTCCTGCCCAGTCCTCTTTGTAATGATATACCTCTTATTCAGGATTATTGTTAATGTGTATAATGCCTAGTAATATGTTCCTTTTAGACACTTTTTTCTTTCGTCTTTCCTTATTCAGTGGTCATTATCTATCTACTCTTACCCAGTTCTTCTCCCAACCCCCCATGTCAGACCTGTTTTATAACAGTGGTGCTATGCAGTAATTATCCTTTTGTGACTGAGATATTTCACTCAGCGTGAAGAGCTCCAGGGTCCCCCATGTTGTGTAATATTTTACAAGTTCATTGTTTTTCAGTGCCACTTAGTATTCCATTGTGTGAATATACCATAGCTTTTCTATCCATTTATTTGTTGATGAGCACTTGGGTTGCTTCCATTTCTTTGCTATTTTAAGTAGCACAGCAATAAACATGGGTGTGCATTTATCTGTTTGGATGGCGGTTACGGTTTCTTTAGGGTATATTCCCAGTAGTGGCATCACTGAATCAAATGATATTTCTATTTCTAACTTTTTGAGAAAGTGCCAAACTGCCTTCCATAGTGGTTGCACCATTTTACACTCCCACTAGCAGTGAATAAGGGTTCCAGTCTCTCTACAACCTCACCAGCTTTTATTGCTTGCTGCTCTACTGGGGTGAGATGATTATCTCGTAGTTGCTTTTATTTGCGCATCTCTAATAACTAGGGATTTTGAACATTTCTTGTTTGCCATTTGCATGTTGTCTTTGGTGAAGCATCTATTCATATCCTGTGCCTATCTTGCTATTGGGTTGTTTGCCTTTTTCTTCTTGAGGGGCTATTCTATACATTTTAGATATGAATCCCTTATCAGATATGTCATTATCAAATAATTATTCACAGTCTGTGGTTTCCTTATGGCCCTGTTGGAGAAATTTTTTTTATTTGCATAGGGATTTGATTCTTAGAAGGTCCTATTCATCTGTTTTATTCTCTCCTGGTTGCAGGAGAAAGCCGTTTTTTTAAATCTCACAAGTGAGGCCTGAAATTCAAACTAGCGAAATTGTAACAATTTCCTTGTTCATCTGTTCTAGTCTCATTTGTTCTTTCTCTGTGTGTATTATTTTTACACACACACACACACACCACCTTTAGAAGCTCTGGTGGTGTAGTTTGTAGGGAGTTGTGCTGCTGACCCAAAGGCTGAACCTCTCTGACAGAATCCACCAGCGACTCAGAGGGAGAGAATTGCAACCTAGCAAACCAGCAATGAGTTGGTCTTGTTCTTCTGACTGCTCCCATACTCTCTATCGCCTTTCCCTTTACCAGATTTAACTGTTGTCTGCTTCTTCCTTTCACCTGATAGCCATCAAAAACTATTTCTTGATCTCTTCCTACCTGTACCAAAGGAGGGATAGCTCACAGGAACCACAGTAGCCTCTAACCTGAGACCAGAGGAGAGAGATGGCACCTGGCTGCCACTACCGACCATTTTGACCAAGAGCACATGGAAGGTCCTGGATAGAAAGGAAAAAATGCAGAACAAAAGTCAAAGTAAAAAATAAAACAAAATCCAAACCAGATTTGTTAGTCTGAATGAGAGCTCTGAGACGGCTGTCCTGGAGCAACCTTCTAACTGGAAACTGGAAAAGTGACTGTTCAGCCAAATAATAGATGAGATTAGGAAACAGGCCGCAGCATCTGTGAAGGATGTGCTCTTTAGAAGTCAACTCTAAGAGACCAAAAAGGGCAGTGTTTACCCCAAACCAAAGATAAGAAGGTAGAGACAGGGAAAGTAGGCAAAAGGAAACAGAACCTATGGTGCTGACATACTGTGGAGACTACAATCCACATCACCAAAACAATCTGTGTCCGGTCTATTGATTAGAGAACTAATTTGCTATCTAAATTTTCACCTGAAGTGCAATGAAATGATTAAAAACAAAACAAAAGCTTGACGGGTGGCCATCCAGTGTACACTTTTTGTTTCTGTTCACCTGGGGCAACAAAGGCAGAAGGAGTCAGGAATGGGGGGAAGAAATGGAATATGTGGTTGGTGGTTGTTGGCCTCCACAAACAACGGTCTCTTTTTCTGTGAGACCAGAGAACTGGATGGTCCCCAGCTGCCATTCCTCATCATTTTAATAATAATAATAATAAATCAATAGAAGAATCCTGATCAAAGCAGCAAAAACTGCAGAACAGAAATCTGGATTCTTGTGGAATCTAAATTTTCTGGCACAGGTAAGGCTGGAGGAATCCCTGCAACTATTGCCCCAAGGTAATCTTTAAACCTGGAACCAAAAATATTTCCTGAATCTTGGAACCAAAAATTAATTTAGCTTAACTAATTTGAGCGTTATCAGGAAGGGTCAGTCTCTGGAGAAAGGTCCTCAATGTGACAGTTTGACACAGTGGTTCATCACTGGGCCCCAGCACGGCATCACCTTTAACGATGGCAGACGACCACAGTGTGGTGTTCTGTTGTACACAGATGTGCTGTGAGTTAGATCTGATTTCACAGCACCTAATAATGAGAACAACACCAAAAATAGAGTATCTGAGCATTATTTTAATACCTACATGAGATCAAATGAACAACAGCAACTTGAAAGATTAGATAGGACACTTAGAGGGCAGTAAGTTTGTGTTAAGGGAGAAAGTATAACTCAGAAAATGAGGGTAAGAGCAGTCCAGTTACAATATGGACAGAGGATATGTATGACCAGAAGCTAGAACAAAGGGTGCATTGCAGAGAGGGCTGGGAGTGGGTGGGGGGAAAGGAATTGTGCAGCATTGAAAAAAATTTTAAAAAGTAAAACCAAACCATAAATAGAGAACTTGAGTTTTAAAAAATGTTTTCCCAAGATAACTTCTCAAAATGACATACAAAAGGCCAATAAGCACAGGGAAATATATGCATCATACATTAGTCATTTATGGAAAAGCAAACCAAACCCACAATGTAATACCAGTTCACACCCACTAAAATGGCTCATATCAAAAAGTAGAAAAACACCACTGATAGACCTCAAAGACTTGAAAGCAGACTCAAAAAGAGACAAAAGATGGAAACAATCTAAAGGCTCCAATCTAAAAGCTCATCAGTTGATGAATGAATAAGTAAAATGTGGCTTACACATACAATTAAATACTACACATACAGTGAAATACTACCTCGTAGAAACAATGGAATTTTTTAAAAAAATTTATATTGTTGGCGTACCATCGAATCAGATCCGACTGGCACAGGAGGAGATTGTCCCTCCTTCTCCAGCAGAGCACCTCATGGATTCGAACTGCACGCCTTCAGGATTGCAGTGCATCTTTTTGACTGTAGGACACCAGAACTCCCTAAAAAAAAAAAAGAATTCTGGACACATGATACGGTATGGATGGATATTGAAAATATGTTGAATGAATGAATTGTAAGAGGACATATATTGTATGACCTCACTCATACAAAAAAAAGGCTAAACAAGGCAAATGTTTAGAGACCAAAGTTCCTTAGAGACTACTAGAGGGAGAAGAGAGCTTTAATGGTGGTGGCAAAAGCACACCGATTAAAGGCAGGTGGCACAGTCCATTACTGAAATTGCTATCAATAACTTACAATGAATTAATCCAAGTTATGTAATAGATATCTTTGAAAAAATGAAGAAAAAGTAATAGTTGTTGAGAGGATTCATGTACAACCAAACACCTCATGGGATATAGTTCCTTGGAGGTTTGGCGGTTTAGGGTCATAATTTTGTGAGATGTTCCAGTTAATCATCCTAGCAATATGTTGTGTTTCTGTTTTACCACCTAGTTTATTAGGTAGTGTTGGAGGTCTTAAAATATTGCAAGTGGCCATTCAATGTACAGCAGTTGGTCTCCATTTACCTGGAGATGGAAAATCAGAAATTGGAGAGGGTATAAAGGGTGTGTAAGGGTCTACATGAGTAACTCTTTTGCCATGAGACCAGAAGAACTGGATGGTGCCCAGCTACTGTTTACTGAACGTTTTGATTAAAGATTCCATAGGAGAAGTCTGATCAACAAAGGGAAAAAACAGAACAGAATTTCAGATTATCATGGGATCCAGATTTTATATAGCCATAGAGGTCGGATGAATTCTTAAAACTATGCCCTGAGATAATTTATAATATTTACACCTTGTATTATATATATCTCCTCAGAAATCATTTTTTTAAAAGAAAATTTTTATTTTATACTGATTTATTTGTGAAGTTTGTATACATTTTTTTTTCACACCAGATCTTTCTCATTTTCTTTACCTACCCTTCCCTCCACACATCTAGTTGTGCGCCCCTGTGATTAACTCCCAATCCCTCACTCCCTGCCCATCCTCACCCCTCTGCTCCTACCTTCCTCCACTTGGATCCTCACACATGTTCTGCAGTAATGGTCTTATAAAGTGTTTGTCCTTATGGGACTGAGTTCACGTAGAATAATGCTCTTCATTACCACCCAAGTTAGGCAATAATTTTAAAAAAATATTGCTCCTGCATGCTGCATAGTATTCCATTGTGTGAATGTACCATCACGTATCAATCCATTTGATCATGGTTGGACATTTGGGCTGTTTCCATGTTCTTGCGATGATGAATAACGCTGCTATGAACATTGGTGTACAAGTCTCTGTGCCTCAGTTCTCATTTTCTCAAGGTGTATCCCAGGGGAACAGCTGAGTCATATGGAATTTCTATGTTCAGCCCTCAGAAGTCTTCTTTTTTTCTTGATAGTAGCATTTATTTATTTATTTACTAAGAGTATGTTTATTTTAAATAAATGTAGCGAGAATATGTTCTTTTTAGGGAGCTCTCATGACCTTACTGGTCAGGAGCTGAACCGCCAACCACATAGTTCTGCTGGAAGGTCAGCTATGAGTCAGTTCAGACCCTATGGCCCATAAAAACAACAAGAGGTTTGGTTTATTAAACTGCTTCACCAAAACTAAGAAAATTACCAAATGTACTCATGCTTGAGCAAAGTGTGCTTCCATAAAGCTGTTGTTGGGTTGTGTACAGTCGAGTCGGAACAGATCCATAGCTGACCCTCCAGTGGGTTTTCAGAGGCAGGTAATTGTAGGGAAGGAAACTGTTCATCTTTCTCCTACGGAACAGCTTGTGGATTTCAACCATGTACCTTTGGAACTGCAGCACAGTTTCTTACCACTCAGCCACCAAAAGTCCTCTAAAATATTTTTCTACTTGAAAATAGATAATGAAATAGCAGAGTAAGTTAACTGTTCATAGAATGAAAGTGATCTGAAGAAGTTAAAATATATTTCACATTTAAAAAAGTGCATTCATTAATATATTTCAAATGATTATAAAATATAACATAAAAAATGAAGACTATATTCTTGAGAGTAAATATTCACATAGAAATGGGAAAATGTGAGTAAAGAACTCTGATTTTTTTAAAAATGAAATTCCGACATAAGTGCCTAATTATTTTTTAAAAGAACTTGAAATTGTGTCAGCTTTGTCATATACTTCTCCAAACACTCAAAGACTACAATTGGGATTTTTTTTTTAAAAGAGCCAATTCTTTTTTTTTTTAACACAGGTTTTGGATTTCCATTCATTCACTGCCACAATTTTCTCCCTGCCCACCCCTCCCCACCAGCTCGCTTCCCCCTCCGAAGAGAGAAAAAAAAAAAAAGAAAATTTTTCCTTCATTAGTATACAATTCCCACGTTCCTTCTCCCCACCCCCCACCTCAAGTACACTTCCCTATGCAACCTTAATTCTGGATTCCTGTGTTAACCATAATACTCAATCATATATCACTTCTAATCTGTTCTTTCCCTCATCTGTTTCAATACAATATACATAATATATCCAGTTTTTTCTGTCATACCCCCACCCTGATAGCAGACCCATTCTACAACAGTGGCACCATGCAGTATTTGTCCCTTTGTGACTGAGATATTTCACTCAGCATAATGTCCTCCAGGGTCACCCACTTTGAATAATATTGCATGAGTTCCTTGTTTCTCAATGCTGCATAGTATTCCATTGTGTGGATATACCACAGCTTCTCTATCCATTCCTCTATCCATTCGTTTGTTGATGGGCCCTTAGGCTGCTTCCAACTCTTTGCTATTATAAACAAAGCTGCAATGAACATGGGTGTGCCAGAAGTCTTCTTAAAACCAAACAATAGTTTAGCTTATCTAGTGAAAAATGTCTGCCTTGGACATTACACTCATTTTAAGAACTATCTATATTGCATCGTATCAACAACAGTAATATGAAAGATTAGGGTGGAACTATAGAGGACAGCCAGTTGATGTTAATAGGGCAGGAGCAACTCAGAGAAAGAAGGTCAGAATGATTGTACAAATTGAAGAATACATTTGAGTCACTAAATTTTGCATGTAGAAGCTGTTGAATTTGTCCAAGTTTTGCTATGTAAATACTCAACAACAAAAAAGGAAGCACAAGTTAAAGGAAAAGAAATAAAAAGCAAGTGTTAATGAGGCTGCAGAAAATTGCTGCCCTCACCTATTGCTGATGGGAATAATGGTCCAATCTCTGTGGAAAACAGATTGACAGTTTCTTAAACGGATACCAGTACATCCTTGCTCACAGCAGCATTATTACTACAATAGTCAAATTTGGAAAGAACATAAGTGTCCGCCAACAGATACCTAGATCAACACAATACAGTGTACCCATGCAGTGGAAGATTATCCCGCTATAAAGAGAAGTGATGCCTTAATATATGCTACAAAATGAATGAATCTCAAAGATAATATGCTGAGTTCAATGTTCATAATAAGTCAGACACAAAAAGACAATGTATGATTCTGATTATAGGAATTATCTAGAATAGGCAAATTCCAAGAGATAGAAAGTAGATTAGTGTTTATCAGGACCTGAGAGGAGGAAAGTACCCATTATTAAGATTTCTAGGTACTAGGTTTCTGTTTAGGCTGTTTGGGCTAAAATTTTTGGAAATAAATATTGATAACAGTTGCACAATATGGTTAGTGTAATGAATGCTCTTGTATGCTTAAAAATGACTAAAATGGCAAAGTTAGGGTTATGGACGGCAGGCCTGTCCCCTCATAGATAGGCAACATGCTCCCCTCATGTCCTCTCTGACCTTGGAAGAGCCAGGAAAGGGACAGGTACTTCTAGGATCTCATACAGGATTTTTCTTGGTGAGAGCACATGTAGGAGAAGACTGGAGTGGAGCGTGGTGTAGAAGTAAGTGGGGAATATCAATTGGTTGTTTTTCAGAAGAATCCAGCAATAGGCAAGCTCTCGGCAAACCTATGCAATGGCAACTAACAATAACATGAATTACATATCAACATAAAATGCAGCCATTATTCTTTGTGAAATTAGGACCAGAAAATTTTATTATCCTGTTTTTTCCCTTTATCATCATAACAAAATTATTCTGTCTTTAGCCTTGGAAACATTTCAATGACTGCATATGCTTTCGAGTTAGAAGTGACCCGTAGCTGACCCTGTAACAGGTTTTCAGAGGCAGTAATCACCTTGGAGGAGATCTTTCTCCTGCAGAGTGGCTCCTGGACCCAAACCACTTGTCTTGGGTTGTAATGCTCATTGAAGGTATACTTAATAGTTTTTTAAAAAAAGAGTTTCTTTATTTTCCTTGTTGTTTGCTGTTGAGTTGGAATCAGCCCATAGCTGACCTTTCAGTGGGTTTTCAGAGGCAGTTAATTACATGAGAGGAGATCGCCCATCCCTCTCTCACAGAGCAGCTGGTGGATTCGAACCACATCCTTAGGGATTGCAGCACAGATTCTTACCACTAGGCCATCAGAGCTCCTTTATTGTCTTTAGTCTAAGGCATTTTGATATCTTTTTTATTGTTTACAGGCTTTTTCTCTTGAGGTAACATTGTTGTTAGGTGCCGTTGGGTTGAGTATGACTCATTGTGTTCTGAATAAGATCTGAATCCTGTCCTATCCTGTGCCATCTTCATCATCTCTGACATACTCGAGACCGTTACTGCAGTCACTATGCCCTTCCATCTGGTTGAAGGTCTTTCTCTCTTTCGTTGACCCCCCACCTTCCCAAGCATGATGTCCCCTTCTAAGGAAATGCCCGGATCTTGCATGTACCATTTGATGAGTTTTGACAAATGCACAGACCTGTATAATCTAAACGCCTACAGAGACATACCGCCTTAATGCACACGTCTGTATAATCTAAACTCCTACAGAGACATACAGCCTTATATTTGCATTATTTTTTCCATTATTCTTTAATATATATATAATATATAAATAATACTTCAAAGAACATTTCCAAACATGCATCTTTGTATAAGTAATATTTAGAACTTTCAGAAATTGACCACAGTTACTTTCAGTAAAAAGATGACTTGTAAAGTACAGGGCCACTAGAGGGATCTCAGGAAACCCTTGGAAAGAAAGCAGAGGGACCTGGAGACAGTGGGGACTGGGGACTGGAAAGTGACACAGGATGTCCTGGAAGCCTCGTGTCTTCAGAGGCCAACAGTGTTCATGCTTAGGCCTTACGCCTCCTCTCCAGAACCCCTCCAACAATGGGCTGCCCCCAACCAGTGACAGGGTGAGATAGGATCTGTTGTTATATGTCATCCAGTTGCATGCAACTCATAGTGACCCTCTATCATGAGCCAGTCTCACTGTCTCTGACACATTTACCTCCATTACCCCAGTCACTGTGTCAGTCCATCTCATCTGGAGTCTTCCTCTCCTGTGTTGTCCCTGCTATAGCCAGGCTGTTCCTGCCATTGCATTGCTTTCCACTGGGCAACCTTGTTAGTTGGCCCATTGGTCTGGCCAAGAACTCCTCAGATCTTCACTTCAGTTCCCTCTCTTCTTCCCTTGGAGTCAGGCCTGCATTTTGTTCTGAAGGCCCTTCCTACTGTCTTCTACTTCCTTTATTTTTAAACATCCCTCACAGATGTTTCCCCAAATAAATTTCTTGAATATTGTCTTAGTGATCTATTGATGCTATGACAGAGATAACACAATGGATGGGTTAACAAACAGGAATGTATTCTTCTACAGTTTGTTGTTGTTAGGTGCTGTCAAATCAAATAGGACTAATAGCGACCCTGTGGACAGCAAACCTGAGCTCTAACCTCTCCTGTGCTGTCCTCACCATCTCTGAGACCCTAGAGCCCATTGCTGAAGTCACTGAGTCCATCCATTTCTTTGCTGACCCTCCATCTTTCCAAGCGTGATGACTCTTATAGTTTAGGAGATCAGAAATCCAATTCAAAGGTACCAGTTACAGGACAGAGCTCCAGTAACCTAATGGGTAAGGAGTTGCACTGCCAACCCAAAGGCACATGATTTGAATCCACCACCTGCTTCACTGGAGAAAGATGGGCAGTCTCCTCTGATGTGATTCACAGTCTCTGAAAATCCTCTGAAGGGTCACTCTGAGTCAGTTCTGACTCAAGAGTGCAGAACAACCCTTACAGGACAAAGTCTTTGTCAGCTCTTTCTTGGTGATGGTAGGTCTCTCTGTCTGCTCACTTATTTTTTTTTTTTATATCTTATATTTTGAAAATGATTGACGAAGATTACAACTGAATCCTGAATGTATCCTGCCTCATTAACATGTGTTGTTTGTTGTTGGTGTGTGCTGTTGAGTTGAAATTGACTCATGACTGACTATCCAGTGCTTTTTCAGAGGCTGTAAATTGCATGGGAGGAGATTGTTCATCTTTCTCAAGTGGAGCAGGTGGTGGATCTGAACCATGTACCTTTGTGTTGGCAGCACAGCTACTTACCAGGAGGCTACCAGAGCCTACAGGTTTGGATTTACTATGCTTAGGATAATTCCCCAATCTCCATACCTTTTCAACTGGTATGCAGAACAGATTATCTGAGAAGCTGGGCTCTATGAGGAGACTGGTGGAAGATCTATCAACAATCTGCGTTATGCAGATGACACAACTCTGCTTGCTGAAACTGAGAAGGACCTGATGCACTTGCTACAAAGGTTCAAGGACTGCAGCCTTCAGTATGGATTGAGGCTCAATGTCAAGAAGACAAAGATTCTCAACACTGGACCAATTGGCAGCATCAGGATGGATGGTGAAGAGATTGAGATTGTTAACAACTTTAGTTTGCTTGGCTCCATGGTCAACACTCTTGGCACCAACAGCCAGGAAATAAAAAAAATGTATTGCAATGGGAAAGTCTGCTGTTAGGGACCTCTCCAAAGTACTGAAGAGCAATGGTGTCATCTGGAGATTAAGGTGCATCTGATACAGGCTATGCTCTTTGCAATCACTTGTTATGCATCAGAGAGTTGGACAATAACTAAGGAGGATAGAAGGAGAGTTGATGCCTTTGAGCTGTGGTGCTGGAGAAGAATATTGACTATACCATGGACTGCTAGGAAAACAAACAGATTCATCCTCGAGAGTGTTGAACCAGGCTGCTCCTTGGAGGCAAGGATTCTGGGGCTTTGTGTGACATACTTTTGACATGTTGTAAGGAGGGACAGGCCGTTGGAGAGGGATATCATGCTTAGGAGGGTGGAGGGATGGCATCGGTGGGGAAGACCCTCTATGAGGTGGATTGATTCAGTGACTGGGGTAATCGGGATGGGTGTGTCAGAAGCAGTGCGATTGGCACAGGATAGAGCAGGGTTTAGGGCTGTTGTACATAAGGTCATAAGCTACTCGATGGCACATAACAAAAACAACAACAACAGGATAATTCCATCAAAATGGAGGATAATTATGCAATACTGAGAACCATTGTTTAGCCAGACTGACATGTGTATGTATAGTGTATGTGTATGTATGTATAATTGAATCTATAACACATATCTAATCCCATCTTCTCCAGCAACCTGAACTGACACATTTCCTTGCTTACTGCTCTCTCTTTCTGATGATCTGTGTCATTCTGTGTCTGGCTATGCTTGGCTTTCATTGTCACTGGCTAGTGACAGTCCTCCTTTGTACTGCACTGCCCTTCTAAGTGACAGACACCTGGTCCTGTCACCTGTGGTCAAACAAGTAGGAATTCGTTACTCAATTTTTCCAAAGGATAAGAGTCAGGGAAGGAGATTGAGATTTTAGTGATCCAGGCAGATATCTCTAGTCTGTGACTGGATGGTTTAAAGATTTGTGCTGGTTGTTGTTAGATGCCATAAAGTCCATTCCAACCCATGTCACCTTCATGTCTTACTGAGCAGAATGGCCACATGCAGTCATCTTGTCTGTTATCTTTACGTAAGTCTTTGGTCCCTCAGAGCTGCTGGGAGGGTTTGAACTGTCAATCTTTCCCTTAGCAGCCAATCACTTAACCACTGCCATAAGGGCTTCCTAGATTTTCCAAATGCACTTTTAATCTGTCCTTTAGACATGTCCCATTTTACAGTCTCTTATAGCAGTCAGTGAACTGCCCTTTCCAGGACTGGTTATTAAATTTAAAATAACAAGGACAACAACCTCAATTCTTGTCAGCTTTTGGTAATAATGGTAAACTGTTCTTTCACATTTTTTTTTCATGGTAAAGACTGCTTTATTGGTGACAGTTAGTGCAAGTCAATAGTGATCCCCAAAGAAGAGCTCTTTTGATCAGATTACTGGTCCATAGGGCACGGAATGAAACTGAAGCCAGAGCTGGGATGATAATTTGAAGTCAATCCTGCTTCTTGGGAAACGAAGCCACAGCCATCTGATATATGGCATATGCTGTTCCGCCAACTGTAAGAAGCATGGTGGCTCTATACAGGAGGGCATCAGCTATCCCACCCTTTAGATACACTGGAATTCCATTATCCTCCTGAAACAGCTTTTGTTTTTCTCGAACTTTATTTTCAAACTGTCTGCGTGAAGCAGAACTTATGGTCCTCTGGGTAATTTGACGAAGAGCCAGCAGATTCCGCAGCATCTTGGCTGTATTTTTTGCCCACCAACAGCGACAACTGAACAAACTTAACGACGTCAGCCCCACCGGAACCGGAACTGCCTGTTCTTTCACATTTATTGACCACCTTTGTATTTTATTTTTTCTTTTATGAATTGTGTTTTTGCATTTCATTATGATTCATGAAGAGAATAATACTTTATCACACATGTTGCATTCTTTTTAGCTTTAGCATATTGTCAATCATGCAGGCTCTCTTAAGAGCTTGTTCTCTGCATTTCTCTGTGTCTCAGTCAACCTGAGGTTGATTCGTTCCCAGCCCAATAATCTTTGTTACTTTATCACATCTTTTACTAGAGTACCTTTGGGTCAGTCACTGTATTTGGCTTTCTGCATGATCATCATCTTACTAAAAACTCAAACAACTCTACAAGGCCTGCTTGCTATGCATTGGGGAGCTGGATAATGAAGGATGATAGAAGAATCAATACATTTGAACTGTGGTGGAGAAGAGTATTGAAGAGCCCATGGACTGTCAAAAGAACAAACATATCAAGTCCTGGAGAGGGTAAACCAAGATGTTCCTTGGAGGCAAGGACTTTGAAGCTTTGCCTTGCATAGTTAGCCAGGAGGGACCAGGCCTCAGAGAAGGACATCATGCTTGGAAAGGTAGATGAGTGCATGAGAGGAAGGCCTTGGATGAGAGGGCTTGACACAGTGACTATGGCAAGGATGTCAAGTGTGTCAGAGATGATGAGGCTGGCTCAACTAGGGCAGGCTATTTTTCATAGGTCGTAGTCCACTAAGAGTCGTAGTCCACTCGATGGCACATAACAAAACAATACAAGCCCAGAGAGTGTCTGATTCCAAGCCCTCACCCAATGCAGACTGAGATGTTGGAGTCAGCTGTGAGCATTGGAATCAATCCACTCTGTTTGCAGTGATGGGTGGTATAGATGTCAATCTGGAGGAGTGTCCTGCCTGGGGAGGGCTGAGCAACGGCCTTCGGGGAAATCATAACTGTGCCTCTCACCCTCCGTCAAGGTCTTGTGGTTCTCGGACTCAGTGTTACTCAAACCCCTGTGTGCTTTCATGAGGTTCCCCTCAACACCCACAAGAAATGCTTGTTCCCCATGAGTCACAATGATGAGGTTATCGATGCTCTCTGCCTTTCCTCTTAGCGTGATCTTTTCTTCTCCGTGCTCCCCCAGAGCCATCGACCCCTTCACCCTTCAATGACCCTGCTGGACCACACACCCACACTCTGCAAAAGTCAGCGGGCTCTTAATTTGAGCTGAGGCCAATAATGGTTTTATACAATTTTGTCCTTGTGGTACTGAGTTAGTTCACTCAGCATAATGCTCTCCAGTCCCTTCCAAGTTAGGTAATAAATTACAAAATCATCGCTCCTGTGTGCTGAATAGTATTCCGTTGTGTGAATGTACCATAATTTCTCAATCCATTCATTTGTGGTTGAACATTTGGATTGTCTTTTAAAAATTAATGTACATAATTAAAAAGTATCATCAGATGTTATAAATATAAATTCTTATATTTACATGATATATATTATTGTCATTGTGTACCATTTGGTAGGAACTGACCCATAGCTGACCCTCGGGCAGGTTTTCAGAGACAGTTAATCGCACAGCAGATCACGTGTCCTCCCAAGGAGCCCCTGGTAGACTCGAATCATGCAATTATATATAATGTAAATTCTTCCTACAAGTTGGTCTCTTATATTTGAACTTTTTTAAAAGTGTATTTTTCCAACAGAAATTATAAGCTGTGATATTATCAAATTTGCACACATTTTATTCCATGAGCACAGCAGACAGTGAGGACGGTGCAGGATCGACAAGGTTTCCTTCCCTTCATCCACAGGGTTGCTATGATTTGGAGACAACATGAAGGCACCCAACAACAGCAACAACAACAACAACAAAGTTATGCACCCCTTCCCTATACTTTCATTGAATACTTACACAATGCTTTTGTTTATGCTTGTTGTACTGTTGAGTCATCTGCGACCTGGAGCTCTGAATCCTGCCCTGTCCTGAGCCAGTCTCACTAATTCAGAAACATCAACCCCCATTGCCCTAGTTACTGTATCAGTCCATCTCATCTGGGCTCTTCCTCTCCTGTGCTGTCCCTCCACCCTTCCAAGCATGATGTTCTTCTCCAAGGACTGGTGTCTCCCGACCACGTGCCCAAAGTATGTGAGATGGAGCTTTAAAATCCTAGCCTCCAAGGAGAAATTTTGTTTCACTCTCTCCAAGACAGACCTATTTGTTTTCTTGGCAGTCCATGGTATGTATGTTCAAGATTCTTCTCCAGCACCACAAGTTGAAGGCATCAATTCTTCTGTCATCCTTATTCATTGTCCAGCTTTCTGATGCTTAGCAAGTAATTGCGAAGACCATGGCCTGGATTAGGTGCACCTTAGTCTCTTGACTGACATCTTTGAGAGGTCCCTGGTAACAGATTTTCCCAATGCAATTCATCTTTTGATTTCCTGACTGCTGGTGTAAAGAGTGTTGATTGTGGAGCCAAGTAAGCTGTAATTGCTAACAACCTCTCTCTTCATCTATCATGATGCTGCCAATTGGCCTAGTGGTGAATGTTTATGTTTAGTTCTCTAATTTAATGAACTAAATTTTTGTGAATAACATAGACTAGATAATGTTATTTTTTTCCCCCCCAAATGAATATCTGGTTGGTCCCAGATATGCAGAAACCATAATTTTTGTGAATAACATAGACTAGATAATGTTATTTTTTCTTCCCAAATTGAATATCTGGTTGGTCCCATATTACTTCTGCAGAAACCATACCTCCCGACAGCTTGAGTAGTTTATTTATGTTAGGTGTCATGAGCACATTGGCTGGGCCCACTGCCACTCTGGTTGAGGATGGGCCAATCTCAGCTCTGTTGGGAGACTCTCTGGGGAGGGTGTGCTGAAGACACCCACGTTCTCTGAAGTGAAGGGGAGCGCAGCAGCCGCCCAGACAGCTCCTCCCAGCAGTCCAGCGGCAGAGGCTCCAGGAGTGCTTCTTGTGTGTATGACAGCTTGCTTCATCTCTTCCAGCCTCAGTGTTCTCATCTCTATAGCTAAGTTAATAACATTCCCCCTGCCCCAGATATCCCTTTTGAAAACAGTCAGGATCCCCCAGATGTAGCTGGGAGTTGGGGCAGGACAGCCATAATCCAAAGGAAAATCTCTTCCCAGTATTCCTTTAAGGAGAATATTTGTAATAAATCAATGACACTCAGTTCATTCTGACCCATGATGGCCTATGCGTGTCAGAGCAGAGCTTAGCACTAGGTCTTCCTTCCAAAGTGTCTTTGAGTAGACTTGAACTTCTGACCTTTCAGTTACCTGCTAAGTGTGTTAATTGTTTGCATCACTCAGGGACTCTCCCCATCCTCCCCTCCCCCTGCCCTGTGTGCCTTTGTTATCTTAATCCTCCTTGACCCTTGGAATGTCCTGGAGAAAAGTGAGAAGCTGAGTTCTCAGAGGAAAAGCCAAGGACCCAGCAAGTAAGAAGCCGTTTTCCTTTTACTGTTCTCCATCACCTCTTCCAATATATGACCTGGAAAGTTTTTAGGAATGTTATCCACTTTAACCAACCTCCCCCCCACCCCCCCCAAACCCTGTTACCATTGAGTAGATTGTGACTCATAACAACTCTATAGTACAGAGTAGAACTGTCCCATAGTAGAACTGTCCTGAATCTGAATCCTTTTTCCTGTGAAATGGAGCAGCTGAATGAAATCATTGATCTCTTTTGTTATAGCCATGCGCTTATCCACTGCACCACCAGGACTCCTTTTATCTACTCTAGAAGGTACGTACCTCTGGTAGCTTAGTGGATAAGGAGTTGCACTGCCAACCCAAAGGCAAGCAGTTTGAATCCACTAGCTGCTCTGCAGGAGAAAGAGAGGCAATCTCCTCTCATGTGATTAACTGCCTCTGAAATTCTGGTAAAGGGTCACCTATGAGTTGGTTTGAACTCAATGGCAATGGTTTTTGTTTTTCTTTTTTTTAGATAAGGACTTTTTGGGGCCACTGGATATAACACAGAGGCCACTAAAAAAGTGCCTTTAAGAAATAATTTGGAATGTTAAAATGGAGGTGGAAGTGCCTGGCATCAATAACAGCTAAAAAAATGATTTCTGTGAGGTGGAGGTCAAATGCACCTCCTCTGTTTAATCTTTTTACCAATACTGACACCAGCTATCCCTCCCATGACACTTTTTATTCTTTTTCTGGGTTTACTAATTTATTGCAAAAGACCACACAGAACTCATAGACATGACTCACACTTATGACATTTATAAGAGGAGCAACAAGTTACAATTCAGGGTTAGAAAACACTCACTGTACTCTTTCACCAAGACGGCAGCTCGTCACCTGTGCTTAGCTTGGAAGCTTTGAGCCTCTTGGGTCCCTCAGCTCAATCTCTATCCTGTTTGATTTAGTGTTACAAAGCTCTTTAGTGTTACCTGTATGTATGTAGAGGACTTTCAGTCCACTCATAAGCCTTGGTTTGAAGGTGCTCAGCTCTCTCAGTCCCTGAGTCAGTGATCTAATTCTGCCAAGTACTCAGAGGCATCCCACTCCACCAGCAAGACTTTTTGTGGATTGGGAAACTCACCATACTCTTTCCAGCTGGTCTCCTGGTATGGCTTTTTCTGCAGTCATTATTTCTATGTCATTATTTCTATTTCTATGTCACTGCTTCTTGCCATCTCCCACCATCTCTGGTGTTACAACTCTTATGTCTCCTGGGTCTAGGAAGTTCTTTGCACAGGGACCTCTGGCCTAAAGGATACATTCTACATCTGCTGCATCTTCTTGGTGGTAGTCACCTTCCCCTTTTCTGCTTTTGAGTTGACTCATTTTAAGCCTAGTGGGATAGCAAGACTGACCAACCCCCTCATTAGGATTCTGTACACTATTTTAATGGTTTCTCCCATTCCACTGGCAAAATGATTATAACCTCAGGAACCCTATGAGGCATTTCTGTTCTACAGAGTTGTTATGAATCAGAATCTACTCAGTGGTGACATGCTAGAGTGTTCTGGTTAGGGTAGATGGCAATCCTAAAATTTTTCTAGATCTCTTACATGCTGGGACATTGAGCAAGTGACTCCTCTGAGAGCTCATTTTCTCAGTTTTCTCCAGGGCACTCCAACAGTCAAGGCGAGTTAAGATAACAAAGACTTGCATAATGCCTGGCACACAGAAGGTGCTTGGCGAAAGACCCCTACTTTTCTTTCAAACTCCCTAAAATCCCCAAGTCCAGCCTCCGCACCCTCTTCTGGGCCAGAGGGAGGGCAGGGGAACTAGAGATATATAAAGAGGGTATCGAAGTGTGCCCCTAATAGTTGAGGTATCTGAATCCTGTGGGGGTTGTTGCAAATGTCAAGGTGAGCAGAGAGAGATGGTGTGGTGATGGTAGGCAGGAAGCTGTACAAGGCAAGATGGAGCAAAGAGTGAGGGGACCCCTCTGTCCTCTGGGAGCAGAGGCAGGTATAGGGCACTTGAGCAGTCCTCTCAGGTCCTACAGCAGCGAGGGGCCAATGCCAAGTGCAAGACAGATGAGAGGTATGGCATGGGGCATCCACCTTGGGCCATTGGTGATAGGCACATCTGGTCTGAATTTTACCTTTCCAGCATCTAAGTAACTGGGGGACTTTGGACAAGATATTAAACCTCCCTGAGCCTCAGTTTTCTAATTTTTTTAATCAACTCAACTCATTGATATTGACTCATAACCAACCCTCCATTGGCTTACAAAGGCAGTAAATCACAGGAGAGGAGATTGCCTATTTTTTCCTCATAGAGAGATGCTACTGGTGGATTTGAACCACAAGGGAAGTATTGCTTTTGAGTTAGCAGTGCAACTCTCTACAGACTAGGCCACTAGAACTCCCCCTTGTCCAATAAGAGACACTTAAAAATGGCAGATGGGGTCGGGGGGAATCCAGTAAAACAAAAAGCAAACAAAATCTAACAATAACCCTGTAGTAGTTTCTTCCTCACCTGAGCATCTGAGTTTGTGCCCTGGGAGGAAGGGGATCTTGGCTGACTCCAGTCAAAAGGTTCTTCATCAAAAATATTGACTACCATGACCATTATTGTAGAATGAGTACGAGGATCCAGGGAGGGGTCTGGGGGCTTAATCATAGGGTCACACAATTTGATGGGTGGAGGGAGAGGTGGGTAAAGGAAAGGGGAAGGATCTGGTGTGAAAAACCAATGTGTATGAACTTTGTAAGTAAACCGGTGTAAATTTTGTTTTAAAAAAGATTTTGATAAAAAATAAAGATTTTGATGCAAATTACATACTTAAAAAAATTTTGACTTCTCCAAGCTGTGAGCCTCCAGCTGGTATGCAAGAAGGGTAGGAATTGGGTTGCGATTGGTCTTCCTGGGTTGGTGAGGGGCAGTGAGGTGGTGAAGCACAAGAAGGTGAGGAGGGGAGTAAAGAGTTATCATTATCACCATCTTCTTGTGATTTTTTTTTATTTAGATGAATTACACTATGTAATAGTATAGAGGTCTGATTGAAAGAACTATTCCTGACTCACTGAGAATGAGAGGAAATGTAAAAAAAATAATAAATCTCTATTCAGTATACGTAATTCAAATTTATCTGAGTAGGACTACTTAATGCTTAATGTGTAAACTGAAGAATGCCTTCTTGTTTTTCTTCTCATTCCTTCATGGAATTGTTTGGCTGGATGAAAAAAACTTGGAACCATTGTGTTTTAGGATAACTCAGTCAATTGACATAACCTGGTTTGCAGATAAAATGTTTTACATACCAGTTTACTGATCAGCATTTGGGGTCTTCAAAGCTTTTGAATGGCCACCTAAGAAACAACTATTGATCTCTACTCACTTGAGCAAAATTGAGTGAAGGACACCAAACATCCAAAGAAAAAACTGGTCCCAAGGCTAACAGTCTACACATACAACAGCCTCTTCCAGCCTGAGCCCCAAAGAGCTAGAGAGTGCTGTTCAACACTAGGGACTTTTTATTTTAATTCACTGTTGCACATTTTCTTCCCCCACTCCTCTCTCCCTACCCCAGTCCACTTCACAATGCACCCCTTGTTCCAGGTTGTTGTCATACACATAATATCTGCTCATATATTCCTTTCAGATAGTTCTTCCCCTCATCTGTTCAACTACAGTGTTCATTGTCTATCCGCTCTTTCCCCATTCTCTCTCTACTTCCCATGTCTGCCCTATTTTAGAACAGTGATGCTATGCAGTATTTGTCCTTTTATAACTGAGATATTTCACTCAGCATAATGTCCTCAAAGCTCACTCATGTAACGTTTTACAAGTTTATTGTTTTTCAATGCTGCGTAATATTCATTGCATGAATGTACCAATTTTTCTATCCATTTATTTGTTGATGGGCACTTGAGTTGCTTCCATCTCTTTGTTACAGTGAATAATGCAGCAATAAATATGGATGTGCATACATCTGTTTGAGTCATGGCTCTGGTTTCTTCAGGGTATATTCCTAGCTACCAGAGAGATGCAAATCAAAATAACTGTGAGATATCACTTTACCCTAAAAACACTAGCAAAGTTCAAGAGGTCAGTAGACAATAAATGCTGGTGAAGCTGTAGTGAGACTAGAATTCTTATTCACTGCTGGTGGGAATGTAAAATGGTACAGCCACTACCGAAGGTGATCTGGAGCTTTCTAAAAAAGTTGGAAATAGAAATATCATTTGACCCAGCAATTCCATTTCTTGGACTACTGGCTTTTCTGACCAGGGACACAACAACGGGTCTTGGATAGAATGGGAGAAAAATAGGTAAAAAATTTTAAAATTCCTAAGCAACAATGTCAGTCTAGAGACAAAGGTGCTCCTAATCCCTGCCATGGTCTTCTCAATTACTTGTTATCCTTCAGAGAGCTGGACAATGACTAAGGATGACAGAAGAAGAATATATGCCTTCAAGTTTTGGTGCTGGAGAAGAGTCTTGAACATACCATGAACTGCCAAGAAAATAAATCATTCTGTCTTGGAGAAGGTGAAACCAATTCTTTCCTTGGAGGTTAGGATTTTGAAGCTCCATCTCACAATCTTTGGGCACATGGCTAGGAAAGACTGGTCCTTGGAGAAGAACATCATGCTTTGAAGGGTCGAGGGACAACACAGGAGAGGAAAAACCTGGATGAAATGGATTGGTACAGTATCTGGGGCAATGGAGGTTAGTGTGTCAGAATTAGTGAGGCTGGCTCAGGATTGGGAAGGGTTCAAAGCTGCTGTACATAGGGTCATTATATGTCATAGGCAAATCAAGGACACACAACAACAAAAACATACTATATTGGTTGTTTTTATTTAAGCCTCATGTTTAGACTCAACAAGACCTTGGGGAAGGCCTTTGTATTTAAAAGTTGATTTTTATTATATTATGGAGGAACATTCTTCTAAGTGTTACAGCACTCTTCTGTCAGTATGCTGTGCTGAGATAACCTGGGGTTGCTGTGATGCTGAACCTTGTGCCATTGGGGTGTCAAATGCCATAATAGTTATCCAAGGTGGACAGTGTTTCGTGGAGCTCCTAGCTTAAGACAGGTTTGGAAGCAGGAATGGCATCCACTTCCTAAATAATATGCCTCTGGAAACTCTATGATAAATGACAGTAGTTATAAAAAGGTTTCAGGTCTTTTGTTCATAGGGTCACTATGAGTCATGCTCAACTCAATGACAATAAACAACAACAAAATAAAAAGGCCAGACTTAATTAGATTCCCTCAAACTTGAAGGACTTCTGGGACTAGCTCCTAAACTTTCCTTTGAATTTAAACTGAATCTTCTTCCTCCTGGAGGTCACCTTTCAGTCAAATAATAGATTACCATATGTGAGGAATATGCTTCATTAAACACTCAACTACTAATATATGAGACTAAACAGTCAACATTTACCCAAAACCATAGATGAGAAGGCAAAGGTGGGAAAGGAGGCTGGATTAGTTGAAAGAATGAAAATGCTGACATTGTGAAAATTGTAACCTATGTCAGGGAACAATTGCACAAAAATTGTTAAATAGAAACCTAATTTTCTGTGTAAAGTTTTACCTAAAACATAATTAAATATATGAGAAGATATTCTTGTTCTTTCTTCTTTTTTTCCTCCTCCTTCTCTCTGTCTCTGTCTCTGTCTCTGTCTCTCTCTCTCTCTCTCACACACACACACACACACACACACACACACACACACTTTTTTTAACCCTTCAAAGGCTCCTTTCTTACAGTCTTTCCTTTCCACCTCTGGCCAAACTTTAGGTAATAAGATATCCCTCTTCCTCTTGGCAGGACATATACCTCTGCTCTCATATCCATCTCAGTCACTTTAATCCAGCAAATGTTCAGAATAGGCTTTGTACTTGGATGGCAAGCCAAGATCACCCTGTTCAATGAATCCAGTGCATAAATGTCCAACATTCATTCATTCATCAGTGTTCATTGAGCACCTACTATGTAGCAGGCCCTGGACTTAAGGGCTATGAATCACACAGAGTGAGCTAGCATTAGAGGTAAGATAGCTCTATAGCCTAGTAGTAGACATCCATTCATGCAGATGTCTTTTCCATTCTTTCCTGAAGCCCACTCTAGTGAGAACTATCTTCTAAATTGGAGAGTATAAGATTGGGGAGGGGGGAGGGTAGGAGTCCTGCTGGCCTATTGGATTAGGTGTTAGGTAACTGTTAACCAAAAGGTCAAAAGTTTGAGTCCAAGTTAGAAAGATGGGAAGTCTGCTTTTAAAAAAGTATACAGCCATGGAAATCCCTGTAGACCAATTTTGTGCTGTCCCAATGGGGTGCTGAGTCAGAATTGATGACGATGTTTGTTTTGATTTGAGGTTGAGAAGAGAGGGTGGCGTGATGGGCAGGGCCAAGATCTCTGGAACCAGGAAAGCTTTGAGTTGCCTTATCCTTGTCATGTGAGTGAGGATGTTTCTTTAAGGTCAGAGAGCTGACCTGGGTCTGCACGGTGTCCTGGTTTGACAAGTGGGGAAGTGGGACATTGCAGGGGGAGGGTGTGGAGTTCATGAACAGTATGAGGGTGCAAGGGACTTGTCCCTCTAAGGACATCCTCTTCCACTTTAAGGCATCATGTTAATGGCAATTATGAGGACTATGTAGAGAGTGGAGAATACACCATCACACTTCCAGGGTCACATGGGAAGAGGTTCAGAACAACTGTGGGGGAAGGCACCCAACCTTCTGAGACATCTCCTTTCTAAGATGCATTAAATGCAAAGATATTGGGAGGGAGTTGTGGGGGTGCAGATTATACCGCTGGCACTGTCAGATAGGGTGACAGCAACATCATTGTCTAGAAAATTCCTCTGCCATTTTCCAGCAGAAATGAATTATTCTTTTTTTCTGGAGAATGTTTTTATTTAAGAATGAAAGACTATTTTGGAGCAATTAATTTTCAGATATTTAGTCAACTTCATTGCTCCAGAAAAATCCAAATTCTGTGAGAATTTGAAATTCTGTTCTGTATTTCCTGCCTTACCTCCCTTTTTTAAATGAAACACATATATATATTACAGCATATTCTTCCCATTTAATTTTTTCCCTCATTCATTCATTGTTGCATATTTCCTCCCTGCCTACCCCTCCTCCCAAGTTTGCTTTTCTCTTTGAAAAGAAAAAAAATCTTTTACTGTTATACAATCCCACTCCCCGCCCCTCCTCACCCAAAGTCCACAGTCCACTTTACTATGCATTTCTTTTTCTGGAATATTGTCATGACAATAATACCTAATCATATGTTCTCTTCCTCATCTGTTTCAATGCAGTATACATTATTTATCCCCTTTTTTCTTAGGTTCCCCCCAACCCCAATGTCAGTCCTGTTTTGTGACTGAGATATTACACTCAGCATAATGTACTCCAGGGTCATCCATTTTATATAATATTTCATGAGTTCCTTGTTTTTCAAGACAGCATAGTTTTCCGTTGTGTGAATATACCAGAGCTTCTCTATCCATTCATTTGTTGATGGGCACTTGGGTTGTATCCAACTCTTTGCTATTGTGAACAAAGCAGCAATAACATGGATGTCCATATATCTGCTTGGGTGGAAGTTCTGGTTTCTTTAGGAATTGCTGGGTCAAAGGGTATTTCTATTTCCAACTTTTCCCCCTTTTTCCTTTTTTTTAATTTTAGTGAAAGTTTACAAAGTCTTTTGATTTCCATTCATTCATTGTCGCACACTTTCCTCCCTGCCCACTTCTCCCCCTACCTCCCAGTTCGCTTTACTCTTGGAAAAGTAAAAAATAAAATAAAATAAAATTCTTTAATTGTTATACAATCCCCCTTCACCCCCAGTCCACAACTTTCAGTCTGGACACGTCTGATAAAGGACTTATATCAAGAATTTATAAAATACTTGAGCACCACAATAAGATAAAGTTAAACAACCCAATTGAAAAATGGGCACAGGATAGGAACAGACATTCACCAAATAAGACATTCAGATGGTCAACAAACAAATGAAGAAATGTTAAAAATCTCTAGCTCTAAGAGAGATGCAAATGCAAATAAAAACAACTATGAGATGCCATTTCACTCAACTAAGAATAACAAAATTTAACAGAACAGCAAACAACAAATTCTGCCTAGGTTGTGGAGAAACTGGAACCCTTATTCACTGTTGGTGGGAGTGTAGAATGGTGCAACCACTACGGAAGGCAGTATGGCACTTTCTGGTTTTCATGTAATCATTCATATACATCATATTTTGTACATGTACTTTATGTTTTCTGCAATCATTCATATATTGTTGTTGTTACTTGCCTGCGAGTCATCTGCGACTCATAGCGACCCTATATACATTAACTCTGAACCCTGTCCCAAGCCAATCTCATCATCTCCGACAGACCTAATCCCATTTCTCCAGTCAATTCATTTCATCCTGGATCTTCCTCTCCTGTGCTGTCCCTCCACCCTTCCAAGCATGATGTCCTTCTTCAGGAATTTGTCCCTCCTGGCCATGTGCCCAAAGTGTGTGAGACAGAACTTTAAAGTCTTTGGCTCCAGGGAGCAGCCTGATTTCACCCTTTCCAGGACAGACCTGTTTGTTCTCCTGGCAGCCCAATATACATTATATTTTATATCATTAATTACCATTGCTCTATACCTATTGTCACTCTGTCTTTTCAAGCCCCTGTTGAACCTTTCCCATGAATTTACCTCCCCTCCACCCACTAACCTCTGCTATGGCAAAGATTTTCCCCCTCTCCCCTTTTTGCCCCCTTCTCTTCTTTCCCCTTTGAACATGTATACATATCTTACTTAGTTCTCCTCCTATTTTCACAATAGTGACCTTATGCGATATTTGTTTTTATGTGACATCACCTAACTCCAGCAGCTAGTAACAGAATTTAACAAAACAGTAAAAATTTGGAGAGGATGTGGGGAGATTGGAGAGAAGCACTGCTGGTGAAATGGTAAGATGGCACAACTGCTGTAGAAGGTGATTTGGTATTTCCTCAAAATGCTGAACAGAGAAATCCCATGTGACCGAGCAATGTTAGCAACGAGCCCAAGGACATCAGAACTGAAGAACATCTGTACACTGTGCACATAGCAGCATTATTCACAACTGCAAGAAAACCGAAGCCGCCCAAATGTCCATTAACAGAGAGACTTCTGATCAGTTAGAGATAATGCTGTTGTTATTGTTGTGTACTGTCTCTCTAGCACATTTTCAGAAGCAGCAAATCGCTTGGGAGGAGATTGCCTACCTTTCTCTCTCAGAGCAGCTGGTAGATTTGTACCATGTGCCTTTGAGATGGCAGCGCAGCTCCCTACCACTAAGTCAACAAGTGCAATTCAATGTAGGAAGACTGTACAAAACTTTTTTTTGTTGTTAGTATGCTCTGGTGGCCTAGTGGCAAGAAGCTGTGCTGCAATCCTTGAAGACACGCCATTCAAAGCCACCAGCAGCCGTGGGAGAAGGATGGTCAATCTCCTCCTATGCGATTAACTACCTCTGAAAACCAACTCTATGGTAAAGAACATTCCTATTTTCCAAGAAATGCTATATTTAAACGACTTGTTAGGTGTTGTTGAGTCGAGTATGACTCATAGTGACCCTGTGAACAACAGATCTGAACCCTGTCTTACCCTAATGCCACCTTCCTCATCTCTGACACACTTGAGCCTATTGCTGCAGTCACCACATTAATCCAGCTGGTCAAAGTTGTTCCTCAAAGTTGTTCCTCTCTTTCCATGACCCTCCGCCTTTCCAAGCGTGATGTCACTTTCCGATTCAGGAGGCAGTCCACAGGGAGAGGGATACCTTACTGCCCTGGGTGTCACCACCCTTGTGACCCTACTGGGTGAGTGTACTCATTTCACAGGGCTCCTGTGAAGGTCGAATGGGTGAACACAAGTGCAGTCCTTAAAATAGCTGTCATACATTAAATGCTCAGTAAACATTATTATTATCATTATTTAGCAAACATTATTTATTAGTATTTTGCTTCTGGTGTTTGTGAGAGAATTATGGTCGTGAAGGGGTGAAGAAAGGCAGCAGAGCTGCTCTTGTTTATTCTGAGTTGGAAAAATGCTTCACAAAATGAAATCACATGAAGTCCTAGAATCCTCGTGACCTTGGAGGAGGGATAGGAATAAGCAATAATTAGGTCCTCACTTAATTACTGCCTCTTGCTAGTGGCAAAATATTGGGCAAAGACCCCCTCGTCCCTAATGGTGATGATTCCTGAGAATAGAGAGGAAAGTGAGACAACAATATTTCCCCAAAAGGCAGCCTCATCTCATGAGGGTTGGGTCTTACAGAAAGGGTGGGTTTCCCAGGAAGAAAATCCAGAGTCCTGCCAACAGACTGACGTCACTGCTCTTTTAAGAAGAAACTGAGAACCAGCTGTTGAGGGGATTCATTGTGAAGCCAGATGTACAATTGTGACTTCACAGTAAACAAATTCTGATTATGCAGCAAAACAACAGCAGCTGTTGTGGTTCTGGCTGACCTGGGCTGAGAATCTGGGCCTTTGGAAAGAGAAGGGCAAATGGAACAGGGCTTCCTTGAAGCGCCAGAAATGTGGTGTATCATGAGATATGCCTGCTGGTTTGATGAGGTCAGGATTGAGTCAACGGGCTGCCCTCTGAATTTCAGGAGACTTGACAGATTGTGAAAGCAGGACTTTGGCCCATCAAGTTGGAAAGCTAAACCCAAGCCCAACGACTTGACAGCTGTTGAGTCACTGATAAAGTTAGACCACTGTAGAATGTAATTTTATTTCATTGTTCAAAGCAAAGCTAATCTACAGTGGAAGAGCAATTTTCTTACTGTGAGCCTGTATAAATCAATCTTCTGCATTTTAAATAAGTAAATATGTACATTATTTCTTCCCCCACCCCTAGTCTTTGTTGCTTTGTGTGATCTTGTTATTTCCAAGCTAACACTTTACAGAGTGGAACGGTTCCATTGGGCTGTGTTGGCCCTGATCCCTGTGGAGACAGATATCCAGGCTTCCCTCCTGAGGGCCTCTGACTGGGCTCAAATGGACATTCTTTGGGTCAATAGCCAAGTGCAAGTCATTTGGGCTACCCAAGGATTCTGGTTCTTGGTGATGGTGTTGTGTGTCTTTGAGTTGGAATCAGCTCAGAACTGACCCTCCAGCAGACTGGTTCTTGGTAATTGAACTGAAATGATTTTTTTTTCAGAAAATTCCACCCTCATATAACAGGCATTATTCTTGACTGTCTACTAAACTCATCCATATAATTTACCCTGGAGTCTTCTGGTTAGATGGCTGGCTAGGCAGACAAGCTTCTCAGACGCAGACCTAAGACATGAAATAGATGTGGATGATAACCCTGGAACACTGAGATTCAAAGAAAAGGACAAAGGTGTGAATCAGGTGCCAACAACAAGCAGAAACAGAACAAAACCAGCAAACAGGCCAACAGCAAATTGTCAGCTGGCCTGACACAGCACAGTCATTTTGAATTTTTGCAAACAGTAAAGGCATTTAGCTCTCTCAAGACGGACCTTGGTGTCCTCATCTGAAAATATAAACACCAACCCTTGTCTGCAGGGGTTTCAATGGCTGAATATTTTTGGGAAGTAAATTGCCAAGCCTTTCTTCTGAGACACATCTGGGTAGCTTCAGATTGTCAACATTTTAATGAATAGCCTAGCTATATTGGAAGCTCTGGTGGCTTAATGGTAAGAAGCTGTGCTGCCAGCTCAAAGGCATATGGTTCAAATCTACCAGCTGCTCCTAGAGAGAAAGATGGCAGTCTTCAAGTAAAGACCTGCTGGAGGATCAGCTATTGGTCGGTTTGTACTTTATAGTACATAACAACAACAACAGTCTAGTGTGTTAACGATTTGTGCTAGGCAGTGACTCCTCCAAGCTGGAGAGCTCTCTAAATAAAGATTCTTGTTCCACCCCCTGCATTTTTTAGCTAGAGGGCCTTGGGTCAGGAGGGGACATTTTGTGGGATTGCAGGGCAGTAAACAGAACTCAGTGGCGGGCTGACTGAGGTGGGGTCACCCTTGTACAGAAGGCAGGACTTGGATGGTCTGTGTCTGTGGCAGGGTGTGGCATGAGTAATTTCCTCTGTGGCCTTGGTTTGGGTGGATCTTGAAGGTCCTGCTTGTGACCGAAGGGTGGATCTCTTTCTGTGGATCCCCAACCAACCTGTGAAATTGCACTCATGGCATTGGTCTCAGTGGCCGCAAACTTACTTGCCCATCACAAGCTATGAAAACGCAGGTGGTTACTCAACCTTCTTCCTGCACCCAACGTGACTGTGGCCAGCTTGGCTGAAAAGAACCTTGTCAGGTGGGAAGCTGTTGTCGTTGTTAGGTGCCATCAAGTCAACTATGACTCAGAGAGGCCCTGTGAACAACAGGTCTGAATCCTGCCCTGCCCTGTGCCATCCTCGTCATCGCTCATGGACTCGAGGCCATTGCTACAGTCACTGCTTCAATCTGTCGTCTGGGCTTTTCCTCGCTTGCTCTGACCTTTCAGCTTCGCCAGTAGGATGCCTTTTTCCAGAGCCTGGCTCCTCCAGAACACATGCCCAAAGTCAAGGAGATAAAATTTCACCATCTTTGCCTCTAACGAGCACCCTCGTTTCACGTCTTCCAATACAAACTTGTTTGTTCCTCTGGCAGGTAGGATGTCGTTGTTATTATGTGCCATCAAGTTGACTATAACTCACAGTGAGCTTATGGACAACAGACATGAACCTTGCCCTATCCTGTGCCATCTGCACCATCTCTGTCATGAGATGGGAAGCAGAAGTGGGTGATCTCATGAGTGGGCTAAGATAGTGGGCCCTTCTGGGATCAGAACCCAACCAGACCAAGTGAACAACAGCCATCTTCAGAGAAAGTGCTTTCCCAAGTAGCCCCTCAGCCCACCAATCTCAGGATCCACTGAGAAACGAGAGCTCGGAGTCAATAACAAGCCAGAGTCGTCTGTCACCAGTTATTTAACATTGTGGATGTTCTCAGTTCTGTAGTCAGCAACAGAGGGAGGGGCAGCCCTTCAGCTGCTCTCACTTCCGCCTCAACCCCTGTTGTGTGGGGCTTTTCAGTGACACCTTTAGGGAAGGAGTGAGTGATGAAGCAGCCCAAACCGGAAACTAGCTTAGTGATCCTTCTTTCCAATTAGATAGAAGATGGGACCAGTGATTTAGACTCTCTGGGGTGAATATTATCAATAAGCATATCTCTGTGTAGCATGAAGGCTCATGGTTAGAACCTCCCAAATGTGGACCAGCTACCCCAGGAAGTAATGAGCTCTCTGTCTCTACCAGAGTTCAAACAGAGGCTTTTTGAAGTTTACCCATCCACACACCTACTCATCTAATCATCCACCGATACAGTTTAAACATCAAATATATGCCAAGTGCTGAACTGGATGAGTAAGTTAGCAGGGCTCTGACCCCACAGTTCTGTTATGAGGAATTTCTGTGACCATGGGAGCAGGGCTTAGGGGGATCCTTGGTTTAGACCTGGCAGTCAGAGAGGCTCTCTGAAAGCTGAGGGGGCCTTAGGGTGGGGAAGAAAATAGTTCTAGAAAGAGAAGGCAGCATGTGTGAAGGAGAGAGAGAGAGAGAGAGAAAAGTAAAGAGAGAGAAAAGAGTGAGAGAGAAGAGAGAAGAGAATGAGAGAGAAGAGAAGAGAGAGAGGAGAGAGAGAGGAAAGGAGAGAGAGAGAGAGAGAGAGAGAG
>NW_006399824.1:2629970-2672434 GCF_000299155.1 Elephantulus edwardii | reverse complement strand
GAGAGAGAGAGAGAGAGAGAGAGAGAGAGAGAGAGAGAGAGAGAGAGAGAGAAAATGTAGTCTATAGAAGAATTGACTAAATTCAGAGAGAGAAGGTTTGTGAGGTGGACAGAGTTTTCCACACAGAGGTTTAGGTCAACGTCTAAGGCCTATGCATCCTGTTAAGGAGTTTGTGCTTTCTCCCAAGAGCCAATGGAAGGGTTTAAGCAAAGCAGTGAAGTTACTAGGTTTGTGTATCTCAGCTGCTTTCCCCACAGGAAGAATAAAATAAAATGAAAATTTGAAGGTAGTTTCTGTGGAAATTGATCCCAGAAAATATCAGCAAAGGGTTGAGGAAGTGAGACAAAGAAGGGGAGCAGTCCAGAAATCACATGAGGCCAAGGAAATCCTGACTGTAGGTAGCTGGAGAAGTTTGGGAACAAATGCAGAGTGTTTGCCCTGAGGGGCAAGGAAACTGGTGTTTTTATACACTAACTCCTGTTGGTCTCTGTTTGAAGGCTTTCTGGAGCCCTGTGGGGAATGGGCATCATTCTATAGCCCTTCAGGCCTTCCTCTTGCATGGGCACAGTGGGCTTGGAGAAAGCCCTCAGGCAAAGAAGTGCAAGTGTAGACACTGGCAGGCAAAAATTTGGCCTAGGGGACCTGGGCCGTGCAGGCAGACAAGAGCCTGAATGGAGATCAGTGAGGGGGTTCCGGAAAGATTACTCTAAGCAAGAGATGGCGCAGGCTCAGGCCAGAAAGGATGTGGTGATGCAAGATGTGAATGCATTTCATATTGCAGAAATGACTGGCTTTGTTGACAGGTGTGAGAGGTTCAGAGGGACTGATGAACATCAGGTCCTTCCCCAGTGCTCTCCCACCTCCCCGCTGCCTCTCCTCCAGTGAACCTGCCCCTGCTCAAACACATCAGGGCCACAAGGCCACCATCCCAGTCAGCAGCTGGTCAGAGACACCCACACAACCCATAGCAGCTGGGGGCCACACCCTGGAGACCAACCAGGGTGTGTGTGTGAAGGGAACCAAGGTGTGGCAGCTGATAAAAAAAAAAAGAAAGAAACTCAGCCATTGCCAATGTGGACGCCAAGTTCTGAAAGAGACCTCATGAACGAAGCAACATGGAGGAAGAGTGGTTTCCAAATAGTCTTCAACCAATTACTGACAGTTGCCTGACTCATGGCAACCTCATGTATGTCTGAGTAGAGCTGTGCTCCCCTGGGTTTTCAAATGACTGGTTACTGGAAGTAGATCACCAAGTCTTTCAAGCGAGGTGCTTCTGGGAGGACTACCAGCTTGGAGTTTTTGGTCAGCAGTGAGAAGATTTGTGGTTTTTACCACTGAGGAATTCCATCCAGGCTCACAGACCCTTCTACTCCCTCCTGTCTTATTTGAGTATTACTAAGGCCTGCCAAAAGAACAAATAGATATGTCTTGGCGAACGTGTAACTAGAGTGCTCCTTGGAGGCAAAGATGATGGAGTTTTGTCTCATATACTCTGGGTATGTTGCTTAGAGAGATTATTCCTTGGAAAGGGACATCATGCTTGGGAAAGAGAGGATGACCCTCAATCTGGTGCCTTGACGTGGTAACTGTGATAATGGACTTGAGTGTGTCAGAGCTTGTGAGGATTGCACATAACAGGGTAGGGTCACTATGGGTCTTACTCTACTCTGTGGCATCTAACAACAACAATGGTCCAAGACAAACCTCTAAGAGCTTTTGGGCTTTACTGTGAATGGAAGGAAGTTTTAAAGAGCTTTAGGAGGGCTATGTCAGTTCCTCTGAGCCTTTCTAACAATGATCCCACAGAGCCAAGACCTTCCCTATCAGGGAGGCTGCCTGGAAGCTTGCCACCCACTAGTTGGGTCTGTGGACATGCAACAAAGACCATTTCTTTGATATTAAAACCTGAGGCTCTGGGTATTGCTAAGACCAAGAGTTCCCCAGAGACCAACTTGTTGGACCCATCTTCTGTGTTCTGGAGAACAAGGAGAGATTTTTAGTGTGTGCAAATGGTTTCTGTGAAAATGAAAGTTTTCAAAGTGATAGAATTAACTTGGCCCACACATATATATTTTATTTGGCTTGTACCATATTGTTTGAACATATAGGTATTTTATTTTTTTACAGTTCAAAAATCAGAAGATGTTTCATAAAACTGTAGGAGTTCTAGGTCTTTAAAGCGATTAGAAAAGTTGGCAGTACTGAGCTCAGAAGCCTGGAACAGAGCTGTAGCTATTTCTTCCAGATAGGATGTACTGCCTTCAGTTCAGCATAGGCCTCACTGCTCCCTATTGTCTCCCAGCTGGGAGTTGCCCCTCCACTGCTATTTATCACTGAATTTACACTGAGCAATAAATAAAAATATTCTGGATTTACAAGTTCTTGTAAAAAATGGGCAAACAACTTATTTACATTACCTGTCTGCTTTGGAGTACCCCATCTATCTCACTGTGTGGGTTACTAACGCCCCTGTTTATTTCCAGGGCTGCATTTTGTCCCTGTCCTTGCTTCTGCCACAGCAACTGCCATCATGGTCACCATCACATCATGCTTATTGGCACCTAGTAGGGCTGTGCACATGGTGAGACGGGTCAAGACAGAACCCGATTTGTCTACAAGGTAAAGTTCATTGGATCCACAAGGCAGAGAACACAGCAGTTGGGTCTGGAATGATTAGAACAAATACAACAAAACTTTTTATCATACCTAGAAGGGTGCAAGGGAAAGGTCTTTAAAAAAATGGGCATGAAGCCGCCTGGTGGTTATGGCCTCCTAGCCTCTGCCCAGCTGTGGGCCAAAGGTGTGGACTACAGAAAGAGCTTATAGTTCATGGACCAGCTGAAACTCGTTTCCAGGGCTCAAGAATAGCAGAGATATTCTAAGATAGTTTGGACAGGGAGATTCAGGGACGGCCTGTCAATTCAACTACTTCAATGAAAAACAAGAATTTCCTGAGCCTAAGTTTTCTGTCTGTTTCTGATTCCCTCTGTAAGAACTCCTTTAATCTGTCAGCCTCACCACACTGCCCCACTTTGGTTTCCTGGTGGCTCCCCTAAACGTTTTTGGGGGGCGTACTCCCGGCAGGTATTCCCTGTCAGGTGGGGCAGGCACTTGGCATGATACTGGAATGTCAGTTGACCGTGGGACAGCTTACAATTCACCTCATGCGTGCCAGAGTGTAGAGCCTTGTCACAGACTCCCAGGAGGTCATCGTCCCATCCGTAATCCGCGTCCCAGACCTCCACCTTCAGGTGCTCCGCTGTGGACAGGCGCACATCCCCAAAGTCCAGTTTTATTGTCCACGTGGGGTTGTTGTTGTTCCACACGGTGTTTGTCCTCTGCTCCCTGGTTCCAAAGAAGACCTTGAGGTAAGCATCAGTAGGAGTGGTATTGTCTCCCCACAAGCCTGTTGCCTGGAACTTCTCCACCTTCAGCTGAGCCAGGCCCTTCTCTCGGGGGCAGCAGTCCTGGTTGGTGACCCCTGAGGCCGGGCACATACACTGACATGGGTTACGGGGGTTCTTCCACTGTCCCGGGGGACAGGACTGGCTGCAGTTCCTCCATCTTGCCCTGCCCCTCACGTATTTACTCACAGCCCGTCTCAGGGCCTCCCGCCGGGGGTTTTCTTTCTTCACAAGGATGTGGAGTGGCTCCAAGCTGTAGTCCACCAGGCCGGGGTTGTCCTGCAGTGAAGTCATCCAGTTGGTGAACTGCTCAGGCCCGGCCTGTGTCCCGAACAGCAGATCAGGCATGGAGGTGTGGTGGCCCCCAATCACTTCGGAATAGCGCTCCCTGTAGACCTGGTGGAAGCTGGCTGTCATCTTGTGCTGACGCTTCTTTTCCTCGCAGGCCTTGACTTCTGAAGAGGAGCTGATTATGCTGCCTATGCTGAGGGCTGCCTCAGTGTCCAGGCAGTCACTTACCTCGTTGGATGAGAGCCCTTCCAGGGCCAGCTTGCAGGTTTGCAAAGCAGTGATGGCTGAGACCTGGCCACCCAGGTGCACGGCCCTGGTGAAGTGGGTGCCATAGTTAGAGATGAGCCTGAAGTAGTCGGGCTCCGTAGAGGTGTTGAAGTGGGGAGGTAAGTCCTTGATGGCCCGCTTGAAATCAGGGTGCAGTGGGGGATCATGCACCACACGAAAGCTGTGAGGGGAGAGAAACATCAGCTGGGTCAGGATAACTGGTATGGTCTCCACTCATTCACCCCCTTAAGGTCACCCAAGGGCACAACTGAGTGGAAAAATTGGCTGAGAACCCAGCGGTCTGGCTCCAAAGCCCAAGCTTTGATCCGCTGAACTAACAGGAAAATCTCACTGTATTTACCAAAGACCTAGACACTGTATATATTTTTTTTATTTTTCCGATCAACAAAGAGTTTGTTTTTTGTTGTTTTCTTATTATAGAAGCAGCAATACTTCATTGTAGCCCTAATCGTAATAGTTGAAAACCAGAAATAGTCCCAATCTCCACCAACAGATAAAACTCCCGATACATCCACACTCAACTCGATACATCCACACTCAACTCGGATGGGCTCTGCAAATCCTAGGCTGATGGAAATAAATCACTAAAGGATGAAGGTCACATGATCCTACCTAAGTGAAATGTCTGATAAAGGTCAATGTATCTAGTCAGAAAGTAGATTACAAATTACCAGAATTTAAGGGGAGGGCAAAAGATAACTATTTAGGAGTTTCTGTATTTCTGCTATGGGTGATAGAAAAGCTTGGGAGCCATAGTGTGCAACACGGTGAATGCAGTGAAAGTCCTAAATTACACATATAAAAATGTTAAAATGACAATTTAAACCACAAAAAGATAAGCAAACAACAACTGGTAGTATCCACCTTCCTTTGTAGCTGGCCCTGTGTATCTGCCCCTCTGCGTGATGTCATGCTGCCTTACTCCTGAATGTTCTTGGCAATGCTGATAGGAGCACCCACTTCCCTGGAGAGGAAAGGTGACTTGCCAGGCTGAGAAATTAGTCAATGACTCGGGTCCACCCAGGCAAGCTTGGGGGGCAGGGGCAGTAACGAGACCTCTCTTCGCTGCAGCCCTAACCCCCGGCTCAGTGGTTGGCCCAAGGCACACTTATGTGTTGAATGGATAAGTGAGACCCAGAGAGGAGGAATGAGATGCCCAAGGTCACATGGCAGTGGGGGTGGGGTGGCATTGAGGCCTGTTGCCTGCCCCCAATGGAGGAGGAACCCCATGAAGGCATGTCAGTGCTTAGAGAGTGGGGTATTTATGCATTTCTTGACATCAATGTGCCATGCTGGGTTCTTGACATTATCATGCTCCCTTCCCCTCCATCTGCTCTCTTCCTGCTATTGTGACTTCCTGATTTCACCCCTCATGAAGGAGGCCATGGGATACTGGACATATGGGAACCTGAATTTCTTTTTCTTCTTGTGGAGGAGGGTCCTGGAGGCACCTGCTATTTCAGATGTCCCAGTGTCACGCTTTTCCACACCTGTCTTCAGTCCCCTCTCAAGCCACCTGCCAGACGCTCACCTGTAGAAGCGACACTCCACCAGGTCCCTGCTGAAGCTGTACTGGTCTTGGTGAGTCTTCTCTGCAGCAAAGTTGGCTGCCTTGGAATGCGAGCCGGCCATGGTCACATGCGTGTTGCTATCTGGCTTGACGTTCACGTCCAGCCCAAGTTTCCAGTTGTTGGTGATACTTTTGGCCAGTTCATTGGCCACACCCTCTGTGGAGACGATGTTGGTCTTGATCACCTGGCGTTGGCAGGCAGCGCCCTGGGCACGCCAGTCGGTGAAGGCCAAGGGCAGGAGCCAAAGGCTGCCTGGCTTCTGGGTGTTGCGGCAGAGGGTGCAGGTACCGTCAGACCTCCGGAGGCGCTTTCTGTCCACTAAGATGTAGCCTGAACGCTGGAGGGTGGTCACATCCACACCTTCTCCAGCCAGCTCCACACCAGGCACTAAACGTCGAGCCCGTTGGCACTCAGAGCCCTTGGCGATGTGACAGGGAGCTGGGACAGGTGAGGGCAGCAGGAGGAGAATGCCCAGGGGGAGCACCCAGGCGGCCATGGAGCTGCAGGGTCACAGAACTCTGTGGACGAAGAATAGAAGAAGATTGACTCTCAAATTTCTCAGGACACAGGGAAGGGAGGAGGACTGAGATATCTGAACTTAGTGAATATCAGAGCTGGCATGACCTTTATAGATCTGGCTCACTGCTGGGCCCAGAGAAGGAATGTGGCTTGTCCAAGGTCACACAGATTTTACCACCTAGGTCTGTTGTGGATTTAGGTTAGTGGCTGTGTCATCAGGGCCTCTGTTGTTGTTGGTAGGGAGAGGCATTGGGCACAAAGGGTGTAGGGCCGCCATAGAAGCTTGGAGGAGGGGGTTAGGTACCCTGGGGAACCTGGATTCTGGAAAACAGTTGCCCTTGGCCCCAGAAGAGCCCCATTATTCTCTTGAGTCCTTCTCGCTTTTTCTTTCCTCCCTCCTTCCCCCTCTATCTGCCACTATCACTACAATCAGGCTTCGATCTTTTGGAAGGAGACTTGCAAGTCTACAGTTAATGTCCATTGCCTCCCATGCTGAGTCTCCAGTCTGATATTTCCTCCCATTTCTGTGGAGACCACAGAGAGTTGCCTATCGCTAATTATGGGACAACAGGTGGTTAGAACTTCATTTTGAGGAAGCTCTGGGGCCTCGCCTGGGCCTGTTTATGGTCTGGTGTCTCCTGATCCATGATTCAAACTGGGCTCCTGTATGAACTTTTCTTGAAACGAAGGACTGGTTTGGGACTGCAGTTTCTTGCAGATACAGATATTGCTGAGAACAGGAGGCCTAGTCAGAACCCTCTGAGCCATCACCACGAGAGTAACTGGCATGGTGTGAGCACAGTGGGCCCAGAGCGTAGGATGGGTGAAGTCTCCGAAAGACTCTTGATCAGTGCACTGAGGAGGCCAGCCTAGAGTGAGGGCTCCACACTGGCCCTCATCATCTTTCAGAGAGCTTGTTGGACACTCTAACAATGCCAGCATCTGAAGGGGCCCTGGAGACTATGCACTGTAACCCTTTCATTTGATACATGAAGTGGCTGAGGCCTAGGCTGGCATGAAGAACCCTGGCTCTGGCCTTCAGGTGGAGGCATTTCCATCTCCATTTTCTCTTCCTCCCAAGGAGGGGACTTGCTCCTCTGTCCTCTCCCAGGACCTCTGGGCACCCGCCTTCCTCCCTACCTGAAGTCCTAAGCGGAGCTTCTGCGCAGATGTTCTCTGTCCTCACCAGGAGCTTCTCAAGGTGCTGCGAGCCCCAGACAGGCACATCACGCAGCTCATCACATGTGAGGTCACCCTCACATCACTGCTACTTCCTGTCCCGCCCCCTGCATGTGGTCGCAGGTCCCCTCTGATCTCTTCCACCCCACTTAGCACCCACCCTTCATCTCTCATCCGGCCTTGCTGGCAGCCCTCAGGAAGTCAGCTGAGAGGGTCAGAGGCTCTTCAGTGAACATCACTACCTGCAACGGATTGCTGGCTGGACTGGTTGCAATGAACAGGCCAGCGAGTGCAACTTAACTGCTTCTAACTTATCTGTTTCTAACTTATCTTCTTCTGACCCACAACTCGGGTGTGAGAGGCAGGAGCCAGGCTGCTTGGTTTTGGGTGAGCTCTGCTGTTAAATAGCTGTGTAGCCAGGATAAAACTCTTTCGCTTCCCTGTGCCTCAGTTTCCCCTTCTGAAAATGAGGTTAATAGTAACATAGCCCAACTAGTGGCTTTTCCATCCTCTCCTTATGTGTACCTTTACTTAGCAACAGTAAAGATTCACATACATCTGTGTATTTTATATATAAGCAATTTTTAAGGGGAAACGTGGAGGAGGTAGGAGAGTGCTCTTACAATTAATTACAATCAAGGACAAATATTGTATAAAACCACTATTGTAGAATGAGTATAAGGATCCAAGGGGTGGGGAGGGTGGAGCAGAGGGATGAGGATGTGCAGGGGGAGGGGAGATTAATCATGAAATTGTACAATTTCATGGGTAAGAGGAGAGAGGGAAGTGGGAAGAATCTGTCTTGAAAATAATGTGTTTGAATTTTATAAACTAATATAATAATAATAAAAATAAAAATAAATCCTACATCATTTTCACAATAAAAAACACCCCCCAAAACCTGGTGTGTATACATTATTGAATAGAAAACCAATTTGCTCTGTAAACTTTCACTTAAGTCACCACCAAAAGCTAATAAAAAGTAAGCAGTTTTTAGGGTAAAGTAAAAATTATCATGTTGTTGTTATGTGCCGTCAAGTCATTTGCGACCCATAGCGACCCTATGTACAACAGCCCTAAACCCTGCTCTATGCTGTACCAGTCACATTGCCTCTGACACACCCATCCCGATTACCCCAGTCATAGTTAAGCTTAAAAGCAGGGTTTTAAAAAATCCAGATGGTGTAAGAGAACCAAAACCACTGAATCTATCTTGCAGCACAGGTTTTCCTTAAATCTTCAAAGCTGTTCAAAAGATTAAAAAAATCTGACAAATAATGAATAAACACCTTGTCAGTATTAATTGCTCCTCATCTAGACTTATTGGTTGGATAGACTCCTTTGTGACACCCAGAGCTGTGGGCCTCCTTCAAACAGGAAACAAAATTCACCCTGTGGCCCAACTTTCATCCAGACCATGTTGTTGTTAGGTGCTGCTGAGTGAAGTACCAGACACAGTGATCTTATGAACAAAAGATCTTGAATCCTGCCCTAGTTTGTGCCGTCCTCACCAACTCTGACATACGCAACCCAATTGCTGTCATACTCGAGCCAATTGCTGCAGTTTCTGGTAGAAGATCTTCCTCTCTTTCACCAACCCCCCACCTTTCCAAGCACAATGACCTTTTCCAAGGAATAGCCTCCCCTAACCATGTACCCACCTTATGTTGGAAGAACCTTTACCTCCAAGGAGCACTCCTGCTGCATTTTCGCTAAGGCGATCAATCCTTAACACCTGAGAAGCAGCCATTCCTTAGAAGGTCAAAAGAGTAGCATTTGCCCAAGGACAAAACCATGAAAGCAAGAAAGATTAGAGGAAATGAGAATTACAAGGAGAAAGGAGAAGTATGATTACACTGTGGAAATTAAAGAACAAAATGTGTGTAATAGTTGAAGGAAAAAGCTTTTACTCAAATCACATCAAAGAGGAAATAAAAGAGAACAATTTTATCTTTGGAAGAGCATATTAATGACACAATGAATTTAAAGCTACAAGCAATGAGCAGCTGAATTATAAACATATTTTGCGAGTATTCATATGGTCTTAAAAACTGATGATAATAATACTTTTGGGGAATGGTGGTTTTTATATGAGAAAAAAAATTTCTTTACTAAAACCGAAATGCTAATTTTTAAGTAATTTCCAAAATTCTGTTTTCCAGCTCAGAGTAGCATTTATTCTTTTATTTTTTTTTCTATAATTATATTTTATTAATTTTCATAAACATTTACAGAGGTTTTGGGTTTCCATTCATTCATTGTTGCACTATTCTCTCTACCCTCCTCCCAGTTTGTTCTTGTCCAAATGCCACAGTGCTTGTCAAAGCCAGTTCTGATTAATCTTCTTTGTTAGTGTGTCCTTTGCCATTCCCTATCACTCCTCCCTGAGAGAGACTTCACCCTGAGTCATAAGGAAAAGGGGATGGCGTATTCTCTTAGCTACTTCCTGCTGAAAAGGGACGCTGTGGGTTTCAGGGTGAAGATCTTCTCTCACTACTCTAAAGGGCCCCTTTGGCAGTAGGAAACACATAGACTATTATGGAGATTGATTTTGGAATTTAGATGCACTCAGAGTAGCATTTAATTATTGCATTCTTAGTATATGGGATACTTGATGAACTACACCAGATAATAGACATGAATGACAATTTGTGGAAGAATAAGGCCAGTATCTCCTTATACTAACAAAAATCAGCACACAAGAGATTGTTGCCAACTGTCTTGTGGTTTTAAAAGTTTTCTTCACAGGTCCTGCTGAGAAGCACCTTCTGACTCGTGCAGCATTATTTCCAAAGGTATGAGTCGCCTGCTACTCGACAGCACTTAATAACATCAACATAGAGAGTGATCAGCTGGCCCAATGGACTGAAAACGATGCAACCAAGCCAAAGGTGGGTGAGTTTTAATCTGCGGCCCTTGGGCCCATCTTTCATTGTTTTTGTTCAGACATTCCTCTAGGTCGTATCCGCATGCTGTACAGTCACTTGTGGTTGCTGTGGGGCTGAACACTGTGACACTGATGCGTCAAATGCGTTAATGGTTGGTTACCCATGGTGGACAGTGTTGGGTGAAACTCCCCGGTTAAAACAAGCTTGGAAGCAGGAGTGGCATCCACTTCTGTAATAGCTTGCCTACGAACCTGGAGAGAGGATGAGAGACACACAAGTGTCGAGGACTCTCCTTCATAGGGTCGCTATGAGTCACCTGCGACTCGATGGCACTTAACAACAACATAAAGCACTAGGAAAAGCTTGATGTCTTGGGGAAGCCCCTGCAAATCAGTTCTGAGGACAAAACAGAAAACATCAGACAGAGGCAGATGGCAAACCATTTCCCTCTGTGCTGAACTGAGGGAGGAGGCATCCAGGATCTTCCTTCTTGTCCTGGTCACTCAGGACCACAGGAGCTTCTCCATGGCCCTCTCCATGGGCTACCTCCCTTACTTATCCCAACAAGTTTTAGCGACAATTGAGTGAGATAATGAAAAACAAATAAAAACCTTGTCAGATATTGGTGATGGTTGTATAACAGGGTCAATATCGTCAATCATGTTGGAGTTAGACGGAAATATCCACAGCTAAAATGCTGAATTTGCATGCAACTATTGATATCCTCCTATCCAAAACCAAGAGGGGTGGTGAACATCAAAGATGCATAGAAGTAACTAGATCAAAGGACTAATGGGGCACTCAAGCCCTAACCTCAAGGACTGGAGACCAGCAGAGCTAGAGAGTGTCCCACAATCACTGCTGACCACTCTAAAAAGGGTCATGGTACAGGCTTCTGGATAGAGTGGGAGATAAATACAGAGCAAACTTAAAGTTACAGTATTCACCAGGCTTACTGGTCTGGTAAGAGACAAGTGGAAATGCCAAGACCATCACTCTTCAAGCTACACCTAAACTCACCTTAAGGATCAACTTCCAGTCAAAATAGGCCTAAAAGGTGAACAGTGACTGCAGAGAGGTAGGTATTCAGCCCTTAGAACTATCAGTCATACAATATCGAAAGGGTAGCATTTGCCCCAGAGTGAAACTCTGGGAAATCTCCTCCCATGCCATTGACAGCTCCCAACAACACAATGGAGGGTGAGCTATGTTCTGGTGGCAGAGTTGAGTTTAAATCTCAGGAAGTAGGAACGGAGAGGGTGGAAAGATGAACAGAAATGAGAAAGACAGGGAAGGACCAGAAGATTGCTGATACACCACGCTTATTGCTATTAATGCAATAAAATGTAACAATGATAGAATGGAAAAGCAATTTGCCTTGGAAACTGTGACTCAAATCACCATACAAAGAAAAATGTTAATTTTGAAGAACAATTATACCAGCAAAACCCCCAGTTGCTGTGTGATTTGCACTGATGTGGAGAACTCGTGTGTGTCAGTCAGAACACAGCTGTGTGATCCACAGGGTCTCCATGGGTGTTAGACCTCAAGGCCTTTCATCATAGGGCACCTGCATGGATTCAAATTACCAGTCTTTCTGGCACTGTATATACCGTCCAGAGACTCCAGGTAAACGAATACATGAATTCACTGAGTTAGAGTGAAGTCGGAGAAGAGTTCTGACCCTCAGTGTTAATAAAGGCAGCCATTCCCTTCTTCCTGAGTGGTGGGTGGGAGCAGACTTTGTCCAAAGTCTACTGCTCTGCCACTTGTGAGGCAAAGTGGTGGCTTCCACCCTGGCCACCATCCTCCTCCTCAGGGCAGTGGTTGCGGAGCTCAGGGCCCTGGGCCCCGTGGATGAGACGAGCATGTTGCCAGAGGCTCAAGGTCTTTACTGTTTGGCTTGACTGAAGTCAGGGTGAAGTTTCCACGGGTTATGTGACTCACAGAAGTGATTTCTGGGGGACAAACTCTGCTCAGTTCTGAGATGGAGACAATTGGGTAAGTGAGGGACTGTTGTCACATACTTACTCTCTCACTGCATGTGTGACTGGAACAAACACAGGCCCCAGACCACGTGTGACACCACGGGATGGCTCATCCCTTGAGGTTACATCTCCCCAGCCAGGGCCTCACTCTTACAGGAAGAGGGGGCTTCACGGCCTGCTGGGAACTTGACCTCCATCCTCCCCCGGCTCCCCTAGAAACTGTGCAATCCAGATCCCCTTCCAGGTACCTCCTGTGATCTGGGGTGAGGTCTAGACGTGAGGCAATTCATTTCTGAGGGTTCTGGGAATATCAGCTTGAGGTACTTATAACCTTGAAAAAAAAAATCTATTGGTAGAGAGAAATGAAGCAGAGGGAACAAGTTCTAATCCTGTGACAGGAACTTGCTGTGTGATTCTTGGCAACAGATTTTTAACCCTTTCAGGGCCTGAGTTATCATTTCTGTAAAACTCAAGATGTTTGAATATATATATTTTTTTAGATTTTAATGAAAATTTATAAAGAACTTGGATTTTCATTCATTCATTCATTGTTGCACATTTTCCTCCCTGTCCCCCCTACCCCAGTTTACTTTTTTCTTTGGAAAAAAGTTCTTTCATTGTTATTCAGCCCCCCCACCCCCACCCTGGCCACTCTACTATGCAGCTTTTTTCCTGGACTCTTGTCATGCCAATAATACCTAATTATGTATTCCTTTTATAAAGTTCTCTCCCTTTTCTGTTTCAATGCCATGTACATTATTTATTCCCTTTTTTTCTGTTTCCCCTAAACCTTGTATCAGTCCTATTCTTTAACAGTGGCATTATGCAGTATTTGTCCTATTGTGACTGAGATATTTCACTCAGCATAATATCCTCCATGGTCACCCATTTTGCATAATATTTCATGAGTTCTTTGTTTTTCAGTGGGGCATAATATTCCATCATGTGAATATACCACAGCTTCTTTATCCATTTGCTTGTTGATAGGCACTTGGGTTGTTTCCATCTCTTTGCTATTGTGAAAAAAAAAGCAATAAACATGGGTATGTATATATCTGCTTGGGTGGCAGTTCTGGTTTCTTTAGGGTATTTTAGGTCTTTGAATTTTTGAGGATCCCTCTAACTAATTCCTCTAATGAGGAAATGTGCATTTTAGCTGTTTTTGAGCAGCTTAGGAATAGGTAATATTCAGGAGATGTTGGTGGCAGAGTTCAGTTAAGAGCATGGGTCATAAAAGGTCAGAACCAGCAACGACACACCTAGATTTACAATGTCTATTTCTGGTTTTTATAACTGAGTCATTGCAGTTGAATTGTAGCACTTGAAATGGACTCCATTTAGAGTTTATGTTTAAAATGTACATTCACGTAAAATATGCTATATATATATATTTATATATGATTAAAGTGTATCTACACCTGAGATTAGGGCGTTCTGGTGGACTCGTGGGAAAGGAGTTGCATTGCCAAAGTAGAGGTGAGTGGTTCATATCCACTGGTTGCTCCATGGGAGAAAGATGAACAATCACCGTCTGTGTGATTTACAGACTCTTAAAACCTGCTGGAGGGTCAGCTATGAGTAGTTTAAACTCAACAGCACATAACACAACAACAACATACACGTGAGATTAATCTCTGTGGGATTTTTCATCTCCTTAAAAAGAAACTGTGTTAACACTCACTCCCAATTTCCCCATGAGGTGTTCTCCAGTTCTAGACAACTGCTAATGTGATTTCTGTCTGTGGATTTGCCTAATTAGAACTTTTTCAAAGAAATGAAATTAAAGAATATGTGATCTTTAGTGGTTGGATTTTTTTATTTGTTGTTGTTTTTACTATCATTACGACTCAAAGCAACCCTGTGAACAACAGATCAGAACTTTCCCCACCTTGTATCTTCCTCACAATCTGCACCATGCTCACTCCCATCGTTGTGTTCACCATATCAGTCGAGGGTTCTCCTATTTTGCACCAGCAGAGCAAAGGAACAAACACTACATGGTTTAAAATAAATAAAGATGTGTGTCACGGCCATCTTCCTGCTCTATACCCATTCAATCTGTATGCAGAGCAAATCTTTCAAGAAGCTGGACTTTGTAAAGATGACTGTGGCATCAGGATTGGAAGAAGATTCATCAATAACCTGCATCATGCAGATGACACAAGCTTGCTTTCTGGAAGCAAAGAGGACTTGACATGCTTACTGCAGATCAAAGACTAGAGCTTTCAATATGGATTGTTTTTGTTGGTACTGTAGGGTTGGAACCGACCCATAGCTTACCTTCCAGCAGGTTTTCAGAGGCAGTTAATTGCATGGGAGGTGATTGCCCATCCTCCTGCAATTTGCTTTATGTCTCAATATTAAGAAGACAAAAGACTTACCACTGGGCCAGTGGACAACATGATTATAGATGGAGAAAAGATTGAAATTGTTAACAATTTCATCTTGTTTGGATCCACAATCCCTTGGAATCAGTAGTTGAGAAAACCAAAGATGTATTGCATTGGGAAAATCTGCTGTCAAGGACATCTCCAAGGTGTTAAAGAGCAACAATGTCAGTTGAAAGACTAAGGTGTACCTGATTCAAGACATGATCTTGAATAAGGATGACAGAATGAGAATTTATGCCTTTGAGTTTTGGTTTTGGAGAAGAGTATGGAATATTCTATGGACTGCCGAAAGAAGAAACGAGTCTATCTTTGAGGAAGTGCAACCAGGGTGCTTCTTAGAGGCATGTTGGTGAAACTAGATATCATACTTCGAGCTTGTTTGCAAGAGTGGCCAGTCTTTGGAAAAAGATATCATGCTGAGAAAGGTAAAGGGTCAGTGAAAGACAGGAAGACCCTCAGGGAGGTGGGTTGACTATGACTTTAAAAATGTTGTTGTTATTAGGTGCCATCGAGTACGACTCGTAGTGACCCTATGAACAACAGATCTGAACCATGTTCTATACTGTGCCATCTTTACACTTTATGACACACTAGAGCCCATTGCAGCAGCCACCCTATCAATTCACCTGGTCTAGGGTCTTCCTCTCTTTGGCTGACCTTCTACCCTTCCAAACATCATGTCCTTCTCCAAGGAGCAGGACCTCCTAGCAATATGCCCAAAGTATGTGAGGCAAAGAAAGCCTTATCATTCTTATCTCCAAAGAGCACTCCAACTGCACTGTCTCCAAGACGTGTTTGTTCTTTTAGTCATCCATGGGATGTCCAGTGCTTTTTTCCAACACTACAGCTCAAAGACATCAATTCTTCTTCTTTCATCGTTATTCATTGTCCGGCTCTCAGATGCACATAGCAAGTGATTGGAAAGACTATGACCTGCATCAGACACACCTTAGTCCTCAAAATGACATCATTACTCCTCTCAATAATTTGGAAAAATCACAAGTGCAATGTGTTTCTTTATTTCCTGACTGCTGGTACCAAGGGTGTTAATTGTAGATCCAAGCAAGATGAAGTTTTTGACAGTTTCAATCTCCCCTCCATACATCATGATGCTGCCTATCAGTCTAATGGTAAGAATCTTTGTTTTCATGACATTGAGATGCAATCCATACTGAAGGTTGCATTCCTTGATCTTTTGCAACGAGTCCTTCAAATCCTCTTAACTTTCAGCAAGCAAGGTTGTGTCATCTGTATAATGTAGGTTATTGATGAGTTTCCCTCCAGCCCAGATGCCACATTCCTCTTTATAGAGTCCAGTTTCTCAGATAATTTGTTCAGCATACAGAGTGAATAAGTATGGAGAGAATACGATCTTAATGCACAACCATCTCAGTTTTAAACCATGCCCGTGTTTCCCTGCTCTGTTTACACCATAGCCTCCTAGTCCAGGTATAGATTCCAATTAAGTGCTCTAGGATTTCCATTCTACTCATTGTCAGCCACAACTTGTCATGATCCACACAGTCAAATCCCTTTGCATAGTCAATAAAACACACATAGACATTCTTCTGATATTCCTTACCTTCAACTAGGATCCATCTGACAGCAGCAGTGATATTCCTGGTGCCGTGGCCTCTTCTAAATCCTGCTTGAACTTCTGGAAGCCCCTATCTATATACTGTTCTAGCCTTTCCCCCCTTGCTTTGTAAATATGCTGCACACACACATCTATTAGGGTTTTTGTTTGCTTTGATTTGGTCACCCCTCCCTTTAATTATTATACTAGTTTACTTACAAAATTAAAATCCGTTATTTTTCACCAGTTCCTTCCCATTTTCCTCACCCACTCACCATCAAATTGTGCGACCCCATGATTAATTCCCACCCTCCCCCACACATCCTCATCCTTCTTCTTCCACCCTACCCCCCCTTGGATCCTCATGTTGTTGTTGTTGTTATGTGCCATCGAGTCGCCTGCAACTCATAGCGACCCTATGTACAACAGCCCTAAACTCCACTCTGTCCTGTGCCAATCGCACTGTCTGACACCATCCCAATTATCCCAGTCACTGAATCAATCCACCTCATAGAGGGCCTTCCTCTCCTGCGCTGTCCCTCCACCCTCCCAAGCATGATGTCCCTCTCCAAGGACCGGTCTCTCCTCACAACATGTCCAAAGTATGTTAGACGGAGCCTCAGAATCCTTGCCTCCAAGGAGCCACCCGGTTTAACCCTTTCCAGGACAAATCTGTTTGTTTTCCTAGCAGTCCATGGTATTCTCAATACTCTTCTCCAGCACCACAGCTCAAAGGCATCAATTCTCCTTCTATCCTCCTTGGTCATTGTCCAACTCTCTGATGCATAACAAATGATATCAAAGACCATGGCCTGTATCAGACGCACCTTAGTCTCCAAAAGAGACACCATTGCTCTTCAGCACTTTGGAGAGGTCCCTAACAGCAGACTTTCCCATTGCAATGCGCCTTTTAATTTCCTGGCTGCTGGTGCCAAGACTGTTGACTATGGAGCCAAGCAAACTAAAGCTGTGTACAATCTCAATCTCTTTACCATCCATCCTGATGCTGCCAATTCTCCAGTACTCATTCTAAAATAATAGTTTTATAAAATATTTGTCCTTATGGGGCTGAGGCTCCGTCTAACATACTTTGGACATGTTGTAAGGAGAGAGCAGTCCTTTGAGAAGGACATCATGCTTGGGAGGGTGGAGGGACAGAGCAGGAGGAGAAGGCCCTCTATGAGGTGGATTGATTCAGTGACTGGGGTAATTGGGATGGGAGTATCAGAGACAGTGTGATTGGCACAGGACAGTGCGGAGTTTAGGGCTGTTGTACAAACGGTCGCTATGAGCCGCAAGCGACTTGACGGCACATAACAACAACAACAACAACAACAACAACAACAACAACATGGAGCTGAGTTAGTTCACTCAGCGTAATGCTCTCCAGTCCCTCCCAAGTTAGGTAATAATCTACAAAATCATTGCTCCTGGGTGCTGCTTAGTATTCCACTGTGTGAATGTCCCATAATTTCTCAATCATTCGATTGTGATTGGACATCTGGGCTGTTTCATGTTCTAGCCATTTTTTAATCGTCTTCAGCAGTATTTTGCTTGCATGTGATATTACTGATATTGTTCAATAGTTTCCATGTTCAGTTGGATCGCCTTTCTTGGGAATGGGAATAAATATGGACCACTGTATGTGAGACAAAGTTTCACTGTCCTTACCTCTAAAGAACATCCTGGTTATACTTCCTCCAAGACAGACTTGTTTGTTCTTTGGCAATCTACTGGACATTCAATACTTTCTGTCAACACCACAATTCAAAGGCAAAAATTTTTCTTTGCTTTTCCTTATTTATTTTCCAACTTTTAGTTTCTGGAAGCAATTGAAAACTCCATGACTTGAATCAGGCACACTGTAGCTTTTAAACAGATATTCTTGCTATTTAGCCCATTGGAAAGGTCCTTGACAGCAGATTTTCCCAAGGAAATACGTCTTTTGATTTCTTTTTCTTTTTTTAAAATTTTAATTATGATTTTTAATGAAAGTTTACAGAAAAGTTGACTTTTCATTCATTTATTTTTGCACAGTTTCCTCCCTCTCTCTTCCCTCCCTCCCCCATTCACTTTCTTTCTTTTTACATTTATTCATTGTTGCACCATTTCCTCCCTCTCCTCCCCCTCTCCTTCTCTCCCTGTCCTTGACTGCTTGGTTGGAAGTTAATTGTGTATCAGAGTCAAATGAAATTGTTGAAAGCTTCAATCTTTTCTCTATCTATCATAGCTTTGTTTATCCAACCAGGTGAGAAATTTTGTTTTTTTGATGTTGAGATGTAACTTAATTGAATGCTGTATTCCTTTACTTCTTCAGCAAGTCTTCAAGTCTTCTTCACTTTCAGCAAGCAAAGTTGTGTTATCTGCGTAATGCAGGTTAATGGAGCTGAATGCTTCTTCAGATAGTCAAGTACTAATTGAGATGTTTCAGGGAACAGATGCAGTTCACTGGTCTATGCCAACAGATCTGAAAGACAACCACTTTGCCAACCAACTGAAGACATCAATATTTGTATTCTTTTACAAAAGAGATGCTACAACAGAGTGTGGAAATTATTGAACAATAGTATTATTGTCACATGCAAGTAAAAGTTTCCTGAAGATTATTTTTTAAAAAATGGATAGAGTGGTACATCGACAAGGAAGTTCCAAGAAATTAAAACTGGATTCAGAAGAAACCATAAAACAAAAGATATCATTGCTGATATTGAATGGATCTTGGCTGAAACCAGAGAATACCAGAAAGATTTTAATGTCTGTTTTATTGACTATGTGTAGATTATTATAAAGTATGGATAATGTTGGAAAGAATGGGAATTCCAGAACACTTAATAGTGCTTATGAAAAACATATAGACCAAGAAACATTTTCCCAACAGAATGAGGAAATATTGAATAGTATAAAAATCAGGAAAGTTATGTGTCAGTCTTGTAGAATTTCTTCACACCTATTCTTTAATTTGGAATACTATTTTTAAGTTTTGTCTATATTGTAATTCCTTAGAGAGAGATATAATGCATGGAAAGGTGGAGGGTACGTGAAGGAGAGGAAGACCCTCAACCAGGTGAATTGATATGGTGACTACAAAGCGCTCTAGTGTGTCAGGAAGTGTGAGGATGGCACAGGATAGGACAGGGTTCAGATGTACTGTTCATATGGTTTACCAAGAGTCATATTCGACTCGACAGCACCTAACAACAACAACAACAACAACAACAACAACAACAACATATTGTAGTAACCTGTGTCAGTAGTTCATTTTTTCCTTATGGTTGAAATAACATTCTACTCCAGGCCCTAGCTTAAAATACTATTGGGCCCTTGGGCCAGCTGCCCTCAGGCCAGCCTTTAATTGTTTTTGGTGAAACATTCTTCTAGATTGTGTAACCCTGGTATGTCCACTTGCTGTACAGAGGTAAGTCGTGGTTGCTGTGAAGTTGAACACTGTGTCACTGATGATTCAAATGCAAGAAAGGTTACCCATGGTGGACAGTGTTTGCTAGGAGTGGCATCCACTTCCACAATAGCTTGCCTCTGGAAATCCTATGAACCTGGAGAAAGGATCAAAGTTATACAGGAGGTATCCAGGACTTTCATTCATAGGGTCCCTACGAGTCGCCTGCGACTCAATGGCCTTAACAACAACAGCAACATATTCACTTTTGAGTTGCATTTGGATTGTTTCTATTTTTAGTTTTACGAGTAAATCTGCTGTGGATATTAATGAGCAAGTTTTTGTGTGGACATTTATTTTCATCCCTCTTGGGTAACTCTACCTTAAAGTGGAATTACTGCTTCAAATGAGAACATTAGTTCTGAGAAGCTGTTTTCAGAAGTGGTGATATCATTTTACATCCTTACCAGCAGTGCCAAACAGTTCTATTTTCTTCACATCTTTGTCAATACATATTACCATGATGACAATAGCTATGCTAGCAGTTTTGAAGGGATATTTGTGATTTTGATTTGCATTTATTTAGTGGGTAATGATGTTAAACATCTTTTTATGTTCTTACTATCCATTTGTGTATCTTTGGAGAAATGTATCCAAATCTATTTCTTATATTTTGAATGAGTTTCCATTTTATTGTCAAGTTGTATTAGTTATTTCTATATTCTGTATATGAAGTTCTTATAAAATATGATTTACAAAAATTTTCCCCATTCTGTGAATTTCTTTCATTTTCATCATAGTGTCCTTTGAAACACATATGTGTTTAAATTTGATGAAATTAAAGTTAACAATTTTTCTCTTGTCACTTCTACTTAGCCTAATTCAAGATCATGAAGAATTATTCTTATGCTTCCTTCTAAGTGTTTTATAGTTGTCGGTTTTACATTTAGGTATAAGATCTATCTGATGCTAATTCTTTTTTTTTTAATTTAGTTTGTTTATTTTTTATTTCAATGAACATCTACAGAGATTTTGGAATTCCATTCATTCATTGTTGCACCCTTCTCCCCCCACAAACCCCTCCCCCCCCTTTGCTCCTCTCCTTGAAAGGCAAAAGAAAAACTCCCTCATTGGTACACAATCTGATGCTAATTCTTGTGTGAGGAAAGGGGTCTGGCTTTGGTAATTTGCATATGGATAACGTAAATAGTTTTAATTTGTTTTTAAAGTTGAGAAATAGATGCCTTCATGGAATATATAAGAGAGATATTGATCATTGTTACTTCTATTTACATAAACTATGTAAACTTAGGGAGCTATGGTGGTCTAGTGGTAAGGAGCTGCATTGCCAACACAAAGGCACCTGGTTTGAATCCACTGTGCTATTTCCAGCCTCTGAAATTTTGCTCGAGGGTCAGTTGGTTCCAACTCAAAGGTGCAAAACAAAAACAATGTAATTTAACAGATATGAACTACAAGCAAGAGGTCTTTAAAAAGTGTCTAGGTTTTAATTGTGTCCCTTTTTTAAGATATAGATATAGTTATGTGTTATTGCTTCAATTTTGTTTTGTTATTTTTCTTTATAGGTGTGTGAAACTTTGAGGTTCTTTCTCCTAGCCCCCTTCAATGTGTTACCCACAGTGCTGGTGGAACACTCACCCTTCGTCTCATTAAATGAGCTGAGGAAGGTTGTCTCTCTTTTTTTTTTTTTCCATTCGGTAAAAGAGATTATTTTAGATTGTCACGCTGCTTTATGATTGGCTAGATTTTCAACTACTGGATTCATTTCTTCAATAATTATTGCAACCTCTTCCCTTGCGATTAACTGCCTTCAAAAACCTGCTGGAGGGTCTGCTATGATCCAGTTGCCATTTGACTGCACATAACAACAGTAAGAAGTCATCTTGAATATTTCATCATAGGCCATCTGAATAACCTCTTTAGCCTTTCCATTTCTCTGACCATTTTATAATTGGATTTTTAGGTTTTTTTTCTTTTTGAAGTGCTGGAATATTCTAAAAATTTTAGACAGGAATCCTTTGTCAGATATGTCATTGCTAAATATTTTTCTCCAGTCTATTTGCTTTTTAAAAAAAATAGCATTAAGTTTATTACAAATATTTAGTACTGACTTCCCATATTTCCCCCTTTTGTTTTTATCATAATAATGCTATCATCTAGATGAGCATCCTTTATACACAAACAAATTAAACATAATAAACTCAAAGAAATACTTTCAAAAATCTCCATATAATCAGAAGGATTCAGGTTGAATATTCCTTGAAAGTTTGTTTTAATTGTCCCATTGCCACAGTGCTTGTCAAAACCAGTTCTGATTAATCTCCTTTGTCAGTGTGTCCTTTGCCATTCCCTATCTCTATTTGCTTTCTTTTCATCCTCTGGAGAGGTTTTTGAGGCACACAAAGATTTTATTTTCAGAAGGCCCTATTAATCTAATTTATTCTCCCTGATTGTGCAATTCTTACTCTGTTTGAAGGTCTATTCACACCATGAATTGGAGCTTTTAAATTTGTTCCTATTTTTTTCTATGATGATCTTTGTGGTTTTTTTGTTTTACCCCTAGGTCTCTGATCCACCTTGAATTGGTTTTTGTTGTATATGATATTAAATGTGGATCTTGTTTTAGCTTTTTTGTAGGTAGATGACCAATTTTGCCAGCATTCTTTGCTTTATGCACATGACACAACCCTGCTTGCTGAAACTGAGGAGGACATGAAGGGCTTGCTGTGGATGGTCAGGGACTTCTCTCTTCGATATGGATTGAGGCTCAATATCAAGAAAACAAAGATTCTCTCCACTGGGTGAATTGGCAGAATCATGATGAATGGTGAAGAGATTGAGATTGTTCACAGTTTTGGTTTGCTTGGCTCTGCGATCAACACTCTTGGCACCAGCAGCCAGGAAATTAAAAGATGTATTGTGATGTGAAAGTCTGCAGTTAGAGACCTCTCTAAAGTACTGAAGTGCAACGATGTCAGTCTGGAGACTATGGTGCACCTGATACATGCCATGGTCTTTGTAATCACTTGCTATGCATCAGAGAGCTGGACAACGACTAGGGATGATAGAAGGAGAATTGATGCCTTTGAGCTGTGGTGCTGGAGAAGAGTATTGAATATACCATGGACTGCTAAGAAAACGAACAGGTTTGACCTTGAGAGGATGAAGCCAGGTTGCTCCTTGGAGGTAAGGATTCTGAAACTTCATCTGACATACTTTGCCATGTTGTAAGGAGGGATCAGTCCTTGGAGAGGGACATCATGCTTGGGAGGGTAGAGGAACAGTGTGGGAGAGGAAGCCTTCAATGAGATGGATTGATTCAGTGACTGGAGTAATGGGGGTAGGTGTGTCAGAGATAGAGAGATTGGCACAGGATAGGGTAGAGTTTAGGACTGTTGTACATAGGGTAGCTATGAGTTGCAGGCGACTCAATGGCACATAACAACAACAACAACAACAACAACAACAATCAGTTGGCTGTAGGTAAACGGGTTGACTTCTGGGTTCTCCATTCTGCTCCATTGCTCTATGGATCTGTCGCTATACCTTGCTGTTTTGATTACTACAGCTCTGCCGTAGGTTTTGAGATCAGGAAGTGTGATGCCTATTTTTTCCTTTTCAGTGGAGCTTTACTTATTTGGGATTGCTCTCTTTCCTAAATAAAATATAAAATTGTCTTTTCTATCTCCTTGAAGAATAGCATCAATATGATTGTCTTGGACCTGTAAATTTCTTTTAATAGGATTGTAATTTTCACAATATTGAGTTTTCCTAACTATGAATATGATAAATTCTTCCATTTACTTAGGTTTCTCTCTCTCTCTCTCTCTCTCTCTCTCTCTCTCTCTCTCTCTTGTAGCAGTGTTTTGTAGTTTTCTTTATAGAGGCCTTTTGTGTTCCTAGTTAGATTAATTTCTAACTATGCTTTATTTGTTACTGTAGAGAAGTCAGACTGATTTTAGAACGTTGACCTTATATTCTGCTACTCTTCTGAACTGATCTACTAGGTCGAACAGCTTTTCTGCTGAGTATCATGTCATCTGTATAGAGAGATAATTTTACCTCCTATTTGTCAATTTGAATATCTCTTCTTTCCTTTTCTTGCCCTGTTACTACCAGTAGGACTTTGATTACAAAATGTGATAGTGAGCATCCTTATTTGGTCCCTGATCACAAAGGGAAAGTCTTTAATCTCTCTCTGTTGAGGTAGAAGTTGACTCTTGGATTTGTGTATAACTGATGATTATTCTGAGGAAGTTACCATCTAGTAGTTCTAATTTGTTGGAGGTTTTAATTAGGAAGGGGTGTTGGATTTTATAAAAAAAACCTTTTCTGCATCCACTGAGAGATGATAATGTGGCTCTTGTCCTTTTATTGATGTGATGAATTATACTATTTTTCTTATATTGAACCATCATTGCATGTCTGGTCTGAATGCCACTCAAGTATTCTTTTGATATACTTTTGAATTCTATTGGCTAGAAATTTATTAAAGATTTTGTGTCTATATTTTTGAGGGAATGTTTTGATCTACATTTTTCTTTTTTGATGATGACTTTCCCTAGTTTTGGCATCAAATGCTTGTTTCATAGACGGAATCTGGAGTGTTCCTTTTGTTTCTGTATTTTGAAATAATTTAAGTAGAATTGATGACCGCTTTTCTCTGCATGTTTGGTAGATTTCACTCATGAAGGCTTCTGGGCAAAGGCTTTTTTTTATTAATAGGTCTGTCCAAATGATCAAGTTTTTGGGGACCTCTGGTGACCTAGTGGCAAGAAGCTGTGCTGCAATCCTGAAGGCATGCAGTTCGAATCCACCAATTGCTCTGTTGGTGAAATATGAGTAATATCTTCTGGAGCGATTAATTGCCTCTGAAAACCTACTGGAAGGTCGGTTCTGATTCCATGGTACACAATTCAAGCATTTTGTCTGAGCCAGTTTGAGTAGGATGTGAACTTGTTAGACTTTGTCCATTCTACAGATTTTCAAATTTATCTGAGTGTAGCTTTTTATTTTGGTTCGCTCTCTTGTGACACCATGCATTTCTTTTCTTATCTGAGTTATTTGTGTCTTTTTATTTTCCTTTGTTCGGCTTGTTAATTTTATTGACCCTTTTGAAGAACTCACTCCTGGTCTTGCTGATCATTTCAATTGTTTTTCTGTTTTCTATTCCATTTATTACTGCCCTTGGTTCTTTGATTTCCTTTCTTCTAGAGGTTGTGGGGCTTACTTTCTGTTTCTTTTCTATTTGTTGAAGATGTTTTAGTTGTTGTTAGGGCTTTTGCAACAACCCTAAGAACAGTGGACCTGAACCCTGTCCTATCCTGTGCTATCTTCGTCATCTCTGACACACTGGAATTCATTACTGAAGTCACCGTGGCAGTTTCATTTCATTAGGGGTATTTTTCTCTTTCACTGACCCTCCAGCTTTCCAAATATGATGTTCACACTTTTTCAAGGAATAGTTTGCCTCGCTACATGTGATTTTTGTTATTTTTCTTTTTAAAACTTGTTTGCTTATTTCTATGAACTGACTTTTAAGAATTACCTTTACTGTATTGCAGAGGTTTTAATATGTTATGTTTTTATTATACTTTAAGAAACTTTTAAAATTTCATGTTTTATTTCTTCTATAACTCGATTGTGATCAAGCAAGGTGTTATTTCGCTTCCATGTGGATTTTTTCTCCCTGCTATATACTCTTGCTGTTAATTTCTCATTTTAAAGCGTTGTGGTCTGAGAAGATGCTTTATAGTATTTCAATGCTTTTGCGTTTATTTAGGTTTGCTTTGTGCCTTGACATATGGTCAGTTCTGAAGAACGTAGTGTGTTTCTTGGAGAAGAATGTAAGCTGGGCTTTTGTTAGGTGGAGTAATTTCTGTACGTATCTGTGAGGTCAAATTATTTCGTTGTGTGGTTTAGTTCTCTTGCATCTTTGTTGAAATTTTTTCTAGTTGTCCTGTGTTTCATCAAAAAGGGTATGTTGAAGTTTACTACTACCATTGTAGTATTTATTACTTTCTTCAAGTCTGTTGATGTTTATATTGCCTATTTTGTAGCTCTATCATTTGGTGCATAGGTATTTATTAAGGTTATGTCTTCTTGTTCTATAGTGCCTTTAGTCATTATACAGTGTCCCTCCTTGTTTCTTATACTAGTTTTTTTATTTTTGGGTGTTTTTTTTCCCACCCTGAAGTATTTTACCAGAGATTAATACTGATACTTCTGCTTTTTTGATTATCATTTACATGGTATATTCCTCCCCCGCTTCGATGTTTAGTCTATCTCTCAGCTCATTTCTTAGACATATCTCTTGTAGACAGTGTATTATTCTTTTCCTCTTAATTGCTTTGGTTAAGCCATTACATTCAGTGTGATTATTGCTTGGCAAGGTTTTATTGATGGAGTTTAGTTGAGTTCTTTTTTGTGTTATTGCTGGTTATTTTGGTCCATCCACTTTAAAGTATTTGTTTCTGTGTGAAGGACTTCCTTTAGTTTTTCTTGTAAGGTTGTTCTTGTTTTCACAAATTCCTTTAGTTCCTGTTTTTCTGAGAATGATCTAATTTCTGCTTCATATTTGATGGACAGGATACAGGATCATTGCGGGCAAATGCTTTCTGTCAGCATGTTGTATATACTATCTTATTGTCTTCTTGCTCACATGTTTTCTTCTGAGAATAATAACTTAATCTCATTGGCTCTTCTTCATAGGTAACACATGTATCTCACTTGTCCCGAGATGCTTTTAGTATTCTGTCCTTGTCTTTGTGGAAATTTAACTATGATATGTCTTGATGAGATCTACCCTATTTGGGGTTTGCTCAGCTTCTTGGATATATATTTTATAATTTTCCATTATAAACAGAACGATCTCTTCTAGTACCACTTCCACCATTTTCTCAGTGATTTCCTTTTTTCCTTCCTGTTCTGGAATTTTAATAACATGCATGTAATTTCTTTTGATAGAATCTCACATAATTTTTTATGGGTCCTTTATTTTCCTTCTGTCTTGCTTCTACTTTTTCCTCTGGGAAGCTAGTGTTAAGGGTCTTCTAGCTCACTAATTCTGTGTTCCATTTTTCCATTCTGTTCTTTTGTCCCTCCTACATGTTGATAGCTTCTGTAATGTAGGTCTTAATATTCTGAATGGCATTTTCATATTTTTTTCAATGGCTTCTAGTATTCTGTTGGCTTTATCCACTTTGTCTTGTAATACTTTTTTATTACTTCTATCTCTTTGCTTGTAACTTCAACTTTTTCTTCCATTGTTTGTAGTTTCTTGAGCACCATTGTTCTAAATTTCATCTTGGGGTATTCCTTCATCCTCCCTGCCTCTGGAATATTAATTGGCTCATGTTTTGGTTGGATTTGGTACTGTTGACGCCTTTGAGCTGTGGTGCTGGAGAAGAGTATTGAATGTACCATGGACTGCCAAGAAAACAAACAGATTCATCCCAGAGAGGGTTAAACCAGGCTACTCCTTGGAGGCAAAGATTCTGGGGCTTCGCCTAACATACTTTGGACATGTTGCAAGGAGAGACAGGTCTTTGGAGAGGGACATCATGCTGGGTAGAGTAGAGGGACAGCGCAGGAGGGGAAGACCTTGTATGAGGTGGATTGATTCGGTGACTGGGGTAATCGGGATGGGTGTGTCAGAGGCAATGTGATTGGCACAGGATAGAGCAGGGTTTAGGGCTGTTGTACATAGGGTCGCTATGAGTTGCAAACGACTCAACGGCACATAACAACAACACTGCTTTGGTGACATTGCTACAGCTTTTGTTTGTTTTGCCTCCTTTCTTCTTGATGTGGGTGTGTCTGGTGTGTCTATGTGGCTATCAGTTCATTATCTGTGCAATGGTGTTGCTTAAAGCTTGGTGGCTGGTGGTGCTTGTGATTTAACGGTAGTCATTTGGTGGCATGCTGACCTTTGCTTTAATGGAGTGTATGGGTGATCCCTGGTGGACTGGTAGCAAGAAGCTGTACTGCATGCAATGTGGCAAGCACGCAGTTTGAATCCACCAGCTGCTCCATGGGAGAAGGATGGACAATTTCCTCCCATGTGATAAACTGCTCCAGAAAACCTGCTGGAGGATAAGTTATGGGTTGGTTCTGCTTCAGTGGTACCCATCATCATCAACAACAACAACAACACGGGCTATCTAGTCCAGTGTACCATGAGACTCACAGTGAGGATGATGCTCACTTGCTCTGTGGTGGGGTTATTGAGTTTTTGCCATTTTCTGTTGCTCCTTGGAACAGAGGGCCTTTGAGTCTCTGCCCTGTATTTTCAAGTCTTTAACTCTCTTTAAATTAGAGATCTGCTATGCTTCCGAGTCCGTCTGCCTCTGGATAAAGTCCCATGTTATTGTTCCTTTAAGACAGGGCCACACAGGGACACAGCTTAAGGTCTTTAGTCTGGTGTCAGTTATACGATGAGTCGGTAATGAGGGACCCAGTAGTCTACTCCTGGCAATGGGCATGGCCTGAGCTTACTTCTTTGCTCCCTGCAAAATCAGTGTCTGCTGATACCCTCACGGGATCATGAGTGGGGGGGCTCAATATATTAATGGATCTGATGACATAGGTGAGTGTAGTTTTTTGTGTACGTGGGCTGCTCTTTCTACAGGAACTGACATGCACAAGTTCCTATCCTCTGTGCATGTGCTGCCCCTTTGCAGGGTGTGAAATATCAAATTAAGTGAGTTTATATTTATTATGGTTATTATTTTACTGTACTACTACGGTTATTATTTCGCCATAACAACATATTTTTTTCTTTGTCCTGCATTGTATTCTCTCCTGTCATGCCTATTTTCAGATTTATTTAATGTATTAAGCACTTAATACATACTAGGCCCTTTAATACTTGCAATGGCTCTCTGAAGTTGGTAAAATTATTTCTATATTTTGAGTGAGGAAACTGGTGTTTAGAGGACTTACATAAACTCATATGATAAATAATGGAGCTAGGATTTGAACTTGAGTCTGTATGAGCACAGAATCCACGCTCTTACTTATTTAAGGTGACTCTTTGCAAGATTGTCCACAGTTAATGCTGGACTAGAGCCCAAGAACAGTTCTTGCTTACACAATATCTAGTCCTTTTACCCCATTTTCTGGTTCTGATTTGTCAAAGAAAATGATACTAAGTGAAGTCACACAGCCAGTAGGAAGCAAAACTGGGGCTCTGACAAAGACTGACCCCAGCTTATGGAAAATGACCAGCATCTGACATGATAAATGTGGCAGTGGCCAAGGCAGTAGGAGACCTGGCTTCCAGGCCAAGTGATCACATTTTGCACTTCAGCCAGTAGTCTTTGGAAAGATTGCCAGCTTCTCTGAATTTCAACTTCTTCTACCTACTTTGTAAGGCTACAGTGAGGGTCAAACAACTCCGCCTGTCGACCTGCTCAAGGAACAGGGAAGCTTGTGGTGATGTATAATGTAAGACTCCTCTGCAGAGATTTAAGTTAACAAGAATTTAATTTTTCAAAACAACAATGAGATATCATCTCACCCCAGTAACAATAGCAAGATTTAACAGAATAGCAAACATCAAATGCTGGCAAGGTTGAGGAAAAACTGGAACCTTTATTCACTGTTGGTGGGAGTGTAAAATGGTGCAACCACTATGGAATACGGTATGGCATTTTCTCAAAAAGTTGCAAGTAGAAATACCATTTGACCCAGTAATTCCACTACTGGGAATATACCCTAAAGAAACCAGAACCACCACCCAAGCAGATGTATGCACATCCATGTTTATCGTGGCTTTGTTCACCCAAGTGCCTATCTACAAACAAATGGAATAGAGAAGCTGTGTTATATTCATACAATGGAATACTATGCTGCATTGAAAAACAAAGAACTCATGAAATATTATACAAAATGGGTGACCCTGGAGGACATGCTGAGTGAAATATCTCAGTCACAAAAGGACACTATTGCGTAGGGCCACTTTTGTAAAACAGGACTGACATCGGGGTTGAGAGGAGACTGAGAAAGAGGGGATAAATAATGTTTACTGCATTGAAACAGATGAGGGAGATAACTGTTTAAAAGGGATATAGGTATTATAGTCATGACAGGGGTCCAGAACGAAGGCTGCATGGTGGAGTGGACTTGGGGGGAGGGATTGTATAACAATGAAATAATTTTTCTTTTACTTTTCAAAGAGAAGAGTGAATTGGGGGAAACGGGTGGGCAGGGAGAAAAATGCAACAATAAATGAATGGAAATCCAAAGTCTCTGTAAACTTTCATTAAAATTAATTTTAAAAAACTGAAACAAATTTAATTTTACTGAACCTAAAATTAGGACCCATGGCAGCAGCAGTCAAGAATTTAAAAGTTGAGTTGTATTGGGGAACTTTTCTGTTAAGGAACTCTTTAAAGTGCTAAAAAGCAAGGATGTCAGTTTAAAGACTTTGGTGCTCTGATCTAAGCCATGGTATTTTTAGTTGCTTTGTATACATCTGAAAGTTGCGGAGAATGAGGAAGACTGAGAAATAGATGCATTCGAATTGTGGTGAAGAGTATTGAAGATCCCATGAACTGCCAAAAGAACAAACAAATTTGTCTTGGAAAAAGTGCAAGGAGAGTGCTCCTTACCGGAGGCAAGGCTAGTGAAACTTTGAGTCTGTTGTCAGGAAGAAGAGAACACGCTAGGAAAGGTAAGAGAAAAAGAAGACCCTCCATGTGATGATCTGACACAGTGACTGTAATAATGGACTTGGCGTTGGAAGAGATTGTGAGGATGGGACAGGATGAGACCACGTTCAAATCTGTTGCTCATAGGATCACTGTGAGTTGTAGTCAACAAGATGTCACCTAACAACAATACTACTAATCCAACACAGCCACGTAGAGGGAGGATTGTAGTTGCGTTGATATCTAAAGAGAACCTAGAACCATTCGGTATAAGAAAGTAAGAGGTGTATTTAAATTTAGGCTGAAAGACATTTGCTATAGTCAGAATTGTTCTATTAGGAACTATACATATTTTGGTGGTAGTGAACTCCCCGTCACTGGAGAGAGGCAAACAGTTGCTGGAGGATGTCCACTGGGGGGAGATATAGGCTATATAATGTCACAAGGTTAAGACTTATTTCATGTTCAGATTTTTTTTTTCCTTTTGAAGTGGTCTTGGTCTGAAATACAAAAAGAAGCTGAGACTAGAGCTTTCTCTATTTGAAAGTTTGCTGTCAATAAGGGATTAATTGAGCACTGTAATTAAGTAATTAAAGCTATAAAACAAAATGTGTAGGAATGATTGAATGAAAAACCGATATGGTTTTCAAACTTGTACTCAAATAAAAAGTATATTAATTTAAAGAAAGAAGAGAGAAAAACATTATTTTATGTTTATTGGCAGTTAGCTTATTTTCCCCATTGGATTTGGAACAGAATTAGAAGACAGTAATTATTTTAGGGTAAATATTGAGCTTTTGTTCTAGAAATGAATACTGAAAATGGGCCTTGGAAAAGCAGCAGAATTGACGAGATAACTGAGAATCTTTAAGGCAGTGATGATGTTGATAGGAGGCCAGACTGAGGTGGAAATGAAGAGATGGAGTGGTTTTTCCTGAGATTAGGCTCCAGAGAGGCCTGACCTCTGGGTGGAGGCTGAGAGAATGTGATTATCTCATCACCCACCAGGGATCAGGACTAAGTAACACTCAACATGACAGCAGGTAGGGGAAGAGGTTAAGACAGGAGATGATGATTCTTAGTCCTTCTTGCAGAAGTTGAGACTTTAGAGACATTAGAAAATTTTCCAGCGGGGGTGTCAGATTCCTGTATGGCTCCTCCCTCTGGTTAAGACCTGCTGCCTTCACTTCACTACAGACCTCACCATTCCCTATTGTCTCCTAGTTGGCAGCTGCATCTCCACTGTTGTTTATCTATCCCTGAGTTTATGCTGCTATTTCTAAAAATATTAAGAGAAAAGAAAAATATTTCAGATTTCTGTCAAATGTGGGCAAACAACTTATTTATCAAGGAGTAACTCACCTATCCCATTGTATGGGCTCCTAACATCCCTGTTTATCTCCAAGCCTATGTTTGGTTTCTGCCCTCCGTTCTATCACAACCACCACCAACATGGTCACCATCACGTCATATTTATTGGCACCCAGTAAGGCTGAGTACATAGTGATACAGGTCAAGATAGACCCTGATTTATCTGCAAGATAAAACTTGTTGGGCCCAGAGGACAGAAAACACAGCAGTTGGGGCAGGAGGGGTTAGATCAGATAAAAAAAAAATCATACTTAAAAGGGTGCAAGGGAAGGTCTTAAAATATGGGTGTGAAGCAGGCTTGTGGTGACGGCCTCCTAGCCTCTGCCCAGCTGTGGGCCTAAGGTGTGGACTATGGAAAGGGCTTGCAGTTTTTGGGCCAGTTTAAGCTCACATCCAGGCCTGAAGAATAGCAGAGAACTAAGGCCAACTCAAGTACTTCAATTAAAAGAAAGCAAACAAGCAATTCCCAAGTCTCATTTTTTGGTTCCCCCTGTGAGAATCCCATCAATTGGACATACAGGCCATCTAGGGGCCTGCTGTCCTCACCACACTGCCCCACTATGGGTTCCTGGTGGATCCCCCGGAAGCCTTGGGGGGGCCGTACTCCTGACATTTATCCCCCATCAGGTGGGGCAGGCACCTGGCATGATAGTGGAATCTCAGTTGACCATGAGTCAGTTTACAATTCACTCGATGTGTGCCAGAATGTGGAGACAGGTCACAGGTTCCCAGGAGATCATCGTCCCAGCCAGCATCCGCGTCCCAGACCTCTACCTTCAGGTGCTCCGCTGTGGAGAGGTGCACATCCCCAAAGTCCAGCCTTGTTGTCCATGTGGGGTTGTTGTTGTTCTTCACGGTGTTTGTCCTCTGCTCCAGGCCGCCAAAGAAGATCTTGAGGTAGGCGTCGGTAGGAGTGGTATTGTCTCCCCACAAATCTTTTGCCTGGAAGTTCATTACCTCCAGCCGGGCCAGTCCCTTCTCTCGGGGACAGCAGTTCTGGTTGATGGCCGCTGAACTCAGGCACAGACACTGACATGGGTTATAGGGATTCTTCCATTGTCCTGGGGGACAGGGTCGGCCGCAGTCGTTCCATCTTGCCCTTTCCATCACGTATTTACTCACAGCTTGCCTCAGGGCCTCCCGCTGGGGGTTCTTGTTCCCCAAGAGCATGTGGAGAGGTTCGAGGGTGTAGCCCACCAGGCCAGGGTTGTCCTTCAGCGAAGCCATCCAGGTAGAGAACCGCTTGGGCTCAGCCTGCGTTCCGAACAGCAGGTCAGGTATAGAGGTGGAGCGGCCCCCAGTCACTTCGGAATAGCGCTCACTGTAGACCTGGTGGAAGCTGGCCGTCATGTTGTGCTGACGCATTTTTTCCTTACAGGCCTTGACTTCTGAAGAGGTGCTGCTTATGCCGCCTATGCTGAGGGCCGCCTCGACATCCAGGCAGTGACTCACTTCATTGGTGGTGAGCCCCTCCAGGGCCAGCTTGCAGGTACGCAGAGCAGTGATGGCTGAGACCTGACCACCCAGGTGCACGGCCCGGGTGAAGTGAGTGCCGTAGTTGGAGATGAGCCTGAGATATTCTGGCTCAGTGGAGGTGTTCAAGTGGGGAGGTAGGTCCTTGATGGCTCTCTTGAAATCAGGGTGCAGTGGGGGAGCGTGCACCATGCGAAAGCTGTAAAGAGGGAGAAACATAAACTGGCACAGTTGGTGTTGTACCCACTCAGTGATTCCCTCATGATCACCCAAGGGCACAGCTGAGTGGAGAACTGGGCTGTGAATCAGGTGGTCTGGCCCCAAAACCCAAGCTCTGATCCACTGAGCTGACAGGGAAACCTCACTTGCTCTTTGATAACCCATTGTGCCTATTTTTCCCCTTTAAACATAAAATTTGTCTTTCCCTTTTACTTTCTTATTATAAAACAATATTTCATTACAGCTCTAATCAAAATAGTGAAAAAGTAGAACCAACTCAATCTCCATCAGTAAAGGAATTGATAAGCAAAAGATCATATAATTATACAACAATGACAGATGAATCCTGATACATCCACATCCAGTGAGGATGGATCTTGCAAATCCTGCTGTGGTTATTGCCTTCAGGTTAGCATGGACTCATAGCCTACCCTCCACTGGGTTTTCTTCAGGGACTATAAATCACACAGGAGGAGATTGCCCATCTTTCTCTTGTGGACCATTTGGTGGATTATAACCATGTGCCTTTGGGTTGCCAGAGCCACCAGAGGTCCCTTTGCAAACTCTAGGTTGAGGGAACTAAGTCATGAAGTGAAAAATGTTATCTGTTCTCACTTGAGTGAAATGTCTAGAAAAGGCAAATGCATCGAGACAGAAAGTAGAAGTTATCAGAAGTTCAGAGAAGGGAGAGAAGTCTGTTTAGGAGGTTGTGAGCTTCTGTTACAAGTAATAAAAAAGCTTAGAAACAGTGATGTACAAAGTAGTGAATTCAGTTATTGTCCTGAGGCATACATGTATAAAATGTTGAAATGGTGATTTTTTTTTTAACCACAAAAAAGACAACGACGCGATACTGGTGTGTATCCACCTTGCTTTGGAGCTATTCAAGTGGCCTTGTGGATCTTCTGTCCCTTTGAGTGGCTCTCTGCTGACTTGCTTCTAAGAGTTCTTGGAAATGTTGGCAGGAGCAAATGGGGAGGAAAATGACTTCTCAGGCCGAGAAACTAGTGGACAACTAGGGACCACCAATGGACACCCTGCAATACATGGACAAGCTTGGAGAGCAGAAGCAGTGACAGGAGCCACTCTCCACTGCAGCCTTAACTCCTTACTCACTGCGTGGTCCAGAGCACACATACGTGTTGAATGGATGAGTGAGGCACAGAGAAGAGAACTGAGATACTCAAGGTCACACAGAAGTTGAAGTGAGGTGACAATGAGGCTTGCTGCCTGTCCACAGTGTAGGAGGAATCACCGTGTCAGGAAAGTGGAGGGCTTATGCATATGCTGTTGTTGTTATGTGCCGTCGAGTCACTTGCGACTCATAGCGACCCTATGTACAACAGCCCTAAACCCTGCTCTATCCTGTGCCATCGCATTGCCTCTGACACACCCATCCCGATTACCCCAGTTACTGAATCAACCCACCTCATAGAGGGTCTTCCTCTCCTGTGCTGTCCCTCCACCCTCCCAAGCATGATGTCATTGTCTCCGACACACTCATTCCGATTACCCCTGTCACTGAATCAATCCACCTCCTAGAGGGCCTTCCCCTTCTGCACCTGCCCTCCACCCTCCCAAGCATGATGTCCTTCTCCAAGGACCAGACGGTCTCTCTCCTTACAACATGACCAAAGCATGTTAGACGGAGCCCCAGAATCCTTGCCTCCAAGGAGCAGCCCAGTTTAACCCTCTCCAGCATGAACCTGTTTGTTTTCTTAGCAGTCCATGGTACCCTCAATACTCTTCTCCAACACCACAGCTCAAAGGCATCAATTTTTCTTCTATCCTTCCTAGTCATTGTCCAACTCTCTGACACAAAACAAGTGATTGCAAAGACCATGGCCTGTATCAGACATACCTTAGTCTCCAGAAAGACACCATTGCTCTTGAGTACTTTAGAGAGGTCCCTAATAGCAGACTTTTCTAATGCAGTTCGTCTTTTGATTTCCTAACTGTTGGTGCCAAAAGTGATGATTGTGGAATCAAGCAAGCTGAAGTTATTAATAATCTCAATTTCATTTCCATCTATCATGGTGCTGCCAACTGGCCCAGTGGTGAGAATCTTTGTTTTCTTGATATTGAGCTTCAACCCATATTGAAGACTCAAGTCCTTGACCTTCTGCAGTAAATGCCTCATGACCTCAGTTTCAGCAAGCAAGGTTGTGTCATCTGTATAAAACAGGTTGTTGATGAGTCTTCCTCCAATTTTGATGCCATGTTCTTCCTCATAAAGTCCAGCCTCCTGAGTGATCTGTTCTGCATGTAGATTGAAACAGTGTAGAGATAGGATGCATCCCTGATACACACCTTTTCTAATCCTGAACCATGCGGTGTTTTCCTGCTCTGTTCTGACTACTGCTTTCTGGTCCAAGTACAGGTTTTACACGAGCAAAATTAAGTGTTCTGGGATCCCTATTCTTCTCAAGGTTAGTTACAATTTGTTGTGGTCCACACAGTCAAATGCCAGCTTGCACATCTGGCAGTTCTCTGCTGATGTACAGTTCTAGTCATTACTGAGTAATGTCCAGCAGGATCTTTCCAGTGTGTGATATTAGAGATCTTGTTCGATAATTTCCATACTCTGTTGGGTCGCCTTATTTTTTGAAATGAGAATAAATACAGGTCTCTTCCACTCAGTTGTCCAAGTAGTTGCCCCCCAGATTTCTTGGCATAACCTGATGATCCCAGGCAGCATCTGTTTTGCTGAAATATGTCAATTGATTTTCCATCAATTCCTGGCCTTGTTTTTTGTCAATTTCTTCAGAGCAGCTTGAACTTCTTCCTTCATCACCATTGTCTCTTGATCATACATTGTTTCATGAAATTCTTCTGTGTCAGCCAATTCTCTTTAGGTATAGTGCTTCTGTGTACTCCTTTCATCTTCTTTCGATGTTTCCTTGGTCATTCAGCATTCTGCCTTTTGCAACTTGATGCTTGAATTTGGTCTTCAATTCCTTCAGCTGAACAAATGCTGGGCCAGGTTGGCCCTTTTGATTTTCTGACTCCAGAACCTTGCATATTTCATTATAATACTTTGCTTTGTCTTCCCAGTCTGCCCTTTGAAATCTTCTGTTCAGCTCTTTAACTTCTTTCCCTCCCCATTATTTTATTTACAAAAATTTTCACAAATGAAGATATACGAATGGCAGACAGACACATGAAGAAATGCTCTAAATCACTGGCAATAAGAGAAATGCAAATCAAACCCACAATGAGATACCATCTTACTCCAGTAAAAGTGGCAAAGTATAATAGGGCAGCAAGTAATAGATTTGGAGAGGATATGACAAGATAGGAACTCTTATACATTGTTGGTGGGATTGTAAAATGGTTTGGTGCTTCCTTAAAAAGCTGAACTGAACATAGGAATTCCATATGACCCAGCTATTCTACTACTTGGAATAACCCCAAGAATATGAAAACTGGGGCACAAACTGAGATTTGTACACCAGTGTTTATATCAGCATTATTCTCCATCGCAAGAACATGTTCAGATTCTTAACTTCTTGATTTCTTCCTTTTCCTTTGGCTTCTTGGTGTTGTAGTGCAATATTGAGAGTCTCTTCTGACATCCATCTTGGTCTTCTCTTTTGCCTCTATCTTCGTAATGACTTTTTATATTCTTTGTTAATGATATTCTTGATACCTTCCCAAAGCTCATCTGGTCTTCATTTATTGGTGCTCAAGGCTTCAAGCCTGTTCCTGAGATGGTCTATAAATTCTGGCGGGAGAGACTGAAGGTCAAACTTTTGTTCTTGTGGATTTGAGATGCAATGTGCAAAATCTTGAGTGGTCCCAGAAACATTAAAAGAAGGAAGGAATACACTAAGTCACTGTACAAAAATGAATTGGTCAATGCTGAGCTATTTCAGGAAGTAGCATATGAATAAGAACCAATGGTAAATAAGGAAGAAGTTCAAGCTTGTACTGAAGGCATTTGTAAAAACAGAAAGCTCCAGGAATTGATGGAATACCAATTGACAAGTTTCAGGTAACAGATGCAGTCCTTGATATGCTCATCTGTGTGTGCCAGGAAATTTAAAAGATAACTATCTGGCCAACTGGCTGAAAGAGATCCATATTTGTTCCCATCTCCATGAAAGGTGATCCAACAGAGTGTGCAAATTAGTGAACAATATCATTAATATCACATGCAAGTAAAATATTGCTGAAGATCATCCAAAAACGGCTAGAATAGTACATTGACAGAATGCGGCCAGAAGTTCAGGCTGGATTTAGAAGAGATCATGGCACCAAGTATATAATTGATGATGTCAGATAGGTCCTGCCTGAAAGCAGAGAATACTAGAATAATGTCTACTTGTGTTTTATTGATGATGCAAAGACATTTGACTGTGTGGCCTGACATAGTCACTGTGGCAATGGAGTCAGGTGTGTCAGAGACAATTGAATTGGTTCAGGATAGGGCAAGGTTCAGAGCCATTGTTCTCAGGAGTTGTTCATATGAGTCACAGTTGTTCATGAGTCTTAATTGACTTGATGGCACATAACAATAACAACATGGTTAACATTGAGAAGAATAGGAATCCCAGAACACTTAATCATGCTGATAGGAACCTATATCTAAACCAACAAGCTGTTGTCCAAGCAGAGCAAGGGAGCATTACATGATTAAAAAATCAAGAAAATAGTGCATTAAGGGTGCATCCTTTCCCCATACAGATTCAATTAAAATGTTGAGTAAATCATTACAGAATCTGGACCCTGTGGAGAAGAATGTGGTGCCAGGATAGGAAGAAGACTCATCAACAACCTGCATTCTGCAGATGACACAACCTGGCTTGCTGAAAATGAGGAGGACTTGAAATGCTTGTTGCAGAAGACCAAGGACTACATACAGCCTTCCATACGGATTACATCTCAACATCAAGAAAACCAAAATCATCACCATGCAGCCAATAAACAACATCATGCCAGATGGAGAAAAGATTGAAATAGCCAATGAGTTCGCACTAGCAGTCAAGAAATCAAAAGATATGTTGCAGTATAGACCTCTGTGATACTGAGGAATAATAATGTCAGTTTAAAGAATAAGGTGTGCCCAATTCAGGCCATAATCTTTCCAATCACTTGCTATGCATTCGAGAGCTGAACAGTGAATAAATGTGCCTTTGATGTGTGGTGTTGGAGAAGAACATCCCATGGATGGCCAAAAGTACATATATGTCTTGGAGAAAATGTGGTAAGAGTTGTCTTTGGTGGCAAGGACGGTGATGCTTTGTCTCACACACTTTGGGCATATTTTAGGAGGGAAATCATGCTTGGGAAGGTGCAAGGTTGGAAAAAAAGAGGGAGAACCTCAATGAGTTGTACTGACACAATGACAGCAGCAGTCAGAGATGATGAGAATAGCACAGGATAGGACAGGGTTCAGATCTGTTGTTCATAAGTTGCTATGAGTCATACTTGACTCAATGGCACATAACTACTGAAATAACTATGGAAGCAAGGCCTGGAGACAACCCTACCTCCTGTTGTTCCCTATATCGTGATGTCACACATTCCCACACCCCTCACTCCATCTGCCAGGCACTCACCTGTAGAAGCGACACTCCACCAAGTCCCTGCTGAAGCTGTACTGGTCTTGGTGAGTCTTCTCTGCAGCAAATTTGGCTGCCTGGGAATGTGAGCCCGCCAGTGCCACCTGCATATTGATAATTGGCTTGGTATTCAGATCCAGGCCAATTTTCCAGTTGTTGGTGATGCTTTTGGCTACTTCTCTGGCCACGGCCTCTGTGGAGGCGATGTTAGTCTTGATGACTTGACGTCTGCAGCCAAGGCCCTGGGCACGCCAATCAGTGAAAGCTAAGGGCAGAAGCCAGAGAGTGCCGGGCTTCTGGGTGCTACTACAGAGGGTGCAGGTGCCATCAGGCCTCAGGATGCGCTTCTTGTCCACTAGGAAGTAACCTAAGCGCTGGAGAGTGGTCACGTCTACACCTTCTCCAGCCAACTCTACACCGGGCACTAAATGTTGAGCCCGTTGGCATTCAGAGCGTGTGGCGGTGCGGCAGGGGGCTGGAACAGGTGAGGGAAGCAGGAGGACAATGCCCAGGAGAAGCAACCGGGTGGCCATGGAGCTTCCTAGTCAGAGGACCCTGTGGATAGAGAGGAATAGAAGATGATTGACACTTCATTCTTATCAAGGCATGTCTAAGAGAGATAGACTGAGATATCTTATCTCAGTGAATGAAAGCATTGACATGGCATTTACCAAGCTGTTCCATGGCTGGGCCTATAGAAGGAATGTGACTTGCCTAATGTCACACATCCTGGATAGGATCTCACTACCTAATGTCTAATGCTTCAGGGAAGATGGTGGACTACGTAGATGACAGTTCAGAGCTTCTGTGCCAAAGATATCAGAGAACAAAGACAACAGATATTGATTATACTTTTGGAAATCATACTTTAGAAAGAAAAGATGAAAATGAACTACAAACAGTGACTGAAGGAAGAAACAGAATGAAAACATTGATGAAAGAGGTAAGGGAACACAGAATTATAAATGGCTATTTTGAACAACTATATGCCAAGGCACTTACAGACTGAGATGGACTGGCATTGACCACTTTGCATTAAACAATCGTATCAACAGCTTTAAACTGTGCTTATCTGTAGCAGATGAAAATTTTAAAGGCACAGTAATACAGAGATTCAGTGAGTGACAGAGGGACTCCAAATCCTATAAAGTTTCTGGTTCATAGAAAGTCAGAGTTTAAAAATTTAGGGTAGAGACTCAAAGTCCTCCTCCACTAAAGGGTAGCAGAAAAGGACAACAATTCACTACCTTTAGTTCTTTGCCTGTGCCTGTACCACCCTCATTTTGGGCTCCATAGCATACCAGTTTAAAGCACTCACATATTCCATTAGAGCAAATTTCAGCAAATACCCCACCTGATGGAAGCTTTATTTGTCTAGTGGCAAGAAGCTGCACTGCTATCCAGAAGGCACATGGTTCCAATCCACCAGCTGCTCTGTAGAAGGATGGGCAATCTCCTCCTATGCAATTAACTGCCTCTGAAAACCAGCTGAAGGGTCAGCTGTGGTTTTGACTCAATGGTTCACAACAACAACAACAGCCCCTCCTGCTTAGTGTTAGGCTGCAAATATTGTCAACCATCCCCACCTACACCAACAGCATCGAATAGACAACAAACAGATGACTACAAGAGATTGTAAAGGAAATGGTAGAAGAATTGAAAGTATTCACAAGCAAGCATCTAGAAGAAATTTAAAAATCAATACAGGAAAAAAAGTTAAAGCCAATGAGATTTTAGAAACCATGGGGGGGATGTAATCTGGAAAAATTGACTCACGTTACAGAAGCTATCATCCTATGGGAAGAACAAAAGAACAGAGTTGAATAAATGTAACACAGAATTAGTGGAACAGAAGACAAGACCTTTAACTCTAATCTGCGATAGGAAAAGCTGGAACAAGAGGGAAGGAAAATGAAGAAATTATAAGAATTAAGTGAGATTACATCAGGAAGAATAATGCAGATATGATTGGAATTTCAGAATAAGAAGAGGGAGAAAAAAGATTGAGAAAATTTAGAAGAATTACTAGAAGAAAACTTTCCAGGTATCATGAAAAATGAGGAAAATACACATTCAAAAGGCTGAGAAAAATTCAAAGAAGATAGATCCCAAAAGAAAGACATTAAGATGTATCATAGCCAGGGAGAAAAGTGTAACAATGAGTGAATGGTAATCCAAAATCTTTGTAAATGTTCATTAAAATGGATAAAATAAATCATTAAGCACAAAAAAGATGTATCATAGCTAAATTTTCTAAAAACAAAGAGAAGGATAGAATGCTGAAAGCAGCTACTGAAAAATGAATAGGTACATACAAGAGAGAAGCAATAAGATTAAATTCCATCTTTTCAGCAGTAATCATGCAAGAAGATAATGGATGGTATATACAAAACTCTGAAAGAAAGCAATTACCAGTTGAATCTTGTACTCAGCAAAGCTGTTCATCAGATGTGGTGGAGAAATGAGAACATTCTCAGAAAAGCAGAAACTAAGAGAATTAGTGAAAACAAGACCAATTTTGTAAAAAAAAAGGAAGAAAGGAGTTCCTTTGCACAGAAACAGCACAGAAAAGGGGATGGACTAAAGCAACACACAAAAGAACCCAACAAAATGGTATGAATGAGAAGTGGCCTATTGATAATCACACTGAATGTGAGAGACTCCGATACACCAGTTAAGAGAAAAAGTGTAAGAGAAAAGATAAATATTAAACTCCATGAATATACAAGAGACACAGCTGAGACATGAAAATAAAGATAGACTAATATCAAAGGGTAGGATACACACCCAGTGAACTCTCTCTGGAGCAGACACTAACAACCATGATAGCTTGATGGGTAAATTTCACCAAACATTCAGAGATGAATTATTACAAATTGTGGCTACATTTGAGGAGAATGAGAATTCCAGAACACATGATTATGCTTATGCAGAACCTATATTTGGACCAAGAAGTAGTCCTCAGAACAGCAAGGGAACACTGCATGATTCAAAATCAGGAAAGGAGTGCATCAGGGATGCATCCTATCTCCATACCTCTTCTATCTATATGCAGAACAGATCATTTGGGAAGCTGGGCTTTATGAAGAGAAATATGGCATCAGGATTGGAGGACGACTTATCAGCAACCTATGTTATGCAGATGACACAACCTTGCTTGCTGAAACTGAGGAGGACCTATAGTGCTTGCTACAGAAGGTCAAGAAGTGTAGTCTTTAATATGGATTGAAGCTCAACATCAAGAAAACAAAGATTCTCACCACTGGGTCAATTGGCAGCACTGTGATAATTGGAGAAGATAATTGAGGTTGTTAACAATAACAGCTTGCTTGGCTTCACGATCAACACTCTTGGCACCAGAAGTCAGGAAATCAGAAGATGAATTGCACTGGGAAAATATGGTGTCAATGACTTCTCCAGAGGAGGGACAGTGCTGGAGAGGAAGACCCTGGATGAAATGTGATACAGTAACTGGGGCAATGGCGGTAGGTGTATTGGCGTCATTGAGACTGGTTCAGTACAGGGCAGGCTTTGGAACTTCTGTCCATCGGTGACTTGATGGCATATAACAACAACAACAACAAAGAAACTATATAAATTCTTTTTTAAATTTTATTTTAATAATTAAAAAAATAATTTTAATGAACATTTACAGAGATTTTGGATTTCCATTCAT
>NW_006399824.1:2620410-2629870 GCF_000299155.1 Elephantulus edwardii | reverse complement strand
ACATTTACAGAGATTTTGGATTTCCATTCATTCCCATTCATTCATTGCTGCACTTCTTTCCCTGCCCAGCTCTCTCCCGCTCCTTTCTTTGAAAAGTAAAAGAAACACTCCCTCCCTGGTAAACAATCCCCCTGCACCCTCCCACTGCCCCAAGTACATTCCACTATGCAATCTTAATTGTGGACTCTTGTGGTAACCACAATACCCTATCATACATCGCTTTAAAATTATTCTCTCCCTCATCTGTTTCAGTGCAGTATACACAATTTATCCAGTTTTTCTCAGTCTTACCCCAACCCCAAGGACAGTCCCATTTTACAGCAGTGGCACCATGCAATATTTGTCCTTTTGCAAGGGAGATATTTCACTCAGCATAATGTCTTCCAGGCTCACGCATTTTGAATAATATTATATGAGTTCCTTGTTTTTCAGTGCAGCGTAGTATTCCATTGTGTGAATATACCACAGCTTCCCTATCCATTCGTTTGTTGATGGGCACCTGGGTTGTTTCCAGCTCCTTGCTATTGTGAACAAAGCCGAGATAAACATGGGTGTGCATACATCTGCTTGGATGCCAGTTATGGTCTCTTTGGGGTATATTTCCAGTAGTGGAATTGCTGGGTCAAATGGTATCTCTGTTTGCAACTTTTTGAGAAAGTACCATAACGCCTTCCACAGTGGTTGCACCATTTTACATTCCCACCAACAGTGAATAAGGGTTCCAGTTTCTCCACAACCTTGCCAGCATTTGTTGCTTGCTGTTCTGTTAAATTTTGCTATTCTGACTGGGGTGAGAGGATATCTCATGGCTGTCTTTGTAAACTCTTTTAAAAAACAGAAATATAAAGAGCATAACCCTAATATCAAAATCAAGCAAAGGAATCACAGAAAAAGAAAACTATATATCAATATCTCTCATGAACATAGACACAGAAATCTTTAACAAAATCCTGGCCAAAGAATCAAACAGTAAACAAAAATAACTCATCATGACCAAGTGGGATTCATAACAGGTATGAAAAGATGTTCAACATCTAATGAAAATAGAAAAGCAATATAATTTATCACATTAAAAAGACAAAAGACAAGAACCTCATGATCCTATCAATTGATGCCTTTGATAAAATCTAACACCTTTCCTAATTAAAACGTTCAGCATAAAGAATAGTGGGAAATTTCCTTAACATCGTGAAAAGTATGTTGTTGTGTGCTAGAATTCATAGTTGACCCTCCAGCAGACTTCCAGAGGCAGTAAATCTCATGGGAGGAAATTGCCCATCCTTCTCCTGTGAAACCAGCTTACTGGTAAGGAGCTGTTATGCAAATCCAAAGACATGTGGTTCAAGTCCAACAGTTGCTCCTCAGGAGAAAGAAGGACAATCTCCCCCCATGTGACTTAATGCCTTTGAAAACTAACTAGAGGGTCAGTTATGGGTTGGTTCCAACTCAATGATACAAACAATAACAACAGTAAAAAGTATATACACAACCCAGGAATTAACATCATTGTCAACAGAGAAAGAGTAAATGCATTCCCCTTTCAAACAAGGATGCCCACTTTCACTGCTCTAATTCGATATTGTATTGGAAGTACTAGCTAGAACAACAGGCATGAGAAGGAAATGAGGCATCTGAATTGGTAAAGAAGTGATAAATAGCTCTATTTGTAGACTATATGGTAGTGGACACAGAAAATCCTCCTAAACTCAACAAAAATCCTGTTATCCCTAGTAGATCAATTTAGGAGAGTGACAAATTTGTTTACATCAAGAAAGCAAGCATGGAAAAAGGAACTAGAAAAGCAACATTGTTTACAATAACCAACCAAAAAAAAAAAAAAAGAACATACTTAGAAGTAAAACTAACTAGAGACACAAAAGACTTTTACAGGGAAAACTACAAAACACTATTATAAGAAGCAACAAGAGACCTTATTAACTGGAAAAACATCTCCTGTTCATGGATAGGAAGACTCAACATTGTGAAAATGACAATCCTATCAAAAGCAATCTACATGTTAAATGCAATCCCAGCACAGATACCAAACTCATTCTTCAAGGAGACAGAGAAGACAATTTCAGCTTTACTGGGAAAGAAAAGATTCCAAATAGAAAAAACTCTATGGAAAAAGAAAAATAAAGTAGGAGTCATCACAATCCCTGACGACAAAACCTACTATAAAGCTGTAGTAATCATGGTATTGGTAAAATGACAAGCACATAGAAGAATTAGAATAGAATAGAATAGAGTAGAGTAGAGTAGAGTAGAGTAGAGTAGCCCAGAAATCAACCAGCCTACCTACAGTCAATTGATATTTGACAAGGAAACAAAATCTATCAAATGGGAAAGCAATGGCCTCTTTAATAAGTGGTACTAGCAAAACTGGTATCTGCCTGCACAAAATTGAAATGGGATCCACATCTCATACAGTAACAAAAACCAACTCAAAGTGGATTAGAGACCTGGAAGTAAAACCAAAACCTATAAAGATCATTAAAGACAAAATAGGAACAAATTTAAGAGTTCTCATCTATTTCACAGGGCGCTCTGGTGGCCTAGTGGTAAGAAGGGACACTTCCCAAAGACACATAGTTCAAATCCACCAGCTCCATGAATTAAACTGCCTCTGAAAATCCACTGAAGAAGCAACTATAGCTTGGTTCCAACTTGATGGTACACAACAACACAACAACAAGAAGTCTATGGCATAAATAGGTATGTAAATAGTAAAAAAAATACCAGAAGAATGTCTATTTGTGCTTTATGTACTAGGCTAAGGAGTTTGACTGTGTGGATCATAACAAGTAGTGACTGACATTGAATAAAATGAGAATCCCAGAGCACTTGATAGTACTCATGAGGAACCTATACCTGGATCAGGAGACTGTTGTGCAAATAGAGCAGGGGAACACTGCTTGGTTTAGAATTGAGAAGGCAGTGCATCAGGGTTCTCTATTCAATCTGTATGCTGAGGAAATTATTCGAGATGCTGGACTTTATAAAGAGGAATGTGGCATCAGGATTGGAGAGAGACTCATCAATAAACTGTGTTATGCAGATGACGTAACCTTACTTGCTGAAAGTGAGGAGGACTTAAATCAGATCAAGGAATGCAGCCTTTGATATGGATTGCATCTCAATGTTAAGGAAACAAAGATTCTTACCACTGGACCATTACGTTGAGTGGAAGAATCCAGTCACTAAAGGAGAAATATTTTCTCCAACAGGGTAAAAAGGAAAGCAGCAGACTGGTGGAAAATATTTGATAATGACATGTCTGATACAGAACTTATATATAGACTTTATAGAATACTCCAGCACCACAGCAAAACAAAGGTAAACAACCCAATTGCAAAATGGTTACAGGATATGAACAGACACTTCACCAAAGAAGACATTCAGATGGCGAACAAACACATAAAGAAATGTTCAAAATCCCTAGCTCTAAAAAAGATACAAATCAGAACAATTATGAGAGATCACCTTATCCCAGTAACAATAACAAAATTCAACAAAGCAGCAAGCAACAAATGCTGGCAAGGTTGTGGAGAAACTCAAACCCTTATTCACTGTTGGTGGGAGTGAAAAATGGTGCAACCACTATGGAAGACAGTATGGCACTTTCTCAAAAAGTTGGAAATAGAAATACCATTTCACCCAGCAGTTCCACTACTATGAATATACCCTAAAGAAACCAGAACTGCTACCCAAACAGATATGTGCATACTTATGTTTATTGAAGCATTGTTCACAATAGCAAAGTGATGAAAACAACCCAAGTGCCCATCAACAAATGAGTGGAGAAGCTGTGGTATATTCACACAATGGAATACTATGCAGCACTGGAAAAACAGGAACTTATTAAATATCATACAAAATGGGTGACTCCGGAGGACATTATGCTGAGCGAAATATCTCAGTCACAAAAGGACAAATACTGCATTATACCACTGGTATAAAACAGGACTGATACGGGGGTGAGAGGGAAACTAAGAAAAGATAGGATAAATAATGTACACTGCATTGAAACAGTTGATGGAAAGAACTGTTTAAAAGGAATATATGATTCTGTATTATTTGCATGATAACAATCCAGAATAAGAGCTGCATAGCAAGGTAGACTGTGGGGGGAGGGAGTGATTGTGCAACAATGAAAGAATATTTCTTCAAAGAGAAAAGCCAAATGGGGATGGATAGGAAGGAAAATGCACAACAATGAATGAATGGAAATCTAAGTTCTTTATAAATGTTCATTAAAATATCAAATAAAAAAAGAACAAATACTGCACAACACCAATATTGTGAAAATAGGACAATTGAGCAAGATATGTGTAAATGTTCAGAAGGGAAATGGGAAGAGAAGAAGAGGGATGGAATTAAGAGAGTGAATATTCACTAGAATAGTTGTGATGTTATTGCTCAAAATGGTTTTCCTAGCCTTTGAATTTGACTTTGCTGGGTAGATGGGCAAAAATATGCAAATGTAAGGGTGTTAGCCTAGCCACAAGATAATTGGCTAGTTTCACCAATCCACAAGTGGATTAGCTAGTCTTGCCATTCAATGGATCAGATAAAGCAGCAGAGTGAGAGAACCTGGCCACCAGCAAAAGAGTAGCAGGCATGAAGAGTCTGTCCTTTGGACTCAGAGATTTTTGCATCAACCAAACCTACAGCAGCTGCAGCCGTGGCTAAAGCAAAGAACAAGAGACTCAAGATGAGATGGAGCTGACCTTGGGGCTGCGAACCCCTATGGACAGAATCAGACCTAAGAGTCCTTGCCCAAGTTTGTTGGACAAGTGGGGGATAGGTCGGGTGGGGAGGAGCAAGCCATAACTGGCATAACTGAGAGCTTTATAACATGGGCCTAAAGCACTGAGGCACCTACCTGCAAGCACACTTTGAAAGCTGTGCTGACTCTATTCTTCTTCTTCTGTTGTTGTTGTTATGTGCCGTCAAGTTGCCTGTGACCCATAGAGAACGTATTCTGCTTCTAATTTGATTATAGCCTTTTGACTTCTCCAGTATGGTTCTGTGTGGTCTGTGAGCTATCACATCACATTTGGACCCATAAAGTGGTCAGTGTTCGGATGAAGAGAATAAAGTATGGGTGTGTGGGAGACATGTCTGACCTCATGGGAATCGGTTTTGTGTTGTTGATGTCCTTGCAAGGGACAATTCCCCTTTGTAAAGTTCGTAAAGGTCAGATATGGCTGTCCCCTTGCTGCCTTTTCTGTTTTTACAATAGGTTAGTAGATGGGTAGGCTGAAGGGAAAAGCAGTGCAGTTAGGTTTCACAAGGACAATGTAAATAATGGCAATTATTAGTTATATTATTGCAGTTAGTGTTATACAAGGAGAAATACATGAGTGATTGAATGAAAAACAATTAAAACAGTATCACTCCCCCCTCAAACCTCAGTGATAATGAAGTAAAATATCATATTACAATGAAGGCATTGGCAAAAAAATAACGTCACAGAAATGAGTGGAATAACAATTGACATATTTCAACAAACAAATGCAGTTCTAGACATGATCTCTAGCCTAAGAAAAGAAATTTGATGAAGTGACTGGAAGAGATCTGTATTTGTTCCATTTTTAAAAAGGGAGCTCCAACAGAATGTGAAAGTTATCAAATAATATCATTAGTACTACATGCAAGTACAATCTTACTGATAAGTGTTAAGAATTGCTGGAACAGTATAGTGACAGGCAACTACCAGAAATTCAAGCTGAATTAAGAAGAGGCCATGGAATAAAAGATACCATTGTTGATGCTAGATGGATCTCAGCTGAAAGCAGAAAATAATAGGAAAAGATTCCATTATATTTTATTGAATATGCAAAGGCATTTGGCTGTGTAGATCAGGAGTTACAAATAACATTGAAAAGAATGAGAATCCTAAAACACTTAATCATGCATAGATCAAGAACCTGCTCTCTGAACAGAATGAGGAAATACTGGTTTAAATTCAGGAAAAGTGTGCATCAGATTGTATTTTTTCTCTAGATATACTCAATCTGTATGTAGAACATTAAATCATTGTTATAAAAGACTCATAACTGTATGTTAAATCATTAAAGAATAGACTATTTGAAGAAGAATGTAGCATCAGGATTGGAGGAAGGCTCATAAACAACTGGCATTATACAGATGGCACAGTCATGCTTGTAGAAAGCAAAAAAGACTTGAAGCACTCATTAATCAAAGACTACAACCTTCAATATGGATTACATCTCAATATTAAGAAAATGAAAATCTTCATTACTTGACTGACAGGCAACATCATGATAGATGGAGAAAAGAGTGAAGTTGTCAGTGATTTAATTTTACTTGGATGGCAATCAACACCCATGACAACAACACTGAGGAAATAAAAAGATATGTTTTATTGGGGAAATCTGCTGCCAAGAACCTCTAAAGTGCTAATGTGCAAGGCTGTCAGTTTAAAGATTAAGGTGCACCTGATTTAGTCCTGCTATTTTCAATTGCTTTTTTTTATCTGAAAGTTGGACAATGCATAAAGATGGCCAAAGAAGAATCAATGCCTTTGAATTTTGGTAGTGATGAAAATTATTGGATATATCATGGATTGACAAAAGAACCAACAAATCTTTCTTGGAGGAAGTGCAACAGTACTCTTTCGAGGTAAGGATAGTGACACTTCATCTCACTTTGGCCAAATGTTCAGGAGGAACCAGTCCTTGGAGAAAGACACCATACTGGGAAAGACAGAGGGTCAGTGAAAGAGAGGAAGACCTTCAATGAGGGGGGCTGACAAAGTGACTGTAACAATGAATTGCAGCCTGGTGAAGATGGTGAGGATGCCATAATATAGAGCAAGGTTCCAATCTGTTGTTCATAGGGCTATGAGTCGTAGTTGACTCGACAGCACAGAATATCAATAATAATAAGATTTTTTGTGTTGGTGGGGAAGGGCTATGGGCACAGATGAAGGGGCAAAGTAGCAGTGACAGCTTTGAGGCAGGATTAGGCACTCTGGGGAACCTGGTTCTGGAAGACTGTTGTCTTTGGCTTTAGAATAGGCCACCTATTGCATTGTCCTTCCCTCTCTCCTTCCCCTCTTTTCTGCTTCTGTCACTAAGATTAGGCTTAGATCTTGTGGAGGGACACCTGCAAGTCTACAATTTAAGCCTGCTGCCTCCCCAGACTGAGCCTCCACTCTAACATTATCTCCGATCTTGGTGGGGACAGGGAGCTGCCCATACCAACTATGGAGCAATTGGCTAGACTGTCATTTGGTGACTCTGGGACCTCATTTGGACTTGCTTATAGTCTGGTATCTTTTCATCCCCACAGTTCAAACTGTGCTTCTGAGAGAACTTGCCTTGAGAAAAGGAACTGTTTGGTAATACAGAAATTGCCAAGAGCAGGGACTTCCCATGAGCCCTCTGGCCCATCATTGCAGGAGTGGTTCGAATAGTGGGAGCTTGGTGGGCTCAAGGAAGAGAGTAGATCAAGGAGAGTCTTTGAAAACCTTTAGCATCATTCTTCTTAAGAGGAAGTCTGGTTCCTAGAGTCCTAGAATGAGGTCTCGATCTTGGTCCTAATAATCTCTTAGGGTGCTTGTCAGAGCGTTAAAAAAAGGTCAGCATTTGGAGGGGCCTTGAAGACTACGTACTCTAATCCTTTCATTTCCTACATGATGTGACTGAGACACACAGCACAAAGAACTCAGGTCTCGGTCTTCAGATTGAGGCATGTCCAGCTCCATCATCTCTTTCCCCCAAGGACAAGCCTAGTTCCTCTGTCTCCTCCCTGCTTTGGGACTTTTCTTCCTCCTTACCTGAAGTCTGATGTGGAGCTTCTGTCTAAATATCCTCCCTCCTCACTGGAGTTTCCTGAAATGGTGGTGTCAGCTTCAGACATACATATCATCACTGGGGTTACCATCAAAACACTGCTTCTTCCTGTCCTGCCCCTTAAAGTGGTCATAAGTTCTCTCTGCTCTTCTTCCCACAAGCAGCTACTTGCATCTCTTCGTCCAGCTCTGACCTCAAGAAGTCAGCTGTGAAGGTCAGAAGCTATTCTGTAAAGACCACTACCTGGATGTGGTGAACCCAGGTGAATGGGCAGGCTTAATTGTTGTGATGAACAGGGCAGTAGGGGCAACTAACCTGTTTCTGACCATAATAAGGGTTGATGGTCAAGCTTCTTGGACTTGGGTCAGCTCTGTTATTAAATAACTGTGTGGCCATGGGATAAGTCTCTTTAATTTCTCTGTGTCTCAATTTTCTCTTCTGAAAATGTGGTTGTTGTTTTTAGGTGCAGTGTAGTTGAATATGACTCATAGTGACGCTATGAACCCTACCCTGGCCTATGCTATTTTCACTATCTCTGACACCCATGAACCCATATAATTGCAGTGGGATGTCAATCTAAGCTATTGAGGGTCTTCCTCTCTTTTGCTGACCTTCACCTTTCCAAGCATGATGTTGCTCTCCAAGGCATAGCCTTTTCTAGCAATATGTTCAAAATATCTGAGACTAAGCTTTATCATTTTTGCCTCTAAGAAGCACTCTGGCTGTACTTTCTCCAAGACATACTGTCTGTTCTTTTGGAAGTCCATGGGATAGTATGTGCTCTTCTCCAACTTCACAGCTCAAAGGCACCAATTCTTCTGTCATCTTTATGCATTGCCCAGCTCTCAGTTGTGTATCAAGTGATAGGATAGATGATGGTCTAAATCAATCACATCTTAGTCTTCAAACCAATACTATTGCTCCTCAGTAATTTGGAGAGAGACACAGACACATACACAGAGACACACACAGACAGACACAGATACACACAAACACACACACACAGACCCACACAGACACACACAGACAGACTCACAGTCACAGAGACACACAGACACATAGAGACACAGACAGACAGACACACAGAGACACAGATAGACACACACAGAGACACAGACACACAGACAGTCAGACAGACACAGACACACACACACAAACAGACACAGAGACACACACAGACACAGACAGACACACACAAACACATACACACAGCGACCCACACAGACACAGACATACACAGACAGATAGACAGGCACACAGACAGACCCAAAGACACAGAGACACACACAGACAGACATACATTGACACACAGAGACACAGACAGACACATAGAGACACAGATAGACATACACTGACAGACACAGACACACACACAGAGACACAGAGACACAGACACACAGAAAGACACACAGACAGTCAGACAGACACAGACAGACACAAACACACTCAGACACACACAGACACGGACACACACACATACAGACACAGGCACAGATACACACACACACAGATAGACACAGACAGAGAGACACACACACAGAGACACAAAAAGACAGACACAGACACACACAAACAGACACACACACAGATACACAGACAGACACAGAGAGACACATACACACAGAGACACACAGACA
>NW_006399824.1:2601082-2619634 GCF_000299155.1 Elephantulus edwardii | reverse complement strand
ACACACAGATACACACACAGACATAGACACACACACACTTACACAGACAGACACACAGAGACACAGACACACACAGACACAAACACAGACACAGACATAGACAGACACTGACACACCCACAGACACAGAGACACACACAGACACAGAAAGACAGACACAGACACAGACAGACACAGACACACAGACACACACACAAACACCCACACACCGACACAGACACACACAGGCACAGACACACACACAGAGACACACACAGACAGACACAGACACACACACAGACACAGAGAAACACACAGACACACACAAACACACACACACAGAGACCCACACAGACACACACAGACACATAGAGACACAGACAGACAGACACACAGAGACACAGACACACAGACAGACAGACACAGACACACACACACACAGACACACACACACACACACACAGACCCACACAGACACACACACACACACAGACATACACAGACAGATAGACAGGCACACAGACAGACCCAAAGACACATGAACCACTGCAATATGTATTTGATCTCCTGACTGCTGGTACCAGGGCTATAAACTGCAGATCCAAGTAATATAAAGTCATCAACAATTTCAATCTTTTCTCTATGTATCATGCTGTTGTTGCCTATTGGTCTAGTGGTGAGAATTTTTTTCTTGACATTGAGATGCAATCTACATAGAAGGCTCTAGTCTAATATTCTGCAGCAATTGCTTTAAATCCTCCTCAGTTTCAGCAAGAAAAGTTGTGTTATCTTCATAACCCAGGTTGTTGATTAATCTTCCTCCGATCCTGATGCCACATTCAAATCCTTGAATGATTTGCTCAGCATACAGATTAAATAGGTATGGGGAAAGTATACAAATCTGATACACACCTTTCTTGATTGTAGGCCATGTAGTGTTCCTTGCTCTGTTTACACAAAATCCTCTTGGCCTAGGTATAGGTTTTTTTGTGAGGACAAGTAAGTGTTCTGGGATTCCCATTCTTCTCAATGTTAGTCATAATTTGTTATGATCCACACAGTCAAATGCCTTTGCATAGTTAATAAAGCAAAAATAGACATTCTTCTGCTATTCTCTGCTTTTAGCCAGGATCTGTTTGACATCAGCAATGATGTCCCTGATGTCACAACCTCTTCTAAACTTAGCTTGAACTTGTAGCAATTCTCAGTCTATGTACTGTTTGAACCATTTTTGAATGATCTTCAGCAGTATTTTGCGTATACATGATAGCAATGATTTTTTTTTTAGAATTTCCACATTCCATCAGATCACCATTCTTGGGAATGGGAACAACTAGGGATCTCTTCCCATCAGTCAACCAGAATGCTGTCCTCCCAATTTCCCGGCATAGACTGGCGAATCTGTCAAGAGTTGCATCTGGGTGAGCTCTAGTGGTCTAGTGGCAAGAAGTTGCACTACAATCCCAGAGGTGCACAGTTCAAATCCACCAGATGCTTTGCTGTAGAAGGAGAGACAATCTCCTCCTATATCAGTCAGATTTGATTTGATGGTGCACACACAAAAAATAATAAAAAGAATGAAAAAAATGTAGTTAAAAAAAGAGCTGCATCTGTTAGTTGAAACGTGTCAATTGTAATCCTATTGATGCCTAAGGCCTTATTTTTTTGCCGTGTGATTCTTAAAACTATGCTGTCAGTATGTCAAATGCCAGAATGATCACCTATGGTAGACAGATTTCAACAGAGCTCTCAGAATAAAAATGAGAAACAGCTGCAAACATCCTTTAATAGTTAAAATGTGGAATGTTTGCAGTATGAATGTAGGTAAACTAGAAATTATGAAAAATGAAATGGAGTACATTAACATTGACCTTCTAGGCACTAGAGAGATAAAATGGAGTAGCAGTGGTCACTTTGAACCAGACCGTCACATGGTATACTATGTCGAGCATGAAAAACAGGATAAATAACATTGCATTTATAGTTAGAAAAAGAAATTCAAGTTCTATCTTCAAGTACAATGATATGAGTGATAGGACATTATTCATATATATATGGAAGACCTTACCAAATAAAATTATTAGCAATATAGGCCCTGTAGGTGTTTTTGTTTGTTCCCCTTATGCATAACTTTATTAAAAATTATAAAAATTAAAATACATTTTTGGTTTTTAAATTTTATATAAGCAGTTTTTTTGAAACAGAGGAAATAGAAAATGCTTTTATAACTGGTTCCAATTAATATCATGAAACCTAATGTATATGTATTGTTGAATGGGAAACCAATTTGCTTTGTAAACTTTCATTCAAATCACAATAAAAAGTTACAGAAATGAGTAATTTTTAGCCTAAAGGAAAATCTTTCACAGTGAAGGTTGAAAAATTAACAGACACTATTTTTTTAAAAATAATTATATTTTCTTAATTTTCATAAACATTTACAGAGATTTTGGGTTTCCATTCATTCACCGCTGCACCATTCTCTCTACCCTCCTCCCAGTTTGTTCTTGTCCAAATGCCACAGTGCTTGTCAAAGCCAGTAACAGACACTATTAACAGAGTAAAAAATCTGAGTCTGTCTTGCACTATAGATTTATCCATACATATCTCCCATGTGGTTTACAAGGTTGCAAAACTAAACAAAATGAGTATACAGCTGGTAAGGATAAAGATGGCCTCATCCAGACATATTGATTGGAAAGTGACTGGTGGGACTCCCAGGACTATGGGCCTTGGGTACTGTTCCACAAATAATTGGCTGACATGGAACTATTTCAGGAAGTAGCCCAATGGCAATGAAGGAAGAGAAGTCTAAGCTGAGCTGAAGGCATTGGTGAAAAATAAAACTTCAGTAATTGAAAGAATAACAATTGACATGTTCCAACAAACAAATGCAGCCCGTGTGTGTGTGTGTGTGTGTGTGTGTGTGTGTGTGTTGCAGAATATGTGTGCATGTGTGTGTGTTTGAAAACACTATAATGGCAGAGTTTAGTGGGTGGAGAAAGGCGTAAAGGAATTAGGAAAGATCCAGTGAGGGCTGGAAAAGACAGGTATAGATCAAGGATTAATTTTCTAAAACACAATGTACATGAATGATTATATGAATCAGAGCACAAATAGAGGAATGTGTGAGTCATAATGCATATGAACTAAACACAGTATATATTAATTTTGTATACAAACCAATAAAAAATAAAATTTATAACCGATTTACCTGGGTAGGGAGTGGAATACAGCCTTATGAGGCTCACGTGGCTGTGTTAAGAAATCTGGCCAACAGACAAAGAGACTTGCGTTTGTTCCCGTTCCCCAAAAAAGGTGATCTAATAAAAGTTGGAAATATAGACTAGTATCATATACAAGCAAAATGTTGCTGAATATTGTTAAAAAATTACTAGAATGGTATATCAACTATAGAATTGCTAGAAATTCAAGCTGGATTTAGAAGGGGCTGTGGCACTGTTGACATCAGACAGGTCTTAGCTGAAAGTAGAGAATACCAGAAGGAAGTCTACTATGTGTTTTATCAATTGTGCAAAGGCATTTGACTGTATAGATCATAACAAATTGTGACTGACACTGAGAAGAATGAGAATCCAGAATACTCAATTGTGCTCATGCAAAACCTGTGCCTAGACCAATAGGCTATTAAAATCAAGAAATATGTTCATCAGGGCTGTATCCTTTTTCCATACCTGTACGATCTCTTTGCTGAGCAAATCATTAGAGAAGCTGGACTTTATGAGGAAGAATGTGACATCAAGATCAGTGGAAGATTCATCAACAACCTGCATTATGCTTGCTGAAAGTGAGGAGAACTTGAAGCACTTGATGCAGAAGATCAAGGACTGTGGTCTTCAGTATGGATAACATCTCAACAGCAAAGGGAAAAAAAATCCTCACCACTGGACCAATAGGCAGCATCATGACAAATGTAGAAAAGGTTGAAATTGTCAATGACTTCGTCTTACTTGAATCCACAGTCAACACCCTTGGTACCAGCAGTCAGGAGATCAGAAGACATACTACATTTGGAAAGTCTGCAGTTAGGGATGAACGATATCATTTGGAAGACTAAGACGTGTCTGATCCAAGTCATGTCTTTTTAATTGCTTCCCATTCATCTGAGAGTTAGATAGTGAATAAAGATTACAGAAGAATAAATACCTTTGAGGTATGGTGCAGGAGAAGAGTACTAAATATCCCGGGGACTTGCCAGAGAATAATCAAATATGTCTTGGAGAGAGTGCAGCCAGGGTGCTTGTTTGACGGAAGGATGATGAAACACTCATATTTGTGCATGTCATTAGGATGGCCCAGTCATTGGAAAAGGACGACGTGCTCGGAAAAGTGGAGAGTCAGCGAAGGAAGGGAAAACTCTCAATGAGGTGGATTGAGACAGTGACTGTAACAATGGGCTCAAGTGTGGCAGAGATGATGAGGATAGCACATAAGTCAGGGTTCAGATCTGCTGTTCATAGGATCCCTGAGTCATAGTCGACTCAATAGCACCCAACAGCAAGCACAAAGTTAGTCTGGGAAGAGTTCCTGGCCCTTAGTGTTGCTTAACGTGGATGTTGCCTTCTTCTGGAGCTGTGAAGTGGGGGTAGATTGTGTTCAAAACTTGCTGACAACACACCCCAGCCCATCTGAGTCTCAGGCATGATTTCTAGTTCAGAGTCTACTGAACCATTTGCGGGGTGCATTGGACACTTCTACACTGGCCCCCACTCTCCTCCTCAGTTTCGACCTGTGGGATCACAGGGAAGTGGGAGGGGAGCCTCAAACTTCGTATCCTGATGATGAGACAGATCTGGGTGAGGTCAGAGGCCCACAGTCTTCTTCAATCTTTGCCTGGACCAAGGTCAAGGTAGGGTGAAGTTCCCATGGGTTAAATAATCAAAGACGTTGTTTCTGGGGGGTCAAACTTAGGCTGGTTTTGAGGTGGAGACAATTGGGTGAGTGAGGGGGACTATTGTCACACTCTTGTCCTATCACTGCCTTTGTGATTGGAACAAGCAACCAAAGGCCTCAGACCACATGTAACACCACGGGAGGGCTCATACCTTAAGGTGACATCCTCCCTACCAGACCTCCCTTTTACAGGTACCGAGGCTTCAGTGCCAGCTGTAAACCTGATGTTCACATTCCCCGGCTCTCCCAGAAATAATTCAGACCCTCTTCCAGCTCCTAGCCATAGTCTGACATGGATGCTTAGACTAGAGGCCTGACATGGAGGCTTATTGTGAAGAGTTCTCTTCATTTTAGTCTCTGGAGCTGGAAGATCAGCTTGAGGGACTCAAGCATGCAAAACAAAATTATGTATACATGCAGAGATGAAGCATAGAAGACTGGTTATGATCTCGTGCCAGAAACTTGCTGTGTGACTTCTGACAGCAGATTTTAAACTCTTTTTTTAAAAGAAGTTCGTTCTTTCTGTCTTTCTCTTTCTTTCTCTCTCCTTCCTTCCTTCCTTCCTTCCTTCCTTCCTTCCTTCCTTCCTTCCTTCCTTCCTTCCTTCCTTCCTTCCTTCCTTCCTCCCTCCCTTCTCTCTCTCTCTCTCTCTTTCTTTCCTCTCTCTCTTCTTTTCTTTCTTTTAATGAAAGTTTACAGAGACTTTGGATTTCAATTAATTTGCTGTTGCACACCAGTTCGCTTTTTTCTTTGAAAAGTAAATAAAAAATAAAAATTCTTTCATTGTTATACAATCCTCCCTCTCCCAAGTCCACTCCACTTTGCATCTTTCATTCTCTACTCTTGTCATGACAATAATACCTAATCATATATTCTTCTAAACAGTTCTCTCTTTCATCTGTTTCAACGCAGTATACATTATTTATCCCCTCTTAGTTTCCCCACAACCCCAATGTCAATCAGTCCTGCTTTACAACAGAAGCACTATGCAGTATTGGTCCTTTTATGACTGAGATATTTCCCTCAGCATAATGTCCTCCAGTGTTGCTCATTTTGTATAATATTTCATGAATTCCTTGTTTTTCAGTGCAGCATAGTATTTCATTGTGTGAATATACCAGAACTTCTCTATCCAGTTGTTTGTTGGTGGGCACTTGGGTTGTTTCCAACTCTTTGCTATTGTGAATAAAGCCGCAATAAACATGAGTGTGCAAATATTTGCTTGGGTGACAGTTCTGGTTTCTTTAGGGTATATTCCAAGTAGTAGATTTGCTGGGTCAAATGATATTTCTATTTCTAACTTTTTGAGAAAGTGCCGTACGGCCTTCCATAGTGGTTGCACCATTTTACACTTCCACCAATGGTGAATAAGTGTTCCAGTTTCTCCACAACCTTGCCAGAATTTGTTGTTTGCTGTTCTGTTAAATTTTGCTATTGTTACTGGGATGGGATGATATCTCATAGTTATTTTGATGTGAATCTCTCTTAGAGCTAGCGATTTTGAACATTTCTTCATGTGTTTGCTGTTTGAATGTCTTCTTTGGTGGAGTATGTATTAAGAGTCTTAGTTTTCCTCTCTTCAGCATAAATATATTATTTTTAATAAAAATATCCTGTCATTAATTAGACCAGCAAAAACCGTTTCCTATAAACCCTATAAGCTTACAAGTATCAGTATAAGTACAGGCTAAAAGTGGGTTAATTCACTCTTTGAACCTCTAGTTAGAGTTATCATCATTTCCCAATTACAGTGAGGATTTGAATTACCTGGCTTCATATGCACAAACTACACATGGGAGCTGTAGGGACTTGGCTTTAACTTCTGTAAAATCCAGAATGGTGATCTTGTTAGGTGCTGTCAAGTGGACCACCACACACAGTGACCCTAAGAACAACAAAGCGGAACCATGCACTACCATGCACCAACCTCATAATCTCTGTCCAGTGTAGTACTCACTGTGTCAATCCTTCTTGACACAGAGGGACTTCCTCCCTCTCTCTGACCCCTGCACCTTTCCCAACAACAGGCTTTCTCTCTCCAAGGATTGATTCTTCCTAAAAATATGTCCAAAGTAAGTGAGATATAGTTCCAGTTGGACCCAAAAGTAAGTGAGATATAGTCCCAGTTGGAAAATGCCAAGGTTATAATTAAGTTCTCCAGGTCTGATTTTACATTTCCATCAACTTCAGTTTAAACTTACATATGAGTTGTTAACACTTAACAGCAATAACATCAACATAGAGAGATCAGCTGGCCCAGTGGACAGAAAGCGATGCTACCAAGTCAAAGGTGGGTGACTTAATCTGTGGCCCTTGGGCCTGTCTTTCACTGTTTTTGTTCAGACATTACTCTAGGTCGTATAGCCTTGGTGTGTCCACCTGCCGTACAGTGGTAACTGGTGGTTGCTGTGAGGCTGAACACTGTGACACTGAAGTGTCAAATGTATTAATGGTCAGTTACCCAATGTGAACAGAGAGTGGGGTGGAGCTCCCTGATTAAAACAAGCTTGGAAGGAGGAGTGGCATCCACTTCTGTAATAGCATGCCTCCGGAAACCTTATGAACCTGGAGCAAGGATGAAAGACACCCAAGCGTCTAGGACTCTCTTTCATAGGGTCACTATAAGTCACCTGTGACTCGACGGCACTTAGCACTTAACAACAGCAGCATGACTTGTTGATGGTCTAGTCTCCAATGAGCATGGCCTGGCTTTGACTGCGGATGTGGAGCTTCACTCCAATAGAAGATGTTTGCATTTTTGAAAAGTGTTCCAACAGATGATGAAATGTGAAGATTTTAGTTTTTAGCATTTTATTGTTGTTATTAGGTGTCATCAAGTTGAATAGAACACATAGCAATCCTATGAACAACAGACCTGAACCTTGCTCTATCCCGTACTATGCACACTTTCGGAAATGTTCAAGTCATTATTACTATATCACTGGTCAATCCATCTTGTTAAGGCTCTTCTCTTTCTGTGACTCTCCCCCCTTTCTCAGTATGATGTCTTTTATCAAGGACTGGTCCCTCTGGTTTTTGTATTTTTGACAGGCATGATATATATTCAATACTCTTCTCCAATATCACGACTCAAAAACATTGATTCTTCTTCAATTTTCCAAAATTACTTTTTGTTTTATTATCCCCAAATAATTTTCTAAAATTTATTTTTATTTTATATTGGTTTGCATACAAACCTTTTTTTTTTTTTGACAAAACTCTTATACAATGTGTTTCACACATTCTTTCATTCCCATTGTGGGTTTGTTTTTTTTTTAAGGCTTTATTTTACAAATTCCAGCTGGTGACTGAAGCCTTCCTGAGGGAACCCCTGTTTCAGCAGGTCTGGGGTGGTGGGTGCTGGACCAAGAAGAGCAACTCCTGAGAAGAGGGGCAAATAGGCAGAGCTTGCAGAGTCCGTTCCAAGTCCACGCTGGGGGCTCAGCCTGAGCAACCTCTGCAGCCGCAGTGCGTGCACTCGATGATTCAGCCCACTTCCAGCTTGCTTTTGGGGACCCGGCAGATGCAGTTGGTCCCGAAGTTGGTGTCCCTATTCTGGATGCAGTGCAGGCAGCAAAGGTTCTCTTAGCCCTGCTTAATCCACTTGGCGATCAGGTTCTTGTCGGCATAGCCTTCCTTGATGCAGTACTCATACAGCTCTCTGCTGACTGCTGATGGCCTTGTGTTTATAGAAGATGTATTGGCTTTTCTGGTGGTGGATTCTGAAGATGGGCCACAGAGACTTCACTTTCCGCTTTCCTTCATGAGGTTCTGTTTCCACTTCTCATCTTTTGGTCCAATTCATCTAAAGTTGGTTCAATCAACTCGCAGCCATCTGGGGGAGATTTCTGGCTCCTTTTGACTTTAGGCATTTCTGTTCACAAGATCTTAGAATCTGCTTTCGAAGAGTACAATGGGAAGACATCTGGATTCTGGAGTTACAGGCAAGGGTTCTTGTTCCACTCTACCATATACCTGTTACTTTGGGGAGGTCACTCAGCCCCCTCATCAAGCACTCGGCTTCCCTCTGCCACCACTTCCCTACTCTCACATTGTGTTTTTTTATGATCATTCCCATACATTGTGACTTATAAAATTAATCACCCCAATCTATAACCTTGTCATTTCAGGTACCCACTAGATCTTTCCTAATTCCTTCACCCCCTGCCTGAACCCACCAATCTCTATGAGTCCATGATTTCCCCTCCTCCACCCTCAGACCCCTTTGGACTTTTGTATACATCTTGATAGTTATCTCTCTATTTTTACAATAATGGCCTTATGCAATATTTATCCTTATGATACTGAGTTAGTTCACTCAGCATAATGTTTTCCAGCTTCCCTCACGTGATATAGTATTATTTTTAAATAACATTTTTATTTTATACTGGTTTACTTACAAAGTCAGTGTATATTGCTTTTCACATTGGATCTTTCCTTTGGTGACCTCTCCCTCTACCCATCAAATTGTATGACCCTATGATTAACTCCTCCCCTCCCTGTCCATCCTCTCACTGTCTGCTTCCCTCCTCCCCCCACTGGTTCCTCATATATATTCTACAATATGCACGATTTGTCTTTATGGGACTGAGTTAGTTTACTTAGCATAATGCTCTCTAGTGCCTCCCAAGTAAGGTAGTGATTTACAAAGTAATTGCTCCTGCGTGCTGCATAGTATTCCATCATGTGAATATACCATAATTTCTCAATCCATTCCATTGTGGTTGGACATTTGGGCTGTTTCCGTGTTCTTGTGATGATAAATAATCCTACTATGAACATTGATGTATAAGTCTCCATTTGTGCCTCAGTTCTCATTTTCTCAGTGTATATTCAAAGCAGTGAAATAGCTGGGTCATATGGAATGTCTATGTTGAGCTTTTGAGGAAATGCCAAACTATCTTCCAGAGTGGTTCCACCATTTTACAATACCACCAACAGTGTATAAGTATTCCTATCTTGTCACATCCTCTCCAACATTTATTACTTGCTGTCCTGCTAAACTTTGCCACTGCTACTGGCGTGAGATGGTATCTCATGATTTTGATTTGTGTCTCTCTTATTGCCAGCGATTTAAAAATTTTTTTCTATTATTAATTTTAATGAAAATTTACAGAAACTTTGGATTTCCATTTATTCATTGTTACACTTTTCTTCCTGCCCAACCTCTTCCCCGTCCAGTATTCTCTTCTCTTTGAAAAGTAAAAGAAAAATTCTTTAATTGTTATACAATCCCTCCTCCCAAGTCCACTCCACTATGCAGCCTTCATTCTGGACTCCTGTTATGACAGTAATACCTAATCACATATTCCTTTTAAACAGTTCTATCCCTCATCTGTTTCAAAGCAGTATACATTATTCATCCCATCTTTCTTTTTTTATTATTAAATTTTATTCGTTTTAATGAACATTTACAGGGATTTTGGGTTTTCATTCCTTCATTGCTGCACCATTCTCTCTACCCTCATTCCCAGTTTGTTCTTCTTCCCCCGCCCTCCGAATGTCTGTTTTAATTGTCCAATTGCCACAGTGCTTGTCAAAGTCAGTTCTGATTAATCTCCTTTGTCAGTGTGTCCTTTGCCATTCCCTATCACTCCTCCCTGAGAGAGACTTCACCCTGAGTCATAAGGAAAAGGGGATGGCGTATTCTCTTAGCTACTTCCTGCTGAAAAGGGACGCTGTGGGTTTCAGGGTGAAGATCTTCTCTCACTACTCTAAAGGGCCCCTTTGGCAGTAGGAAACACATAGACTATTATGGAGATTGATTTTGGAATTTAGATGCACTGTTATTAATTGTGCTTAGCCGTACATGTTCATATCCTTGAAGATGTATCATGGGGGTGTTGCAACCTAGAAGACACAAATTTAACTAACAAGTTATAAGTACATGAGTCAAAAATTATGGAAAAGTAAAAGAAAAGATTCTTTCATTGTTTTACAAACCCTCCCCCAGGTCCCCTCCACCATGTAGCCATCGCTCTAGACTCCTGTGATGACAGAAATACCTAGTCACATATCTCTTTTAAACAGTTTTCTCCCTCCTCTGTTTCAGTGCAGTATACATTATTGAACCCATCTTACTCAGTCTCTCCCTAACCCCGAGGTTAGTCCCATTCTACAACAGTGGCATCATGTAATATTTGTCCTTTTGTGACTGGGATATTTCACTCAGCATAATGTTCTCCAGAGTCAACCATTTTGAATAATATTGCATGAGTTCCCTGTTTTTCAGTGCAGCATAGTATTCCATTGTGCGAATATACCACAGCTTCTCTAGCCATTCGTTTGTTGATGGGCACTTAGGTTGTTTCCAACTCCTTGCTATTGTGAACAAAGCTGCAATAAACATGGGTGTGCATATATCTGCTTGGATGTCAGCTATGGTCTCTTCAGGGTATATTCCCAGTAGTGGAATTGCTGGGTCAAATGGTATCTTTATTTGCAACTTTTTGAGAAAGCGCCATATTGCTTTCCACAGGGGTTGCACCATTTTACACTCCCACCAACAGTGAATCAGGGTTCCAGTTTCTCCACAACCTCGCCAGCATTTGTTGCTTGCTGTTCTGTTAAATTTTGTTATTTTGACTGGGGTGAGATGATATCTCATAGTTGTTTTAATTTGCATCTCTCTTAGGGCTAGGGATTTTGAGCATTTCTTCATGTGCTTGTTAGCCATCTGAATGTCGTCTTCGGTGAAGTGCCTGTTCATATCCTGTGCCCATTTTTCTATTGGATTCTTTACCTTTATCTTGTTGTGGTGCTCAAGTATTTAACAAATTTTGGATATAAGTCCCTTATCTGATATGTTATTACCGAATACTTTTTCCCAGTCAGTGGCTTCCCTTTTTACCCTATTGGAGAAGTATACACTATTCATCCCATCTTTCTCAGTCTCCCCCCAACCCCGATGTCAGTCCTGTTTTACAACAGTATTGCAAGTGATCTTGAGCATTTCTTCATCCTCCTCTGTGAAAAGTCTTTCCATATCTTTTGTCCATTTCTGTAATTGTGCTATCAGTCTTTTTCTTCTGGAGGCCCTGTAGGATTCTATAAAATTTCGTTATGAGACCCTTGTCTGAGATGGTATTGCCAAGTGTTTGTTTCCAGTCAGCAGGTTTTCTTGTCACCCAGTTGGATTAAGTTTTTGATGAGCATAGAGATTTAATCTTAGAAGGTATCATTCATCAATTTTATCTTCTTCAGATTGTGTATTTCTGGCTGTATTTGGCAGTCCCTTTATACCGTAGACTAGACCTTCTAAGCTTGGTTTCAGTTTGTCTCTTTTGAGTTTTACGGTTTGGGGCTTTACTCACATGTCTCTGATCCACCTGGAGTTGATTTTTGTGTGTGGTGTAAGATATGATCCTGTTTCAGCTTTCTGCACGTGGTAACCAGTTCTGCCAGCACCATTTGTTGAAGAGGTTGTCATTTCCTCAGTTGATAGATTTTATTTCCTTGTATGTTCTTATTGATCATTTGCAATCATTCTTTGGAGATAAGTTTGTCCAAATACTTGGCTCACTTTTAAAATGATCTTTCTTTTATTATCAAATTATACTAGTTATTTCTATATTCTGGAAACAGAGTCCTATTCAAATGTCTGATTTGCAATTGTTTTCCTGATTCTGTGGGTGCCTTTCATTTCTATGAGCGTCCTTTGAAATGTTTTTATTTCGAGGAACTCTAAGTTAGCTATTTTCTCTTTTGCCACTTCAACTTTGCCTAACCCACGTTATGAAGAATTGCTCTTATGTTTCTTCTAAGAGTCCTATAGTTTTAGCTGTTACGTTTAGTTATAATATCTACTTATAAGATGGGAGAAAGATGAACAATCTCCTCCCATGTGATTAACTGCCTCTGAAAACCTGCTGGAGTGTCAGTTGTGGGTCAGTTTTGACTTGATGGTACACAAAACAATAACAACTTATAAGATGTTAATTTTGTGTTGGGAAAGAGGTATGGCTTCAGAATTTTGCATGTGGATGTTCTATATTGGGTAGATTATTTATGTAATGTATATATCACATAACTTACAGATATGAACGATAATCAAAGAGATCTTCTGAAAATGTGTAGATTGTGTGCCTATTTTAAAGATAAAAAAATGTGATAATGTGGTTGTATTTCTATATTCTTAGTTTTTCTTTATGTGAAACTTTGAGGTCTTGTTTAGGTCCCCTGCAATGCTGATGGTTACTCACCCGCCAGTGGTTTGTTTACCCAGAGTCTCATGAAATAAGTTGAGCTGTGGTTCTTCTTTTTCCATTCTGTACAAATTTACATTAGAGAATTGACATCCTGTTTTGTGATTGAGGAGATTTTTCATTACAGAATCCATTTCTTCAACATTTATCGTTTTCTTTAGATTTACTGAGTTTTTCCCTCTTCTGCAATCAGTTATGTTAAGTTATACCTTTTTATCTTTTTTGGTCTGCTTTATTCATTGTCCATGCTTTGCATGCATAAGAGGTGATTAAAATAGAGTTGGGTAAATTGCACCTTAAACTTCAAAGTGACATCTTTGCTTTCCAGCTCTTCAAAGAAGTATTTTTTTAAAAAGTTAATTTTAATGGATATTTACAAAGATTTTGGATGTCCATTCATTCACGGTTGCATTTTTCTCCCTGCCCACCCCTCCCCCCAGTTCGTGCTTCTCTTTGAAAAGTAAAAGAAAAATTCTTTCATTGGTATACAATGCCCCTCCCCCAACGAGTACACTCCACTATGCAACCTTCATTCTGGACTCTTGTCATAACCATAATACCCAATCATATATAGCTTTTAAACAGTTATCTCCCTCATCTGTTTCAATGCAGTATATATAGTTTATCCCACCTTTCTCAGTCTCACCCCAACCTTGATGTCAGTCCCATTCTACAACAGTGGCACTATGCAGTATTTGTCCTTTTGTAACTGAGATATTTCACTCAGCATAATGTCCTCCAGAGTCACCCATTTTGAATAATATTGCATGAGTTCCTTGTTTTTCAGTGCAGTGTAGTATTCCATTGTATGACTATATCACAGCTTCTTTATCCATTCGTTTGTCGATGGGCACTTAGGTTGTTTCCAACTAATTGCTATTGTGAACAAAGCCGCAATAAACATGGGTGTGCATATATCTGCCTGGGTGGCAGTTATGGTTTCTTTAGGGTATAATTCCAGTAATGGAATTGCTGGGTCAAATAGTATTTCTATTTGTAACTTTTTGAGAGAGCGCCACACAGCCTTCCATAGTGGTTGCACCATTTTACACTGTCACCAACAGTGAATAAGGGTTCCAGTTTCTACGCAACCTCACCAGCATTTATTGTTTGGTTAAGCTGTATCTTTTAAACAAAACTTTTAATTTAAAACTTTTCTAATTATGGGCTTGAAATTATTTACAATATTTTTTCTCTCTTTTTCTTAAAATGAATATTTTATACTAATTTGCTCACAAAACTCATATATATTGTTTTTTACATTGAATTTTCTCCTTTTTTTAAAAAAAGATCTTTCTGAATTGAAAGTTATATTTCCTTTTTAAAATTTATGCCTTTTAAAAATATTATCTTATTATTTTTTGTGTCTGTACCGTCAAATCAGATCTGACTGGTACAGGAGGAGATTGCCCCTCCTTCTCCAGCAGAGCATCTGGTGGATTTGAACCGCATACGTCTGGGATTGCAGTGCAGCTTCTTGCCACTAGGCCACCAGTGCTCCCCAAATTTATGCCTTTTAAGATCGGATTTTTTTTAGTAGAAAGATTTGTGGATAGTAATATTGGGTTTTTAAAAAATTATAAAATTGTTATTTTATACTGTTTGACTGGTACAAAGTTCGTATACATTGTTTTTTTACACCAGATTTTCTCATTTCCTTTACCGACCTTTATGATCAGTTTTACTGATAATTTAAAGACATGAATTATTGTTCTTTTTTTTTCAAATAATTAGCAAAAGTATAATTTTAAGAATAAAATTTTGTACAGTATTTTCCGTTTTATTATAAAAATGCACACACACGGATTGTCACGGGGTCATTTCTTGGCTCTGCTTGCAGTCAGCACTTGTTCTTGAGCAGCTTTCTTTGCTTTTACCATTTCGACAAGTTCCTTGTATCGCTTCATGCAGTCTTTCTTTGTCCTGCAAGGCACTGCTTCTGCTATTTTTCCCCATCTTTCAGGAGTATTTACTGGATACGTTTTCAAAGCTTGTTCCAAAAGCTTTTGTTCTTCTTTTGTCCAGGGGGTGAAATCTGTACATGGACCTGCTTCAAATCTTTCTGAAGGTGTCGCATTATCTGCTTGAGGTACCACTCCATGTTCTTTTTTAAACTTATCAAAAGCTTTTTTGTTTATGTCATCTTTTTTACGAGGGTCAAGCTTTTGGAGACTCTCTGCTTTACCAATAACATCTTTAGCAGTTCTCTTGACTCCCGAAGAAGAATGTATATTCATGTAATTGGCAATAACTTCCCATCTTGAATTTGTGCCAGCTGGAAAGAGGTTTACAGCTTTAATCAATAATTGCAGGTCATCCTCCTACCAGTTTTTACCACCATTTCCACTTCCACCAGTTGACTTCTCAGCATTCTTAGAGGCTTGTCGCATGCGAGCCTCAGCTTCCTCTTTCTCTTTTCTAATTTGCTCATTTACTTCTTCTATCTGTTTTTCCAGAGCTGCCTTTCCTACTTCTTTTGTAGATGATGAGAGGGTTTCATTTATGCACTGTAAGCTTGCTAGTTCAAGTCGATCACAAAGCTTTTCCACTTCTTCCATCATTTTAACCCTCTCTGCCTCAGTGTCCGAAAAATGGTTCCAGGTCTTGCATGAATTCCGGAGTTTCTGTCTTTCTCTCTTAATAGCTTTTTTCTGGATATCTTTCTCCTTCTTTGCCAATAATGCCTGTTGTCTCACTTCTTCTTCCTTCTCTTTAGCTAACCGAGCTGCTTCTAACTCAGCTTGTCTTTGTTTTTCATTAGCTTCTTGCTCCTTCCGTTTGGCGTCTGCTTTTGCTTTCTTCTCAGCTTCTTTCTTGGCTTTTTCTTCTTCCTTGAATTTTTTTATCCTTGGGTCACAACTGTATGCATTATCAACTAACGTTCTTATTCTGTTCATTTCTTCTTTTTTTCTTTATGCTCTTGTTGCTCTGTTTTGCTTTTCAATCCATCTTCTCTCATCACGGCATTCTGCTTTTTCTTTTTCTTCTTCATCTAAATAAGAAAATTCTCTCCAAGAATCAAAATTATACCAGAAGGAATAAAACGCATCTACATCTTCGAATGATGAATTCATATCACCAAGTTTAGGAACATTTTTTTTATTTGACCATCTGGAATTCCTTTCAAACACGGGGAAGAACACTTTGAAGAAATTGTCTTTTGCTTCACTTTTGGAAGGAACTGAATTATCAAAAGTAGGATCTACACTGTTAAATGCTCGTCTTTTCACTGGATCAGACAACATTTCATAAGCTTTAGTTATGCAAGTAAAGTAGTCATTATCCCCTTCTTTTATTGGTTCACCAGCTGCTTTCCGTTTGTCTGGATGATGTTTTAAAACCATTGCTTTGTGTGCTGCTTTGATCTGTCTCTGTGTAGCTTTGTATCTTACATGGCCAAGTCCAAGAACTACATAATGATCCTGATTCTTCCAATCTTTGGGATCAAGTGTTTTCAGCATGGAAAACTCTTCTAACTGCAATTCTTCATCTTCTGACTCCTCTGATAACTCTTTCTTATCCTCCAGTTCCAGAGGTCAGAGCGTGGGTGATGGCGGTGCCTTGGCCGTCTGCGGCGCTCGGCAGGAGCAGCATCATGGCACCAGGGCCAGGCCCGCCGAATTATTGTTCTTTTAAAGAGAACTTATATTGGTTTATTTATCTTCCCTATTACATTGCTATATTATATTTCATTAATTCCATTTTATTGCTTGATTTCTTGATTCTTTCTATATGTTCCAATGTCTTCTATTGTCCTTTTTCTACTTTGTTAATTTGACGCTTCAGTTCATTAGTTTTCAATCCATCTTCCTATTCAATGTGTTATTGTTATGTGCTATCAAGTCACTTGCAATTCATAGTGACCCTGTGTACAACAGCGCTAAAGCCTGCCCTGTCCTGAGCCAGTCTCTCTGACTCCGACACACCTCCCCCTATTACCTCAGTTACTGTATCAACCCATCTCATCTGGGTCTTCCTCTCCTGCACTGTCCCTCCACCCCTCCACGCATGACCTCCTTCTCCAAGGATGAGTCCCAAAGTATGTGAGATAGAGCCTCAAAATCCTAGCCCCCAAGGGGAAACTTGGTTTCACCCTCTCCAAGACAGACTTATTTTATTTTCTTGGCAGTCGATGGTATGTTCAAGACTTCTCCAGCAGCATAACTCAAAGACATTGATTCTTCTTCTGTGGTCCTTAGTCATTGTCCAGCTCTTTGATGCATAGCAAGTAATTGCGAAGATCATGCCCTGGATTAATTAGGCACACCTTAGTTTCTAGACTGATATTGTTGCTTCTCAGTACTTTGGAAAGGTCCCTGACAGCACATTTACCAAATGTAATTCACCTTTTGATTTCCTGATTGCTGATGCCAAGATTGTTGATTGTGGAGCCAAAGAAATTGTAACTGTTAACTATCTTAATCTCTTCCCCATCTATTATGGGGCTGCCAATTAGACAAGTGGTGATAATCTTTGTCTTCTTGAACTTTGAACTTTAATTCATATTGAAGATGACAGTCCTTGACCTTTTGCAGCAGGTGCTTCAGTTCCTCCTTAATAGTTGTGCATAGTTGTGTCATCTACATAATGTAGGTTGTTGATGAGTCTTCCTACAATGCTGATGCCACATTCTTCCTCATAAAGCCTTGCTTCCCAAATGATCTGTTCTGCATACAGATTGAAAAGATATGGAGACAGGACATGAAGGATTATGAGGAAGTTAACTTTTAACCCTTCTCAGGTAGAAGCCATAAAACCTCACAGGACTTTCGCCCTCTTTTAGAAAAACAAGGCCATAAAACGGCTCACCCAGATAAGAGAAATTCCAGGAGTTGTTTTTCTGAACTTTACTCCCCGCTCCCCCACCCCTTGCGCCGACCCCGCTTGCCGCACGCGCGCCAACTTGCTTTTAAATGTACCAATCAGATCATTTTCCTCGCTTACCCGTGCACTTCAAATTATTACCAATCAGAACTGCCTACCTCAGTGTATATTCAAATACACCAATCAGCAACCCTCCCTGTGTGTTAGCCCATGTTTGTGCGGGTTATTGCCTTTATAAGCTGTATGTACCCTTAGCTCGGGGCTCAACTCCTCTGCCTCTGCGTAGGTCAAGAGTTGTGCCCCAGCGCGCTGGATGGAATAAAACCTCATGCTGTTTGCATCAAGGACGGTCTCTCGTGAGTGATTGGTGCTGGCGTCTGATCTCATTGGGGTCCGGCTCTGCGGATCCAACATTTGGTGCGTTGGCCGGGAAACCGACGACAGCCCCTCACTCCCGACACGACCCCTCCTTGGAGGTAAGAAGGCGCCTTTGTGTGTTCTGTCCCCTGTGCCTTTCTCTCTTTCTGTAGGGTGTGCATTTTCGGTTTCGCAGCCGTTTCATTTCCCGTGAGGGAGCTGAAACAGTGGCTGGCAGACGTGCCAGGAAAGTCACAGGCTGCCGCCCTGGGGGA
>NW_006399824.1:2598977-2599460 GCF_000299155.1 Elephantulus edwardii | reverse complement strand
GCAGAGGCTTGAAGAGTTACAAGATTTTTCTTTAAAGGATCTAGTAAAAGAGGCAGAGAAAGTGTATTATAAAAAAGAGACAGAGGAAGAAAGGGAGCAGAGGAAGGAAAGAGAAAGAGAGGAAAAAAAACTAAGCGTGACAGGCGGCAGGAAAAAAACTTAACAAAGATTTTGACCACGGTAGTACAGGATAACAAGGAGAAGCAACGAGTTCCTAGAAAGGGAGGGCTAGGTAAGACAGGGTACCTGAGCAACCACACCCCGTTGGATAAAGACCAATGTGCCTACTGTAAAGAAAAAGGGCATTGGGCAAGAGAAAGTCCCAAGAAGCCCAGAAGAGCGGCTCCTAGGGAAGTGCTGGCCCTAGCAGGCGAAGACTAGGGGAGTTCGGGCTCGGACCCCCTCCCCGAGCCTAGGGTAACTCTTAAGGTGGAGGGGAAGCCAGTCGAGTTCCTGGTAGACACCGGAGCTCAGCACTCAGTT
>NW_006399824.1:2597415-2598767 GCF_000299155.1 Elephantulus edwardii | reverse complement strand
TGGGCTGAGACTGCCGGCATGGGGCTGGCCTGCCAACAGCCTCCTGTTGTCATCGAGCTAAAGGCTGCTGCATCACCTGTGGCAGTCAGACAATACCCTATGAGTCAGGAAGCCAGAGAGGGGATAAGACCTCACATACAGAGACTCTTGGACTCGGGGGTACTGGTTAAGTGTCAGTCCCCCTGGAATACACCTCTGTTGCCTGTGAAGAAACCGGGCACTGGCGATTACCAACCTGTCCAAGATTTGAGAGAGGTAAATAAACGGGCCCAGGACATGCATCCAACAGTACCCAACCCCTATAACTTGTTGAGCTCTCTATCACCAGAGCATGTGTGGTACACCGTCTTGGACCTCAAGGATGCTTTCTTCTGCCTGCGGCTGCACCCTCAGAGCCAACCTATATTCGCTTTCGAATGGAAGGACCCGAGTATAGGAGTGTCGGGACAGCTGACATGGGCGAGGCTCCCCCAAGGGTTCAAGAATTCCCCGAACATCTTCGATGAAACCTTATACCAGGATCTGGCCCCCTTTCGAGCCTCGCACCCACAGGTAACTCTCCTCCAGTATGTTGATGACCTCCTCATTGCAGGGGAAACCGCATCTGAATGCACAGAGGCAACCCAGGACCTGCTAACAGAACTGGCCAGATTAGGCCATCGAGCCTCAGCAAAAAAGGCCCAGATCTGTCAACCAGAAGTAACTTACCTGGGGTATACCCTGAGAGAAGGGAAAAGATGGCTCACGGACGCACGCAAACAGACTGTAACCCAAATACCAGTACCCACAAATGCTCGTCAGGTGCTTGAATTCCTTGGGACGGCAGGGTTTTGCAGGTTATGGATCCCTGGATATGCCACCCTGGCTGCTCCTCTATACCCCCTGACTAAACATACAGCTCCCTTTGAGTGGGGAGCCGAGCAGCAGGAGGCCTTTGATGCAATCAAGAAGGCCTTACTATCTGCCCCAGCCTTGGCATTGCCAGATGTAACCAAGCCTTTCACCCTTTTCGTAGATGAAAGAAAAGGGGTAGCCAGGGGGGTGTTAACTCAGCCCACGGGACCATGGAAGAGGCCTGTGGCCTATCTATCAAAGAAACTGGACCCTGTTGCTAGGGGATGGCCCTCTTGTCTAAAAGCAATCGCAGCTGTAGCCGTGCTAGTCAAGGACGCAGATAAGCTGACGTTAGGGCAAAAATTGACTGTGATCACCCCCCATGCCTTACAAAGCATAATCCAACAACCACCAGATTGATGGTTATCTAATGCCCAAATGACTCATTACCAAAGCTTGTTACTCAACCGAGAGCGAGTTGAGTTCGGACCCCCTGCCGTCCTAAACCCTGCCACCCT
>NW_006399824.1:2594101-2595638 GCF_000299155.1 Elephantulus edwardii | reverse complement strand
ACAGAAAAAATCCTCTGCACCAACATGATCGCGTTCTTCCTGTTGCTTCAAGATGCCCTATCCTTTTCCTGGTCCTCCCCCCTAAACCCCCACGCTCCTTACAATCTTACTTGGCAGGTGCTCTCCCAGACCAGAAAAGTGGTGTAGTCAGTCTCGAATAAGACAACATTATGGACATGGTGGCCAACCCTGTACCCTGATCTCTGTAAGTTGGCGATGGGGGTGCCGACGTACAGTGGCCATCATGGATGGGACATTGAAGACTGGACCAATGACACCCACGCACCAAACCACTCGGGAGTTGGTGAACTCCCTGGACTGGACCCCTGGGGAAGTTGTGGTACTCCGGAACACCGTAGTCAATTAAGAGCCCTCACCTTCTACGTATGCCCTGGACACAGCCCCAGTGGCAGAGTGTCCCGTAAATGTGAGTCCCGCACCGAACTATTTTGCAAAAAATGGGGGTGCGAAACCACCGGTAACACTTACTGGAAACCTACCTCTTCTTGGGACTACATTACCGTCACAGCTAATTATTCTCTAAACCCCACTCCTTCACGGTACGTCTCTGACTGCCTAAACTGGTGCCGCCCCTTGAAAGTCTCCTTTACTGACCAAGGTAAGAAAGTCCGTCGCGGGTGGCTCTCCGGATTTTCTTGGGGAGTCAGGCTGTACAAAGAAAAGTACGATGATAGGCTCCTTTTTAAGATTCTGTTATTAATTACAACCCCCCAGCCTACTGCGATAGGCCCAAATCCTGTTTTAGCCCCAAATCCTGTTTTGTCCCCAAACCCTGTTTTGGCCCCCAAGATCATACCTGTCTCATCTAAAGGAACTCCTCCTAGTGTATTGTCAGCCATTAAGACCACACTAAAGCCTCTCACTGATACCTCGAGTAAAAGTGTCAAGCTCATAACAATGGTTCAGGAGGCCTACAGGGTCCTAAATGGAACTAGTCCCCTAGAGGCACAACAATACTGGTTGTGCTATGAAGCTGCTCCTCCTTATTATGAAGGTGTAGCAATCCATGGAAACTTCATTAATTCCACAAGCTCAGATAATTGTAGATGGCATTCTACAACTCATAAGTTAACCTTATCCTCAGTTGTAGGAGCTGGCCTATGTATAGGATCTGTCCCCTCTGACCTCCCATTTGTGTAATCAGACTATCTCAGACCTAGAAACCTCGGGGTATCTCATCCCCGAGTCAGGGCGCTGGTGGGCCTGTAAAACTGGCATAACCCCTTGTGTTAATCTAGCCTCCATGTCATCTGACTACTGTGTGCTGTCATTCTCCCACGCTTAAAGTTTCATAAAATGGAAGAGTTCATAGATGAATGGGAAGGGTGCGGTCGAACCAAGAGAGAACCGGTAAGCCTAACCTTGGCAGCACTATTAGGTCTAGGAGTAGCAGCTGGTATAGGAACCGGAAGAGCCGCCTTAGGCCTACAGTCTAAATATTTCGCCAACCTACAAAATACCATAGATACTGACATAAGGGCCATAGAAGGTTCCATAAGCAAGCTTCAGGAGTCCA
>NW_006399824.1:2584449-2593486 GCF_000299155.1 Elephantulus edwardii | reverse complement strand
AGAGAAATTCCAGGAGTTGTTTTTCTGAACTTTACTCCCCACTCCCCCACCCCTTGCGCAGACCCCGCTTGCCACAGGCACGCCAACTTGCTTTTAAATGTACCAATCAGATAGTTTTCCTCGCTTACCCGCGTGTGCCAAATTATTACCAATCAGAACTGCCTACCTCAGTGTATATTCAAAGACACCAATCAGCAGCCCTCCCTGTGTGTTAGCCCATGTTTGCGCAGGTTGTTGCCTTTATAAGCTGTATGTACCCTTAGCTCGGGGCTCAACTCCTCTGCCTCTGTGTAGGTCAAGAGTTGTGCCCCAGCGTGCTGGATGGGATAAAACCTCATGCTGTTTGCATCAAGGACGTTCTCTTGTGAGTGATTGGTGCTGGCTTCCGATCTCATTGGGGTCTGGCTCTGCGGATCCAACAGACACATTCCTGATTCACTCCCTGCCTGATTTTGAAGTGGCATCCACTTCCTAAATAACATGCCTCTGGAAACTCTATGAACTTTGTCAGTTGTTGGAGAGGGGCTTCAGGCCTTTTGTTCATAGGGTCGCTATGGGTTGTGCTCAACTTGAAGACAATCAACAACAACGTTTCCCTACTCTGTTTTGAGGTCTGCTTCTGGGTCCAATAAGCATAATAAAGGGTTTCTGGGATTCCCATTCTTCTCAAGGTTAATCAAAATTTGTTGTGATCCGCACAGTTAAATATCTCTGCATAGTCAATGAAACACATATTCCTCTGGTATGCTTTGCTTTCTGATAAGATCCATCTGACATTGGTGATAATGTCTCTAGTGCCACGACATCTTCTAAACCCAGCTTGTATTTCTGGTAGTTTTTTGTCAATATACGGTTCCAGTTATTTTTTTATATTCTTCAGCAGGATTTTACTTGTGTGTAATATGAGTGTTGGTGGTGTTGTTTATGTGCTGTTGAGTTGCCTGTGGTTCATAGCTACCCTATGTACAACAGCCCTAAACCTTGCTCTCCTGTGCCGATTTCACTGTCTCTGATATTCTTACTCCCATTACCCCAATCACTGAATCAATGCATCTTATTGAGGGTCTTCCTCTCCTGTGCTGTCCCTCTACTTTTCCAAGCATGATATCCCTCTCCAAGTAGTTATCCTGCCTTGCAACATGTCCAAAGTATATCAGATGAAGCTTCAGAATCCTAGACTCCAAGGAGCAGCCTGGCTTCACCCTCTCCAGGATGAACTTGTTTGTTCTTTTAGCAATCTATGGTATATTCAATACCCTTCTCCAGCACCATAGCTCAAAAGCATCACTTCTCCTTCTAGCATCCCTAGTCATTGTCCAGCTTTCTGATGCATAGCAAGCAATTGCCTGTGTCAGGCACACTATAGTGTCCAGACTGACATCATTGCTCTTCAGTACTTTGGAGAGGTCTCTGACAGCAGACTTTCCCAATGTAATTCCTCTTTCAATTTCCTGGCTGCTGGTACTAAGAGTGTTGATTGTAGGGCCAAGCAAATGGAAGCTGTCAACAATCTCAATCTCTTCACCATCTATCATGATGCTGCCAAGCGTACCAGTGGTGAGAATCTTTCTTTTCTTGATGTTGAACTTCAGTTCATATTGAAGGCTGCAGTCCTTGACCTTCTGCAGCAAGTGCTTCAGGTCCTCATCAGTTTTAGCAAGCAGGGAGGTGTCATCTGCATAATGCAGGTTGTTGATGAGTCTACCTCCAACCCTGATGCCACATTTCTCCTCATAGAGACCAGCCTCCCGGACAAGCTGTTCTGCATATAGATTGAAAATATATAGAGACAGGACACATCCCTGGCATACACCCTTCCTAGTTTTGAACCATGTAGCATTTCCTTCTTCCACCATTCCTGACTCCACACTTCTCCTCATAGAGCCCAGCCTTTCAGATAATCTGTTCTGCATACAGGTTGACAAGTTATGGAGATAGGACACATCCCTGCTGTAACTTTCTCAATTTTGAACCATGCAGTGTTTCCCTGTTCTGTTCTGTTATGCAGATGACACAACCTTGTTTGTTGAAACTGAGGAGGACCTGAAATGCTTGCTGCAGAGGGACAAGGACTGCAGCCTTCAGTATGGATTGAGGCTCAATGTCAAGAAGACAAAGATTCTCACCACTGGACCAATTGGTAGCATCAGGATGGATGGCAAAGAGATTGAGATTGTTAACAACTTTAGTCTGCTTGGCTCCACAGTCAACACTCTTGGCACCAGCAGCCAGGAAATCAAGAAACGTATTGTGATGGGAAAGTCTGCTGTTAGGGACTTCTCTAAAGTACTCAAGAGCAACGGTGTCACTCTGGAGACTAAGATGTGTCTGATACAGGATATGGTCTTTGCAATCACTTGTTTTGCATCAGAGACTTGGACAATGACTAGGGAGGATAGAAGGAGAACTGATGTCTTTGAGCTGTGGTGCTGGAGAAGAGTATTGAATGTAGCAAGGACTGAGAAAAAAACAAACAGATTCATCCTAGAGAGGGTTAAACCCAGCAACTCCTTGGAGGCAAGGATTCTGGGGCTTCGTCTGACATACTTTGGGCATGTTGTAAGGAGGAACAGGTCCTTGGAGAGGGACATCATGCTTGGGAGGGTGGAGGGAAGGCGCAAGAGGGGAAGACCCTCTATGAGGTGGATTGATTCAGTGACTGGGGTATTTGGGATGGGTGTGTCAGAGACAGTGCGATTGACACAAGATAGAACAGGGTTTATGGCTGTTGTACATAGGGTTGCTATGAGTCGCAAGCCACTCGAAAGCTCATAACAACAACAACCACCACCACCAAGCAACAACAGTATTTCTTTGCTCTGTTCTGACAACTGCCTCCTGATCGATAATTTCCACACTCTGTTGGGTTACCTTCTTTTGTAAAGGGAAAAATATGGGGTTTTTTTCCCAATCAGTTGGCCATGTAGTTGTCCTCCAGATTTCTTGCCACAACCGGGTAAGTATGTCCAGAGCAACCTCTGTTTGTTGAAATATGTCAGTTGGTATTCCACAAATTCCCGAGGGCTTATTTTTTTGTCAAGTCCTTCACGGAGCAGCCTGAATTTCCTACTTCATCACCACTGCCTTTTAAAAAAAAAATATTTATGTTTTTAAAAAAATTGTGATTTTAAACTAAATTGACAGAATGGTTGGATTTTCATTCACTCATTGTTGCACATTTTCATCCCTCCTCTGTATTTTCTCCTTTCCCCCGTCTACTTTGCAATACACCTCTTGTTTAGAAACAGAGAACAGAGAAGTTGACTGGGCAGAAGAAAGTAAAGGAAACTAGAGATGAGTCAAGAGACCGATGCCTCTTGATCATATATTGTTCAATCTAAGCTTTTTTTTTTCAATCTAAGCTTTTAAAAATGGATTTTCCTCTAAGAATATTCTAAACTATGATTGTTAAGATTTGGTAATATTATCATCTTATTCCAAAACATTTTCTAAATTTCACTATGATTTTCTCTTTGCCTTGTAATTTGTGTAATGTTGTTTTTAGGTGCTGTCTAGTTGAGTACGACCCATAGTAACCCTATGAACAACATATCTGAATCCTGCTCTATCCTGTGCCATCTTCACAATCTCTAACACACTTGAGCCTATTGTGATAGTCACTGTGTCAATCTACCTGGTCGAGGGTCTAACTCTTTTTTGTAGTCCCTCCTTCTTTCCAAGCATGATGTTCCTCTCCAATGAATATCCTCTCCTAGCATCATGCCTGAATATGTGAGGTGAACTTTAATCATCTTTGCCTTCAAGGAGCACTCTGGTTTCACCTTCTGCAAGGAAGATACATCTGATATCATGACTTAAAGCAAAGAATACCAGAAGAATATCTATCTGGGATTTATGGACTATGCAAAGGCATTTGACTGTGTAGATCATGGCTAAAATTGAGAAGATTGGGAGTCCCAGAACACTTAATTGTGCTCATGCAAAACCTCTATTTAGATCAAGAGGATATTTTGTGAACAGAGCAGGGAAACACTGAATAGATTAAAGTTACACATTTTTCAAAAGACATGGAGAGACTTTCCACAGAGGAAGACATTTGATGGCCAAGAGGCACATGAAGAAATGTTTAAAATCACTGTCAATAAGAGAGATGCAAATCAAAACCACAATGAGATGCCATCTCACCCCAGTAGCAATGGCGAAATTTAACAGGACAGTAAGTAATAAATGTTAGAGAGGATGTGGAGAGATAGGAACTCTCATACCCTGTTGGTGGGATTGTAAAATGGTGTAATCATTTGGTGTTTCCTCAAAAAGCAGAACACAGAAATTCCAAATGACCCAACTATTCCACTGTTAGGAATATATTCCAAGAAAATGAGAACTGAGACACAAATGGAGATTTGTATACCAATGTTCATAGCAGCATTACTCACAATTGCAAGAACATGGAAACAGCCCAAATGTCCAATCACAATTGAATGGATTGAAAAATTGTGATACATTCACCTGGTGAAATACTACACAGCACTTTGGAGCAGTGATTTAGAAAATTACTCCCTAACTTGGGAGACTCTGAGGGGCATTATGCTGAGAGAACTAACTCAGTCTCTTAAGGATAAATATGACATACTGTTGTTGATTGTCTTCGAGTCAAGCACGACTCATAGCGACCCTATGAACAAAAGGCCTGAAGCCCCTCTACAACTATTGACATTTATCAAAGTTCATAAAGTTTCTGGAGGCATATTATTTAGGAAGTGGATGCCACTCCTGCTTCCAAAAACATGGTATAGGATCATTATTTTAAAAACAGAAGCATAACTAGGAAAAATGTATGGGGTTGCCAGGGGGAAAGGGTGGAAACAGAGGAGTGAGGGTGGGCAAGTGGGAAATGATAGGGTCATGCAATTTGATGGGTGAAGGGAGAAGGTAAAGGAAATGGGAAATATCAGGCAGGAAGCTGGAAACACAGAGTAATAGTGGGCATAATGAATGTAAATGATTGTTATGAAACACAGGCGAATGAAGAACAGTGTGAAACACAGCATGTTTGAACTTTGTAAGCAAACCAATGGAAAATAAAACTTTCAAAAAACCCAACACCACCACCACATCTTGTTTTTTGTTAATCACACTGAATGTGAATGGTTTAAATGCACCAGTTAAGATATGAAGATTATCAGATTGGGTAAAATAAATCCCCCAAACCTATCTATGTGTTGCCTATAAGAGACACATCTGAGAAATGAAGAGAAAGATAGATTAAAAAAATCAAAGTGTGGAAAAAATATTCCAAGCAAACAACAACAACAAAAAAAATCAGGAGTCATCTCTGTTGGAGAGTCATCAAAAAATCAGGAGACATCAAGGTAAAAACCAGCATAAAAGAAAAGGAAGGACACTATTTAATGCTTAAAATGTCAACAGACCAAGAGGACATACTGCTAATATTTATGTATCAAATGATAGAGCTGCAAAGTAGACAAAACAAACTTTTAAAGACTGGAAGGAAGAAATAGACAGCACTACAATACTAGTAGGAGACTCCAGCACACCATTCTCATTGGAAGACAGGATGACTGGAAAGAAATAAAGATACAGACGATTCTAATTATACAATTAACCAACTCAACCTCGTAGACAAGAGTATTCTAGCCAACAGCAGCTCAACTTACATTCTTTGGCATACATGGAAGTTTTCCAGTACTGGCCATATATTAGATCACAAAGCAAGTCTTAATAAATGCAATAACATTGAAGTAATGCAAAGCATCTTTTCAGATCACAATGTTATAAAATTGGAAATCAACAAGAAGATGGTAAAAGAGAGAAAGCCTTGCACATAAAAATAAAAGAACAGCTTATTTGATCACTACTGGGTAATGTTGTTGTTGTCATGTGCCATTGAGTCAGAATCAAACCTTAGCTGACTCTTCAGCGGGTTTTCAGAGGCAGCAGTCACATGGAAGGTGATTGCTCCTCCTTCTCCCATTGTTGTTGTTGTTATGTGCTGTGGAGTCGTTTGTGACTCATAGCGACCCTAAGCTAAACCCTATAGTTTAGGGCTAGTTTAGCCCTAAACCCTGCTCTATCTTGTGCCAGTCTCACTGCCTCTGACACACCCATCCCGAATATCCAAGTCACTGAATCAATCCACCTCATAGAGGGTCTTCCCCTCCTGCACCTTCCCTCCACCCTCCCAAGCATGATGTCCCTCTCCAAGGACCTCTCCCTCCTTATAACATGTCCAAAGTATGTCAGACTAAGCCCCAGAATCCTTGCCTCCAAGGAGTTGCCGGGTTTAACCCTCTCTAGGATGAATCTGTTTGTTTTCTTCTCAGTCCTTGCTACATTCAGTACTCTTCTCTAGCACCATAGCTCAAAGATATCAATTCTTCTCTATCCTCCCTAGTCATTGTCCAAGTCTCTGATGCATAACAAGTGATTGCAAAGACCATGGCCTGTATCAGACACACCTTAGTCTCCAGAGTGACACCGTTGCTCTTGAGTGCTTTAGAGAGGTCCCGACTTTCCCATCGCAATACGTTTTTTAATTTTGTGGCTACTGGTGCCAAGAGTGTTGAGCGTGGAGCAGAGCAAACTGAAGCTGTGAACAATCTCAATATCTTCGCCATCCATCCTGATGCTGCCAATTGGTCCAGTGGTGAGAATCTTTGTCTTCTTAACATTGAGCCTCAGTCCATACTGAAGGCTGCAGTCCTTGACCCTTCGCAGCAAGTGCATGAGGTCCTTCTCAGTTTCAGCAAGCAGGGTTGTGTCATCTGCATAATGCAGATTGTTAATAGATCTTCCACCAATCCTGATGCCACAATTCTCCTCATAGAGCCCAGCCTCTCGGATAATCTGCTCTGCATACAGGTTGAAAAGGTATGGAGATAGGACATATCCCTGGCATACACCTTTCCCAATTTTGAACCATGCGGTGTTACCCTGCTCTGTTCTGGCGATTGCCTCTTGGTCCAAGTATAGGTTTTGCATTAGCACGATTAAATATTCTGGGATTCCCATTCTTCTCAGAGTCAGCCACAGTTTGTTATGATCCACACAAACGCCTTTGCATAATCAATGAAACACAGATATACATTCTTCTGGAATTCCCTGCTTTCAGCTAAGATCCATCTAACTACATCAGCCACAAAAAAGTGAAATAAAAAATTTCTTCAAATGTCATTCTCATTTGAATGAAAAATACTAAACCTTCTGGGAAACATAAAAATCAGTACTCAGAGGTCAGTTCATAGCAGACATGTCAAAAAGAAAGAATGAAAACCAACAGCTTAATATCTCCAAGAAATAGTAAAGGAGAGCAAGCAAGCTCCACAATCTCCAGAAGACAGGACACTGTAAGACAAAGTCAGAAATAAAATGCAATAGAAAACAGACAAATAACTGAAACTATCAATAAGACTGGGAGTCACAAGAAAGAGATTGGCCATGTTTTTCCTGTGGAGCAACTGGAGGATTAAAATCAGAAACGAAAATATTTCTGTACATCATAAAACTTCTCCAATAGTGTGAAAAGAAAGCCCGCCGACTGGGAAAAATACTCACTTATAACAAATCCACTAAGGGGCTCATAGCTAGAATTTATAGACTACTCAAGCATCTCCTAGCAGAAAGAACCTGCATTGTGATTCCAAAGGCATGAGGTTCGAATCTATTAACTGCTCCATGGGAGATGGATGTGCAATCTCTTCCTAAGTGATTACTGCCTCTAAAAACCTATTGGAAATTCAGCTATGAATCAGTTCTGACTCAACAGCACACAAAAACAACAACGACATCTTAATAAGAAAAGGATGAACAACACACACAATAAGCAGAAGACATGAAAAATACTCTTCACTGAAGAAGATATTCAGATGACCAGAACACATTAAGAAATGCTCAAGATGACTAGCTACTAGAGAAATGCAAATGAAAATGAGTTGTCAACTCATCCCCACAATAACAGCAAAGGTTAGTATGACTCTTCAACAAAGTGAATTATGCGGATGACACAAACTTGCTACTGAAAGTGGAGAGGACTTAAAACACTTGCTTCAGATCAAAGACTAAAACCTTTAATGTGAAGTATATCTCACCATCAAGAAAATAAAAATTTTCATCAGTGGACCCATCAGCAACATCATGTTAGATAGAGATAAAGGTTGAAGTTGTCAATGATTTCATCTCAGCTGGATTCACAAGCAACACCCTTGATTACGTAAGGTAAACAATCAAAAGATGCATTGCACTGGAAAAATCTACCATCAAGTGCCTCTCCAAAGTGCTACAGAGCAATGATGGCAGTATAACCACTAAAGTGCGCTTAATCTAATTCATGGATTTTTTCATTGCTCCCTATAAATGTGAAATATGGATAATGAATTAGAATTAACAGAAGAAGAATAGATGACTTTGAAGCGTGGTGTTGGAGAAGGGTATTGAACATGCCATATATCAAAAAACAGAGAAGTCTTTTTTGGAGCAAGTGAGACCAGGGTGCTCCTTAGAGGCAAGGATGGTGTTGTCAAGAGGGACCAGTTCTTAGAAAAAAGACATCATGGTAGAAAAAGTAGAGGATCAGAGAAAGAGAGGAAGGATAAGATGGATCGATGTAGTGATTGTAGCAACTGACATGAATATATCAGAGACAAGATTCAGGTCTGCTGTTCATAGGGTTGCTATGAGCTGTTGTCAACCTGATGGCACCTAACATTAACAACAACAATGAGGTTGAGTGTCTTCTCATGTGCTGACTGGCTACAAGTACATTTTCTTTGGAGATATGTCCACTTAAACTCTTTGCCTGTTCAAAAATTGATTTCTTATCATTTTATTATTGAGTCAAAAGAATTCTTAATGCATTCCAGATACTAGACCTTTATGAGACACAAGATTTGCAAATATTTTTCTAATTCTATGAGATATATTTTCCCTTTAAAAGCGATGTCCTTTAACAAGAGTCTGGAATGAGGGTTTCAGAGTGGAGTGGGGGTGGGCGTGTGAGGGTGGGGGGAGGATTGTGTACCAATGACAGAGTTTTTCTTTTTCTTTTCAAGGAGAGGAG
>NW_006399824.1:2579643-2584322 GCF_000299155.1 Elephantulus edwardii | reverse complement strand
CAATGTCCTTTAAAGAACAAATGTTAACATCTTAATGAGATACAATTTCGTTATTTTTTGTTATTATAGCTTATACTTTTGAAGTCGTTTACTAAATGAAAGTATTGAAGAGTTGTACCTTTTTTGGGGGGGGGGGGCAGAAAAACTGGCTTTATTAGGTCCCTAGTTCTCTTTCTCTTGCACAGTCTTGGTCCCCCAGAGCCGCCCAGTCCGACGAGCAGCAATGAGACCCACTTTGCGGCCAGCCGGGGCATCTCTGCGGATGGTAGAGGGCTTTCCAATGTGCTGGTGATTGCCACCTCCAAAAGGATGCTCCACTGGGTTCATGGCCACACGGCCTGCCTTCAAGATGGGCTTGTCAATGCGGCCACCACCGGCTACCACACCCACCACCTTTCTGTTGGCTGAAGAGATGACCTTCTTGGAGCCCGAGGGCAGCTTCAATCGGTCTTCTTGGTCTCGGGGTTGTGGGAAATGACAGTCGCGTAGTTTCTGGAGGCGCGGCCAGCTTGCCCCTGTCCCCAGGTTTCTCCTCCAAGCAGCATACGATGGTACCCTCGTGCATGGTGCCCACAGGAAGCACATTACTGATGTTGAGCTGGCTTTCTTGCCGCAGTACACAAACTGGCCCGTATGGATGCCCTCTGCTGCGATGAACAGCTCTGTCCGCTTCTTAAACCCGTACGGGTGGCGGAAGACCACCTTGACGAGGGGCACATTGCGGTCCGGGTCGTGGATGATGTCCTTTACGATGCCCTTGATGTAGCCGTGGCGCTCAGCGAAGTCCACGGCACGAAGCCACGCGGCGCCCTTATGGTGTTTCTCATGCGCGCGGAAGACGGAGCCGGTGCCATTCCTCTGTCCACGGATTCCACGGCTCATAGCAGCGTCTGCGCACAAGTGTGGCCGAAAAAGAAAACTCTCTACCTCTTTTTTCCAAGGGTGTTATAATTTTAGCTCTTATATTTTAATTTATGGTCGATTTTGACAACACAGTCTGGGGGGAAATGGGCAGGCAGTTGGGGAAGAGTGTGCATATAGAGATTGATGGATTAAAAAAAATTTTAAAATGCAATTGGAGCATCTGCTTTGCAGGAAACATTATTAAGCACTTAGTATGTATTATGTTGTTTAATACTTACAAGGACTTTACAAAGTAGGTACAATTATTTACACTTTGCAGATGAAAAGACTGAAGTTTAGAAGATTTACACAAGGTCATATAGTAAATGGGGGTGGGGTGGGATTTGAAACTGGGTCTGTTTGAACACAGAATCCATGCTTTGAACTACTAAATTATTTCCTTTGCAATGTTTTCCACAGTCAGTTCTTGCCTAGAGCATAAAAAATAATTATTTCCTGTACAGTCTAGGCCCTCTTATCCCATTTTATACTCTTGATTGTAATTTTGCACATGAAGGAAATGATACTAAGGGAGGTCAGAAGTAAACAAAGCTGAGGTGCTGGCAAGGACAACTTCTGTTTACTGGGAATGGTCAGCATTTGACGTGATGAATACGGCAGTAGGCAAGGTACTGGGAGACCTGGCTTCCAGCCCAGATGATCACTTTGTGCCCCAGTTGGCAAAATTGTTTGGAAAAGATTGCTAACTTCTCTGACTTTCCTCTTCTCTTGTCTACACTGCAAGATTCCAGTGAAGATCCAACAAGTCTGCCTGTCAGCATGCTCCAGGAGAAAAGACACGTGTGGTGACATGTGACTTAAGATCCTCTGTGAAGATTGAAGTTGTCAGAATTTAATGGATCCAGAATCAGCGCTCTTAGTACCAACAGTTAAGAAATCAAAAGACATTGCGGAAATCTGTTCTTTAAAATGCTAGAAAGTGGTGAGCTCTGGTGGCCTAGTGGCAAGAAGCTGCACTGCAATCTCAGAGATATGCGGTTCAAATCCACCAGATGCTCTGCTGGAGAAGGAGGAACAATCTCCTCCTGTATCAATCAGATCTGATTTGACGGTACACGCAAAAAATAATGAAATAAAAAAAATTACTTTGTTACAAATGTGCTAGAAAGCAAGGAAGGATGTCTGTGTAAAGACTAAGGGGGGACTGATCCATGCCATGGTAATTTCCAAATGCCTCATATGCATCTGAAAATTGGACAATGAGTAAGGAAGCTGAAAAAGAATCATTGCCTTTGAGTTGTAGTTGGAGAAAAGTACTGAATATTCTGTGGACTGCCAAAAGAATAAACAAATCTGTCCTGGTTCAAAAGCAACAAAGGTGCTCCTTAACGGCAAGAGCTGTGAAGCTTCATCTCACATATTCAGGTATGGTCAGGAGTAGCAAGTCCTTGGAGAAAGGTATAGGTCAACAACAGAGAGGAAGAGCCTCATCCAGGTGGACTGACACGGTGACTGCAACAATGGCATGGGCAGAGTGGACGTTGTGAGAATGGGGCAAGGTTCACGGCTTTTGTTCAATGGGTCACTATAAGTTGCAGTTTCTTGGATAACACCTGGCAACTTCACTACTGTCCAGCATAACCATACAGAAAGAGAAAGAAGTTGACCTGGTCCTCAAAGAAAGGCAAGAATCGTTTGGGACAAGAAAAAAAAAATAGGGATTTGTACATTTAGGGGAAGAAGCCACTGTCTAAGTTAAAATTTCCCTATTGTGAAGTACACAGGCTTTGAAGGTAGTGAACTCCCCGTCAGTGGGGAGAGGTAAGCAGTTGTTAGAGGATGTCCACTGGGGGGAGATAACAGTCCAAAATCTGTCTTACATTCAAACATTTTTCCTCTTAAAGAGGTCTTACTTTGAAATGCGAAGAGATGTTGAGATTAGGACTTAATGTATTTGAAAGTTTGCTGTCAATAAAGGATTGAATTAACACTGTAATTGACTATGTTAATAAATTTTAATTAATATTGCAGAACAATGTATATGAATGTTTGAATGAAAATCAGTATTTTTAAACTTTCACTGAAATAAAAAGTAAATTAATTTTAAAAAAGAAATGAGGGAAATATTATTTTATGTTTACTGGCAGTTATGTTTTCCCCCTCTTCCCCCCAATTTGGTTTGAGATAGAATTAGAAGACATAATTTGCAGCAATGAAGGAATGAAAACCCCAAATCCCTGTAAATGTTCATTAAAACTAATAAAATTTAATAATAAAAAAATTAAAAAAAACAAAAAAATTAAAAATCTTATCAAGACAAAAAAAAAAAGAAGACATAATTTAGGGTAAAGATGGAGCTTTTGTTTTAGAAAAGAACTCAGAAGATGGACCTCGGAGAAGCAGAGGAACAGGCCACCTTCTGAAGGGCCTCTTGAGGCAGTGATGGTGTTGAATGAAGGCTGGCCTGAGTTGGAAAAGAGAGATGAAAGGGTTTTTTCTTGAGATCAGGCTCCAGAAAAGGCCTAGTCTCTAGGCAGAAGTTGAGAATGTCATCTTTCCCACCAAGGCGAGTAACACTCACCGAGATGGGTGACGGTGAGTCTTCATCCTCCTTGGAGGTCTTGAGACTGTAAAGAGATTAGAAATGGACTTGCAGGGAGGGTATAACAAGGAAAGAATTTTCCTTTTCAAAGAGAAGAGTGAATTGCAGGGGAGGGATGGGCAAGGAGAAAAGTGCAACAATGAATGAATGGAAATACAAAGTCTCTGTAAACTTTCAGTAAAATTAATAAAAGGAAAAAAAGAGAAATTAGAAAAACTCCCCACACTGTAATTAGATTCCTGTATGGCTGGAGCAGAGCTGCAAATGACTCCCTCTAGATAAGACATGTGGTCTTCAGTTAGCACAGACCTCACCACTCCCTATTGTCTCTCAGTTGAGAAACAGCATTTCCACTGCAGTTTAAAAAAAATTGGCTTTCATTCAGTCACTGAATATATATGGGTTTTTTTTTTTGAAGGTGAATAAAGACTGTATTTAATTGCAGCCTGAGAAATAAAGCAAGTTGGAGTGAACGAACTAAGGGTCCACTCTTTTGTCTAAGGAGGAAATCTAACTAAGGAAAGGGTAAACTCTGGAAGACTTTGCAAGAATAAAATTAAAAATTGAGATTATGAATATATTCTTATACTCTTGTCTTATTTCTCAAATTATTTTTTCCTTTTAGCATTTTTCATAACCCCTTGGTAGTGTTATTATTCTGACTAGGGTAAGCTCCAACATTTATACAGAGGTCTTATATTACAACTTTAAGTTTTTGTTTTTGAGTATATGATTTTTATTTCCCTTTGACATTTATCATAATCTAGCTTGTATTATCATAGTCTTATGTCTGTTTTTTAGTCTATTAAGAACAGTGAGTTATTAATAATTCTTTAAAGTCATTGTTTCTTAAAAGCAAAGATGGAAAAATATTATTGCTTTGTGTTTCTTAGTAGAACGAGTCAGTCCGTAAAGAAGGACATGGTGTTTGTAAATACAGAGTGTCAGAGAAATATAGGAAGGCTCTCAAAGTGATGTTTTGACACAGTGCCCACAACAGTTGGTCTGATGGTCTGACAATAAGAAATAAGGAGGATGGTAAAGGATTGGGTAAGGTTTTAAGTGCTACATCTAGGGATGCTACAAGCTGGAATAAAATTGACATGACCTGAGAACAACAAAGTTATTATAATTCTTTTATGGTTTTATTTGTGGCTTTTATCTACTTGGATATGCTTAACAGTAACATCAATAACTACAAAGCAAAAACCAA